>NC_079455.1:25421287-25756287 GCF_903798145.1 Danio aesculapii | reverse complement strand
TGAAACAGTATCTAAATCTGACTCATATATATATATATATATGTCTTCTTTTTCCAGAGGGATTTCGGCATTGACTGCAAGCTGATAGAGCGAATAGAGGAGAACAGGTACAACACCTATGCCTCGGCAGAATGGATGAACAAGAAGAAGCACATGTTCGTAGGCCTAAGCGCTAATGGAAGGCCAATGAGGGCCAAAAAGACCCGGAGAAAAAACACAGCCACACACTTTCTCCCCATTCCTATCGTGTAGCTACAACCCCACCAAAAGGGAACATTTAACTGCACTGAGGAAAGACTTGGATTTTTTTTTTGACAGTATAAATGGAACCATTTGGAGAAAAAGGCACTATGTAAAGGAACCACAAGAACTCATTGTTACTGAGTCAAATCGTTGTTTCATATTTTGTTTTTAAGTTATTGGCACCAGGGAAAAAATATACTTTTTTAATAAAGGAAAGGTTGGACACATGGACGAAAGGAATCGGACATTGCAGCCTCCCAGAATGAACTGGAGAGACCTTTCACGGAGTGCATTGCTTGTGTGTATTTGTGTGTGTGACCTTTGGATGCAGTTATTTATGCTGTACTAACTCATACGAAACATTCTAACAGACTCTCAAGCTCTGTGACTCAGTGGACTGAAAGTTATGCAAACACTTACTGGAAGCACTTGCTAAAGGTGCAAGACTGAGAAGCCGAGACGGAGACCCAGCATCCTACCATCCGAATTTAGTCAAGCTAGCACCATTAGCGTAAAGAACTCTAACATTATTAACATGCAGAAGCCACTGTATTTGATATCTCCATTCTTTACCTGACTGCTTTGGAATAAATTATTTATTTTATGTAATATTTAAAGAAAAACAAAAGGCAAAAAACACATGGAATGGAAATTTTTTTATCATTTATGCTCCTCTTTTAAAAAGCTATTCTATCGGTTACACATGAATAAATAAATATATTTCTCCTTACCTATAGCTGAAGTTGCCTCCATGACCCTGGAAAAAGCTCATTTTCTTGTTTTGTTTGTTACTTAGATGTTTAATGCATCTGTAAAAGAAAAAGAAAGCTGATACAGTTACAAAACATTTCCTGCACATTTGAACACCATTGGCTTTAGTGATATTCTGCTACTTGTTTATTTATCTATTTTTTAATGCAATATCAACAACATTGGCTATATTAATGGCAAAACCATTCAGATTCTTGATTCAAATTTTACAAAAAATTATTAAAAAATAGTCCGCATACAAAATAAACATACCTTTGAAAAAAGAAAACAATGATAATACCAACAATTATGTTAAATCATTCAATTCAAAGTCCCCATGAAATCATAATAAAATTTTTGATGCAAGTATCTGTTAGGGCTGGGTGATTAATCGACATTCTGAAATTGACATTCAGAACCTATAATCAATCAAATTTTTCCAGGTCGATTTTTTCGATTACTTGCCCTACCATTTGTGGAGTCACGTGACCCCGTTCTGTTAAGCCCTTATTCTTCTGCGTCAAGTGCACATGTATGGTCCAGCACAGCATTTGCATGGCCGCATACCCCTTGCTGCAAGTGGTACTCAGAGCCACATGAGCAGAGCTGAGCTCCAGCAAGGAAGAGTTAGAGCTCCAGCTCCTCCTTGCTGCACTTCTTCGACAAGTGATGTCACTGAGGGTTGGGTTTAGGGGTGGAGAAGGTATATGCATTAAAACAGCTTATAGGAGGCGGAGCTGGAGCTCAAGCTCCCCCTCATTCACTGTGGCGGACGTGCATCTCTCAAAAAAATGTAACTATATGTTGCTGTGATGTGTAGCGCAAGCTCTGTGATTGGTCGGCTTGGTAACATTGACGAGTGTGGGTGGGGCCGAGAACCATAGAAGAGCAGTGAGCCCGTAGGAGCGAGTTATTATAAGTGATGAGTCCCGTGGAGGAGCTCAATATGGATACTTTTATTTGGTGTTTACAGTATGATTATTTTAGTTGTTGTTGGTCCTCGCCTCTGAATGAGCATTGAGGAAAAATCAAAACACCCACAAAGAAACTCCACACAAAGGAACATAAATACCTGCTGCCAGCTAGCATTTCAGAAGTGTTATTGCAGAGCAACACAAACAGCATGCAGAAATATAAATGCACAACTACGCACAAGGCATGCACCATAGCAATCACTCGACACTGAAGTATTAACCAGCCTAACGGTTGATTTATACTTCTTCAGCCACTTTGCAGCCACATCTGATCAAGTAGGACGACAGACCCATTCTTGAGCCTTAAAATTAAGACAATTTTTGACATCACCTTATAATTCAGTTTCTCATCAAATCTTCTGACCAATCAAATGCTCTCTAGTATCCGACATGTCCCGTGCACTTCAAGACTCTTTTGCTATATGCGCTTGAACTCAACCACTCAACCACTGCCAGAGCTGTGATAACAAAACGCTATTGGCTGTTTTTTAAGGGGAGAAACTACTCAATATTCTGCCCTGTCTTCATTTTTCAGCTCAAATTATGTAGCACATTAAACGTTTAGTCATTTGTTTTCCTTTGGCTAAGTCTCTGATTTTATCAGAGGTCGCCACAGCAAAATGAACCAACAACTATTCCAGCATATGTTTTACGCAGCAGATGCGCTTCCAGCTGCAACCCAGCTGGGAAAAATCCATACAGTATCATTCACACACACTCATACACTATGGCCAATTTAGTTCATTCAATTGCCTTACCACATGTCTTTGGACTGTGGGAAAAACCAGAGCACCTGGAGGAACATGTAAACTTACACAGAAACATCAACTGGCCCAGCCAGGACTCGAACCAGAGACTTTCTTGCTATGAGGCGACAGTGTTAACCACTGAGCCACTGTGTCACCCTCACATTAAACAAAAATGCACATTTCAAAGCACTTTAAGGAACCTTTAACACCACAGTATGTAATTTTAATGACTAGAGGGCGCATATTCACAACAAACAAAATTGAAGTACGCAAGTGTGGAATCATGGGTGTTGCGGGCTTTATTATATCCTATAGGACTTCTACAGAAATCATGTTCATGGATGAGCTGAAGTATTCAAAATTTATGGCAGTATAAAACAGAGTAAGGCCCTCAAAGCAAATTTAGAGTGCTGAAGCAACTGATGAGAGACGAACATGACGCATCCAAAAATATAATAGTTTATAGTGGGTTTTGACAAAATGTCTAATATTATTCCAGAAGAAACCTTTTAGAAATGGCCATTTTTATACTCTTCAATACATTCTTCAAGAGAGTCAGTTTCTTTTCTTCTTTCAGTAAGATTTTCTGTCACTCTCATAACTGAAACCACACGTTACTCTTTTTAAAATAAACAAAAAACCCAGCAATAATTATGAGCTCATCTCCAAAAACATTCAAAAATTCGAAACACACAATGTCACTGCCACACATATTGTCCAAGTATCCGGGTTCACTTGTGCCCAAAATGTCTGGTACTCTGAATTGAAAACATTCATCTTGTTTATACATTTCAGCTGCTATCAAACACACATATAAATCTATGTATGTCTACGTTCAGAAAGTTCAAGTCAACTTTTCAGTCATCATCATAAGACCGAATACCAGTCTGCCTCTCTCTTCAAAGACTCAATATGAAGGGCATGTGGAGTACATGTAAATACTGGCAGTAGAATATGAGCTGATTCTGATTATCGCAAACGTTACTTTAGGCCTAACGCTTTTCTTCCTCTCAAAACTATGGAGCTGCTCCAGCAATTTGCAAGTTAAAACTGAGAAACTTTGGACTGAAGTCTCACCTTTTATCAATGCCTCTCCTGCTTTCACATGGGAACATGACGTTGACTCTGTTGTGAGTTCAGAGTACTGATGTGTTTGTTTAGATGGTCTTTTGGGTGGTTCGTAAACATCTTTTCATGTACAATTACACCGAAATTGATTCAAGACTACGGACTGGGAACCAAGAAGCAGTTTCATGTTCTCAGTCGTATCATGCTCGGTTCCATACGCGTAGCGCCAAAAAATATTATTTAACGGCACCGAAGCGCCTCAAACACGTGGGAACTATGGAAGGCCGTTGGGGCCAAAACGTAGGCAACAAACCCGTTTACAAATTGTTACGCATTAACATGCAATATACGCGGTAATATGGAACAGACACGTGACATGATCGTTTAGTCCGAGTGACTGACTTTTTTTTTCAAAAATGGCACTTTAGACAATAATTTGGTTTTTAACAAGGTAGGTTTTTTGTGTCAAAACCAGCTAAATCCACGTTTGTTTGTTTGTTTTTTTTTTGTTTTTTTTGCAAAAACCTCTAAATCCACCTATTGGGTCAAGACAGTGTAATTAGTTGAAAAATCACTAAAGATGCCATTAGAAATTATTTTACCAAACATAAAACACATTACACAAACCACCTAAAATACATAAATCTGTCAAGTAAGTGGCGGTTCATTCCACTGTGATAAACCAGGGAAACCAGGTTTTCATTTGCCATTCACTGACAGTTGGACAGGCTCATGCAGTTCATCAAACTCCATCTTTTAAAATTGAAATTGAAAGCAGAATAAAACAGTCTGCTTATAAAAATCTGCGTATCAGCGCGCCATTACATTGAAAACATACATTGATTCGATTCGCGCCTTCTGATTGGTTCTCTGGATACATCGGCTTTTGCTGTCAAAGGCAAGTTGTGTTTAGTGTCTTTTGCCAAAAAAATGTTATTTCTGAATGGGCTGACGCTGGGATTTAGATGATTTGAAGCAAATCTATTTGTTGAACATGTACTACATGCCTAAACATTCACTCAATGTCATTATCTCATTTTTGGTGGAAGTGGCATTTAGCGGCTTTTGAATCTCAACTCTTCAAATTCAGTTTAAGGTAGGTACAACGATTCATATTATGCATATTAAGGCCTATTTGAAACTAAATCGAAAAATGTTGGAAAAATATTTAGCTACATTCTAAAGTCTACTTTATTTTTTTTATATATAAATTTTTAAACAAAATATTTGAACTGTTGTTTTTTGGGTTACACTTTAGTTTAAGTAGGCCTACCAATTCCCATTAATAACTACTTGCTTTTTACCTGCCTATTATTAATATATTGGCTGTTTAGTATACTCATAAAGTATGAGCTTACATCCCCAAACCTACCCAATACCTAAACTGAACTATAGTTTACTATGAATAAGCAGCACATTGATAGTTCAAGCTAAAAAGTCTTAGTTAATGGTTTGTTAATAGTGAGAATTGTACCTTAAAATAAATTGAAACCATTGTTTGTATTAATAATGTTATAATTATTATAATTGTTACAATATTTTAATGCATTTTTTACGTATTTGTTTCAGAAAGTTTTCCACAGACCCCTTAGAAATAAGTTGCAGTCCCCCTGGGGGCCCCTCCACCTTTAAAAAAAAGTTTAATATGAAAAAAAAATCTCATTTATGCTCAGAATTACATATAGTTTGTTCTGATAACTACCAGAACTACAACCAAATGGCATTAATAAAGAAATAAACAAGTAAGATATATACAAATACCTGTTTTTATAAGACTGCAGTCCCCTGCTGACTCATGAAAGAGCCACAGAGTCATTTGGCTCTCGCAGGGAGAAACCGATTTAAATGCATCATACATATTCAGAGCGTGGCGCTGAAGGAATTCCCATTTGTTGGTTTTAGCTGAAATATATATTGTGACCTTCACAGCTTCACAACTTCACTCTTTCCCCAAAGGAATCTGTGGCTTGTTGACCAAACCACAGGAGCAGCTGTGAATATTTCATTCCAGAAAGGTTGCTTGGAGAGCAGCAATAGACAGGGATGATTTTAACAGCCCCGAGGGTAGCGGCAAGGCACCGCTGCGTATTTTTGGACCTCGATGCGGTGTCACTGAGCCAAGCCCAAGGAGTTCCAGTAATAGAGGTGCTCCCCTATCATTAGCGATCAACAGGTCTCTGAAATGTGTCTAACCTTATGTCAGCCAACATAAAAGAGTGAAAGCGCTAAATATAGTGGCTTTTCAGACTGCACTTACAGAGCGTGTTAAACACAGGGCCATTTCAGACTGCGATTTGGATCTGTTATGATCTCTGGAGGTTTCCAATTTCTGTTCAGCAGGTGTGTCAAACATTTGCCTTGGCTTTGGCTGAGATGAAGCATGTGTTTATCAATTTGGCTTGAGTGAGTGAGAGAAACAGAGAGAGTGAATGCCTGCCAACTCCGGCCCTTCAGGAGAAGAGAGAAGTGAATTTACAAACTAATACGAAGCCATATTTTGCATTTGAATGTAAGCTAATACAACCAAAGCAGAGGGGTGTTTTTCTTTTTTTTCCTCTGGGCTGGGATTAGACCAAGATTACTTGTCAAATGTAATATGGAAACATGAAAGCATCCAGTTGAGATGGCAAGATAGCATGAGATCTCTCACAGACGGACATTTCTTGCCAAACTAAACCGTGTGTAATGTACATGTGGGTTTTTAGCTTTGGTTAAGGAAACATGTTGCTTATAAAGTTGGTGTTTATTTGGTCCGTTGACCACATTAATGCTTTTTATCCAATAACATTGTTTTCTAGAACAGTAAATGAGCTTGATTAAAGACAACTGTGATCTGGTTTAAGTATCTGCTTTGGGTTTGAAAACCATGAGGTTTTATAATCACTGAAGCTTAGTGGTAGTAAGTACACTTTGACCATTCCCCCCCCCCCCCAAAAAAAGATGTGTTTTTTCCATTAAAGCTGTATTTTTAAGTATTAAATGCAAAAATAATATTGTGTTTTGGTTTTATCCCTTCTAAAGTTTTAATGGCCTACAGAGAAATACTGAACTTTTCATTGACCTGTGAATGTGGAGTCATTAAACTTTGCCACTGTATGATCAACAGTGGCTTCAGAACCACGGACAGCTCTGATTTTGGCTTTATGGAAGGTTGGGCTGGTTTGAATTGACAGCTACAGTATGTACAGTAGACTAGAGACCTTTAAAGTTTTCTTGGCCAACTGCAACAGTTCTTTATAGAGTTTATGCAAATGGTTGTCTTTAAAGCAGGTGTTTGCTCACAAACAAAATTTATTCACTCTCAGGCCATCAAAATTATACAGTAGGTGACTTTTTTGTACACTAGAACATTAAAAAAGGTATAGCTGGAATTGTGGTCCTTGGTTCAGATAAAATACAAGTCAACAACCACCAGCACTTTGGCAGTCAAAAATACACAAACAAAACATAATAAATATTCTTGGCTCTTTATGATACATCAAGATCCTATTTAATAAAAAGATTGGTACTTGCTAGAAACTATGGAAGCCTGTTATTTATTAAAAAGGTTATTTTGACTATTGTGACTATTGTCTTGTAATTTTACTCAGATTTGTGTGATACAAACTCGCAGTTCTGAGATATAGAGTCAGAATTCTTAGTTATAAAGTCAGAATTTTTCTTGCGATTCTGAGAAACAAAGCTGCAATTGTTTATATATACAAATGTATATAAAGTGAGATTTGCAAGCTATAAAAGTGTTTCCTGTTATGGAAATTGACCTTAACTGAAGTGTTAAAGATATATGTGTGGATGAATTGAACTAGCCAATACAGACAGAGTGCATTTAGGCCAAAGCAACTCAGAATTCCAACTTTTTATCGAACTCGGAATTGCGACACTACATTTCATAATTCTGACTTTCTAATTTAGAACTCAGAATTGCGACACTACATTTTACAATTCTGACTTTATAATTCAGAACTCGGAATTGCGAAACTAGGTTTTAGAATTCTGACTTTCTAATTTGGAACTCGGAATTGTGACACTATATTTTAAAACTCTGACTTTATAATTCGGAATTCAGAATTGTGACACTACATTTTAGGATTCTGACTTTATAATCCGGAACATGGAATTGCGACACTACATTTTACAATTTTGACTTTATAATTCAGAACTCGGAATTGCTACACTACATTTTACAATTCTAACTTTATAATTTGGAACTCGGAATTGCGACACTAAGTTTTAGAATTTTTTCAAACTCACTTAAAACTGCAGTTGTAAAAACCCTTTTGAAGAAAAACAACCTGGATAACACCCTATTGAGCAATTACAGGCCCATCTCAAATCTCTCTTTCATTGGCAAAATCAGTGAAAAAGTTGTTTTTAACCAGGTTTACAAGTTCTTAAACTTCAAGTGGTGTTTAGACAATTTTCAATCTGGTTTCAGACCACATTACAGCACAGAGAGCGCTCTTATAAAGATAATCCATGATATCCACCTAAATACAGATCTAGGCAAACTAACTGCTCAGGCAAACTAAGTGCTGGTACTGCTCGATCTGAGTGCCACATTTGACACTGTCAATCACAGCATACTTCTGGATAGGCTGGAAAACTGGGTTGGGCTGTCTGGGACGGTCCTCAATTGGTTCAGATCTTACCTTGAAGGGAGAGGTTACTATGTCAGCATAGGTGACCATAGGTCAAGGTGGACACCCATGACATGTGGAGTCCCACAAGGCTCGATTCTGGCACCTCTCCTGTTCAACCTCTATATGCTCCCTCTGAGCTAAATAATGAGAAAAAAACAAATCTCCTACCACAGCTATGCTGATGACACTCAGATCTACCTAGCCTTACTGCCTAATGACTACAGCCCCATTGACACCCTCTGCCAATTCATTGATGAAATTAACAATTGGATGGGCCAAAACTTTCTTCAGTTAAACAAAGAGAAAACTGAAGTGATTGCATTTGGGAACAGAGATGAGGTTCTCAAGGTGAACGCGTACCTTGGCACTAAAGGTCAAACAACAAAAAATAAGGCCAAGAATCTTGGTGTGACTCTAGAGTCAGATCTGAGTTTCAATAGTCATGTCAAAGCAGTTAGTAAATCAGCATACTATCATCTCAAAAACATTGCAAGAATTAGATGCTTTGTTTCCAGTGAAAACTTAGAGAAACTTGTTCATGCTTTTATCAGCAGCAGGGTGGATTACTGTAACGGCCTCCTCACTGGTCTTCCCAAAAAGACAGTCAGACAGTTACAGCTCATCCAGAACGGTGCGGCCAGAATTCTGACCAAAACCAGGAAATCAGAGCACATCACGTCTGTCCTCAGGTCTTTTCACTGGCTCCCAGTTACATTCAGAAGAGATTTTAAAGTCTTATTACTGGTCTATAAATCACTAAATGGCCTAGGACCTCAATACATTACAGATATGCTCACTGAATATAAACCTAACAGATCACTCAGATCTTTAGGATCATTTAAACTAGAAATTCCAAGAGTTCAGTCAAAGCAGGGTGAATCGGCTTTCAGCTACTATGCCCCTCGCTGCTGGAATCAACTTCCAGAAATGATCAGATGTGCACCAACAGTAGGCACATTCAAATCAAGAATGAAAACACATCTGTTTAGCTGTGCCTTTACTGAATAAGCAGTGTGCTATGTCCGACAAATCGCACTATTATGTTTTTCTCTTCTTTTTCATTCTTTTATAAAACATTTTATCTCTTTTTATGCTTATTTTATTTATTTATTTATTTTTACCATTTTTATTATTTGCTTTTATTTCTCTTATATTTGTTTCTTTTATTCCTGTTTATGTAAAGCACTTTGAATTGCCACTGTGTATGAAATGTGCTATATAAATAAACTTGCCTTGCCTTGCCTTGCCTAGAATTCTGACTTTATAATTCAGAACTCGGAATTGCAACACTATATTTTAGAACTCTGACTTTATAATTCGGAATTCAGAATTGTGATGCTACACTTTAGAATTCTGACTTTATCATCTGGAACACGTAATTGCGACACTACATTTTACAATTCTGACTTTATAATTCAGAACACAGAATTGTGACACTACATTTAAAAATTCTGACTTTATATCTTGGAATCGCAAGTTTGTATCACATAATTCTGAGATAAAAAGTCGCAATAAATTTTTGTTATGAAAGAACAGGCTTCCATATGAAACTGAGCATTACACTGCAAAAAAATTTTATTCAAGAAATTTTTTTAGACAAGTAAAAAAATGTTGTTTTGTTTTTTTTAGGAAAAAATTGTCATTTAAGTCAATTAAGTGAATCTTTCCCTGAAAAAAGCAAATAATATTATTTGAAACTGCCTTTCCAGCCGCAACACAGTACTGGGAAATTCAGAACACCCAGAGGAAACACACGGCAACATAGGGAGAACATGCAAACTCCACACAGAAATGCCAGCTGACCCAGCTGGGACTCAAACCAGCAACTGTCTTGCTGTGAGTTGATTTTGCTTAATTTTGCCCTATTATTTGACCTATTTTTTTCCTGAAAACAAAACAATATTTTTTTTACTTGTCTAGAAAACATTTCTTGAATTAAGACTTTGGAATAAAAACAAGACAAAACTCTAACGTGTCATATTAACGTGTGTCCATAATAACATGTATAATCATATTAACAAGACAGGACGTGCGCAAAGCAACTGGAATAAAAAGATCTGTTCAGCGCTCTGTGATCATCAATCATCATCAAATGTGATCAAGAATGAGTTTTACAAGCTTAAAACATTTTTAAAACAGTGCATGTTTGTAATGAATTATTGTGTTTTTACTGTCTTTACCTTATAACCACATCCGCAAGAAAGAACAATTATAAAAGAAGATGCTTCCATCCTGGTTTGTGGACATTAAATCAGGTTTATTTTGTATATTAACCTAACGGATATCCATACAGCAGGGAATATTAACGTGTATCCTGTCATATTTGCGTGCAAAAACAGTGCAAAGTTAAACGTGTGCGCTGTGTGTCTTTGTGTGTGTGCATGAACTTTGTAACGACATTGTGTGTAAACTTGGTAACAGCCAGGTTGATGGAAAGGCTTGAAATAACTACACAACAAATACATCAAATAATCATTGGGAAAGTTTTTACTGTAGTATTTTCCACAAGCGTTATGTAAGATCGGCTTCCTTCATGTCTGTCACTGTGATGTTTATCTGACGCAGCCGAGGCAAAGATTGAGCCACACTCTGACAGGCACGTGGGAACGGTGGGCAGGGAGAACTAGCATTAAAGGCACAGGCAACAAAAACAGCTACATTGTGTCCAGAGCAAAATCCCATTATTCTTAAAGGTATAATAAAATCTGATGGGTGTTCTGAGCCGAAATTTTACAGACACATTCTGAAGACACAAAAGACTTGCAAAACTAGGTGCCCTTTAAACAAATCACTTTACTTAGAAAAACTCTAATCTCAGATGGTTTGAGGGTCAGTAAATGAATAGCAAATTTTTAATTTTGGGGTGAAATATCCATTTAAAGTCTGTCAGCTGAATCTTATTCAAAGGTTTATCAGAAGAACAGTTGCATAACACAGAGCTTTTCATCACAACGTATAATGTGAATGTATGAACACATTGCATGACACATCTAATACATCAAAATGAACACAGAAATGTCTTTGCCTCCCTGATCAGTAATTAAACCCCTCTCCGTTATGACATGAAGCATTTGACGAAGTGGCCAAATCAAGGCCGTCACAATAAACAACCTCACATGAACTGAATTAAGAAATCTGTATGGAAGAAATTTTGCTGTCTGCATGATTTTGCTAATGACGACACACTTTTCACCCGCTGGATGAAATTAAGTTAGCGTCATCTTGAGATAATGTATAAAATGTGCTAGTTCGGAGAAACCCTGATCCCACCTGTCTGTTCGCCCATTTCGGCATCCAAAATATGATATTGGAATCAAACATGTCAAGAAGTGTTTAACCGAGCAGACAGAAGGAACACAAACATATCTGCGGTGTTTGGACGCAAACACTTTTTTTGGTTGATTCAAGGAAAGTGATTTAACAAGTTTCCCTTGCAATTTGCTTGGCTTGATTGGATTTTGCTGAAC
Organism: Danio aesculapii; assembly: GCF_903798145.1. NCBI lineage: Eukaryota > Metazoa > Chordata > Actinopteri > Cypriniformes > Danionidae > Danio > Danio aesculapii. The sequence goes on along the minus strand of NC_079455.1, from coordinate 25,744,396 downwards.
AAGGAACTTGATACCTTCAGGTTGTGTAGCCATTTGCTTTATTCAAGTTTTTTTTCGGCGCTCCATCCACAGCATTCCATCCGCATGCATTATTTTGTTTTCCTGTGGGTAATATCTGGGTGGGCTGGCGTGTTGTGATGAGAAACCTCAGGGATTCTGCCTGCGAGCTTTGGAGGACTCTCAGCGGTGAGAGGTCTGGGAGCTCTCGTTTTCAAGGCCGGATTGCGTCATTACCTAACGCTAGCGCTGGACATCTGGCCTTGACATGAAACTTCCCCTTTATCACCTGCTTATTGGACAAAAAAAAAAACAAGTCTGTTTCCTCTCAAAAGGACATGTCTTACCTTACATCTTTTTTAAAATCATTTTTAAAAACAGACACTGTATGTGCCTTTCAGAGTGTTTCCACACCTGTCCTCCATTATGATCAATCCTTAGTTGCGTTAATGGAGCAGTCAACTTAAAAGGCTGTGCACGTGTGCTAATTCAATTCAAGTTTATTTGTATAGTGCTTTTCACTATAATTATATTATGAAAAGCACAAAAATAATACTAAAACTGATGGAAGATGAAAAGTTGCTATTTTAGGAACTACAGTACACTCTCATTCTGTCACAATTATCATGTAACTTTGATGTCATAGACCTTTTTCTTTGTTGTTGCATGGAGGGTGCCATAGTGACCAGCGCCTTCCGGTAGGCAGCTTAGAACTCCCATTAAGAATTGTCATCAGCCAGAGCAGCGTTGTGCATTGCCAGAATGTGCATTGCGAAGAATTGTTTAGATTACATTTAGATAGTAAAAAATCACAGGGACAGTAATTATGAAGGATTTTAAAATAAAGTTCCTTCATCTTATCAGGTACTGAATTTGAAAAAAAAAAAAGCTTTCGGGTACAAGCTAAACTTATTAACAAAATTTCTTTTAATATACCAATTATTACATTTAATATTAGTAATTTCCACACCTCCAATAGCTAATTTAGGCATTTCACATTTTAAGTCTGTATAAGTATAGGTTCTAGTCAAACGTAATAGTTTTGAAGAAATAGATTTTATAACCCAATCATATACTCTGGGCGAAATATCCCTTCCGTAAATTGCAGAAAACTTAAAGTAAGAGTAAATGTTACGTCCTTTTAAAATAAATCTAAAATAAAAACTATTCTTTTGTCCACCTATTCTTTGTTAAAAATAGATTTTTTACTCCGCAGCACATTCCGATTATTCCATATTATAGATTTGTGAGGGGGAAAATTGTGGCAGAATGCAAGCTTACCTGCTTCCAAAGCTTGTTTGTGAAAACTGGCAAGTTTGATAGGGAGTTTATTACAGCTAAAATCAAAGGCTAATAATAAATTTAGACCTCCACATTTATCAAAAACAAATTTAGGAATATGGTCCAAGCACTCTATCAAACTGCATGGGGAGACTCAACAAATGGTAATAATAAACGTTTTACAAAGCGATGTAATACTTTCGAAAATTACCACAGCAATATACAGTTGAATTCAGAATTATTAGCCCCCCTTGTAATTGTTTTTTCTTTTAGAAATATTTCCCAAACAGAGCAAGGACATTTTCACAGTATGTCTGATAATATTTTTTCTTTTGGAGAAAGTCTTATTTGTTTTATTTCGGCTAGAACAAAAGCAGTTTATCATTTTTTTTAACCATTTTAAGGTTTTTTCTCGATAGTCTACAGAACAAACCATCATTATACAATAACTTGCCTAATTACCCTAACCTGCATAGTTAACCTAATTAACTAGTTAAGCCTTTAAATGTCACTTTAATCTATATAAAAGTGTCTATATAGGAATATATAGGATTATATAGTCAAATATTATTTACTGTCTTCAGGGCAAAGATAAAATAAATCACTATTATTTATTTTATTATTTTATATCAATTATTAGAAATGAGTTATTCAAACTATTATGTTTAGAAGTGTATTGAAAAAATCTTCTCTCTGTTAAACATAAATTGGGGGAAAAATAAACAGGGGGCTAATAATTTAGAGGGCCTAGATGCTTAGTATCCGAGGGCCAGAAAGTGATTATTTTTTATAAATTGTTCAAATATTGGTGTCTGTAATGCAGCAAGTCCAGAGATTGTTGTGTACACCAGGATTTTATATAAAATTCACTTTAATGTGTGATATGACCAAAAAAATGGTCAAGAACAAATATTTTCTCAATTCAAATGAGTAGCGGCTTGGACCCAGAAACATACAATAACTTAACAACATCTTAACAGACTTAACAAGCAGATTATGGCAGAATAAAGGCATAGTTACTGGCCATATTTAATTAGAAAATAGCAACTTTTCATTTTCTTTCACTCCTAGTAATTAATTACAATGTAGTTACAGAAGTGTCAAGCTTTAAATAGAAAAATTATCGAAACTTGTAACATTTTTGAGTGAGATGCTAATGATCTAATCTGATTCAATGATTAATGCTAAGCTAAGCTAAAAGTGCTCCCGCCAGACCATTACAACTCAACAGTTTAACTCTAGGAGACTTTTAAAATGAGCCAATATCCAAAAAAGGTGGAGTGTTCCTTTAATGGCAGATTTTAAAATAATAATAATAATAAGATTGTGGTATGCAAATTGCCTTTGCATTTTAAAGGATATCTGGAGTTGCAGAATACCACAAGTGATTAAAAATGAATATGAATTCTCTACTTTTGTTGGATCAGTCGTTGGCCTTTGCTATTTGAGGGCAAGCATATTGTCTTAAGACCACAAAACGTGAGACATCGTAGATTCTTTTATTTTCTAATTTCGGAGATACAGTGTGTTTAAGCTCATGTTTCATTGGACAAACAAAACCCTGGTCGTCCAGATGCAATAAAACTTCAGTCGCCGTGCCTTTTATTCACAAATTCTGATGTTGTATCAGTCTGCCTACTGAGGCGGATATTGAACAGAGCTTTATGGAATTCGAAGTTAACCCTGGAGTTTTTCCAGAGCTGTATAAATAAGGGCCAACCTCCCTCAGACTACACACCAAATGCTAATAATCAGGGTTTTGAAATGTCACAGTCAATTTAGTCGCTTGGCGTATGATAGTTCAACAATATCAGTCAGACTTGCATGGTTCTGTATAATATGACAGCGCAATATCCCAATGCTACAAAATGAAATATCATTTTAATGATTATGTCTGGGAAACGCTTCGATGCATGTGAAAACTAAAGCAAGCCAACTGGCCGCTCCGCTTGATTTCCTAGGAATTGCAACTCTGTTAAAGCATGGCAAGCACAGGGTTAATATTTCATTTTCATTTTAAGTGGCGTGACTGCCAAGTATCTACAAAATCTGCACCATATGTTGAACGTCCAACAGTTGAGAGTAAACCTATTGAAATTATGAAAACTGAAGAAAAATGTAAAAAAACAAAAATGGTTTTCGCTAGAATTTGGCAACATCTTTTAAGGGCTGAGAAATGATGAGGTCCATTAATGCTGCTGGAACACAATGTGAATTTTTCATCTATGCCTTATGTGTGGGAAGATCAAACAAAAGAATCCATATTCCATTCAAAATATGACTTAAATAGCACAGTTTAGTCTCTCTTACATTCAAAGAATACATTTCCAAAATTTAAAACAGAACAGCAGGTGCTCACAAATTTCTGTAGCATACACAAAGTCTGCACTCTTTTGCTGCACATTTCATACTCCAAATGACATGCTTTTCATATAATATTATGGTATGCTTCTCTGATGAATTCGGCATGACATTCTATAACTAATATAGCAGTCGCTCAAACATCTGCTCATCCTAAAAGTACAAAATGTGTTGGACTTCTTCAACTCCTTGTCCTGAGACACTTTAGTGGTAAAATTACCCAGAAAGTACACATTTTAAAAGCCTTTTCGCAAAATGTAAAACACATGCTTCCCACATATGCAAGCAATAAACATCCTCTGGCCCTGTGTCCCCAATTTCAGCCATCACACAAGTGTAGATAATAGCTATAAGGAGTGCCCAAAACATTTTTATTGCATTTCATCTTATTCTTTTGCCTATTTTTCAGGGTAAATATGAAAAAACATCAATACTGTAGCTTATATCCAGTACCATAAAGTAAACAACTGAACTGTATTGATTTTGTGTATTATATGTACATAAAAGTATCGATTTGAGTAAAATGTTCTTCAGATACACTGTAGAGAATATGTTAATTCAGTGGTGCTCAAACTTTTTTCACCAAGTACCACCTCAGAAAAAAATAGTCTCTCCAAGTACTACCATTAACCAGTTTTGAAGTACAATAGCATAGTAGGCCTACTGTAATTAAGCAGCTACAGCTCTGTGCAAAAACGTGGCAGATTAATTCTTCTTATTAAAAATATGTGTTATTGTCAGCCACTTTAAACATTATAAATAGTATGCTTATTGGTAAAAAAAAAATGAGGTAACCCTTTATTTTGATGGTCCATTTGAGTATTAGTTGACTGTCTGCTTAATATCAGTTGATACTGCTCTTTCAAAAGACAAACTGATGATAAGAAACTTTGCAGGTACATGTCAACTTACACTAACACTAACCCCAACCTAACAGTCTATTTATAATCTAATGAGAATTAATTGCAATGTAACTTAAATTCAAATAACGGACCATCAAATTTAAGTGTGACCAAAACTGAATAAAACATCAACATTTAAATTAAAATGTGCTTTTAAAATGAATTAAAAATGGCATTGTTCTTAAAGGTAAGAAGAAAACTGCTGTACTTAAAAGTTAAGTATTATCATTTAATAGCCTATTCATTAAAACCTGGAAATGTTCTTTGGAGCTCATAAATATAGGCTATATGTCATCATATTCATGTATAAACTCTTTTTGATGTTTTTTTAATATACAAATAAGTCATATATACATGCAATTTATATCTTTGAAATATAAACAGTAACTTGTATTTTAAATAAATGAATTGGATTTACATACTTAAATTATGAATTAGATCTTCTTACTGCACGTTAGAGTAGGTGATTAAGTGATTAAACCATACCTGTCAGCATTGTGCTATAAGAATACAGGAAATGCCCCCAACAACTCTTACAACTATGGAGAGGAAATTAGCTTCAAATGATAGAATACATAACAAACATTAGAAAATTAAAAATAAAATAAAAGGTTTAGCCTAATAAAATCAATGTACTGATCACATCGGTGTCATCGTATGCATCAAAGGGTTAAAAGTGTGTTCATGTTTTTAACTTTAATTATTCAGCGATTCCTCCACATACCACTAGATGGAAGTTTGAGAACTACTGTGTTGATTAATTTTGTGATTTCAATTGTTTCCGTTTATTTACGGTTGTAAATTGTATTATGGGACCTTCATTTCTGCTCTCTCAAGTTTTGATGTTGAAAATTATAACTAAGTGACTTTTATTGGCATTTTAGTCATTTGAAATAATATAATGTATAAAAAAATAATATACAGAGAAATAAGTCTGTGAGAAAAAGGAAAATATACTGGCAGTTTATTACAAGGCTTTTGTATTGTAATATCCCAGCAGGCATAGGATGCCAACGTAATGCCAGATTGATGTTGTACTCCAACATTGTGAGAGTGTTGCATTTTGTTTAGAAATCAAAATCGGGTTGACGTCAGAACCCAATGTCAGGCTGACATCAATGTTTAACTTACAATCAACCAAATTTCAACATCTAATGATGTTACAGCTTGATGTTGTGTGAACGTTATCACTATGACGTTTATCAGATGTTAGATATTGGTTGCCATACCTGACAAATAAATGTCAGTATTTAACGTCATTGTGATGTTGGTTTAAGATGTTGGCTTGACATTGGATTTTGGTCACTTTCCAACACAAGCTAAAATCATTCAAATATCAACGTCTAATGATGTTACAACTTGACATTGTGTGGACGTTACCACTATGACGTCTATCAGATGTTATATTTTGGTGGCCATACTTGACGAATAAATGTCAGTATTTGATATCAATATGATGGTTTAAGATGTTAATCCAAGATGTTGGATTTTGGTCACTTTCCAACACAAGCTAAAAACAACCAAATATCAACTTTATTTGACGTCGTTATTAGACATCAAAACAACGCTGTCCTTAGATGCTGGCTAGACATTGGATTTTGGTCACCTGACGTCACGACCTAAATCCAACCTAATATTAACGTCTTATGATGTTGTGTGTCTTCTGGGATAGCCTATAATACCAACCCAGACAATATATCACTTTAAACTATGAAAAAATGTTAATAAAGATCCCTATTTTGAACTTTTCAAGGTTACAAAAGTTGGTGGAAGAAAGATAAAGGTCCCATAATCCAATTCAAATGCATAAATAAACAGGGAAAATTTTTAAAACATGAATCACAAAAAAAACTGAAAACTGCTCATTTACAGATTTTTTATAGTACATAATGTCATTTATTCATTCATTCATTTTCTTTTCGCCGTAGTCCCTTTATTAATCAGGGGTCACTACAGCAGAATGGACCACCAACTTATCCAGCATATGTTTTACACAGCGCATGTCCTTCCAGCTGCAAACTCACTGGGTAACACTCACATACCCTTGCATTCACACACATACACTATGTGTATGGCCAATTTAGCTTACCCAATTCACCTACTGTACATCGCATGTCTTTGGACCGTGGGGGAAACTGGAGCACCCGGGGGGAAACCCACGCGAACATGGGGAAAATATGCAAACTCCACACAGAAATGCCAACTGACCCAGCCCGGGCTCAAACCAGCGACCTTCTTGCTGTGAGGCAATCGTGCTACCCACCGCACCACCATGACGCCATAATGTAATTTAGAGCGTTTTTAATTTTCGATTATTTAAAATAAGGGTTATTCCAACAAATATCTTATTTGGTAATCAAAACCTCTTCTAAATTATAAACACTGGTATTGTGTTGTCCAAAGGGAATTTGAACAAATTCCGAATACATTTTTTTTCCATCCTCTAATACTAAATAAATGAACGTGTTTTTTTTTTTTTTTCAGATTTATTACACGACACCAAAATCTACAAGTCTAACAAATTAAACCGATAACTTCACCATGTTTGTCATAGCTTATGGAGTGCTACGGCTGCAAAATCAACTCAAAAATGAGAGCTAGCTCCACAAAGGCATTGTTTCTTTTGTATAAAAAGCTCCTAACCGCAGTGTGACTTCCTCGATCTTGTACGAGCAGTAGCGTTCGTTTTGTGTGGTCAATCTGTGGGAACCGTATTTCAAATGGCACTTATTGATCTCTAACAAGCAACTGCAAGTTATTACTCTTTCTTGTCTAGAGGCTTAAAGAGGAGGGCCGAACAGCACAGCTTTACTCTTATTGTTTCAACATTTTGTGACACACAGCAATGACGCTGTAAAGACAACCCACGGAGATGCACTATGTTTTTTCTGTCTGTCAATAGCACGGGGGGAATGGACAGTTGGATGGGTGAAAGGTTAAGAGTGGGATGTTTCATAAAGACTGGCCTGCAACATGGGTTTGTTTTGAAAGAAAACAGTGACATGAGACAGAGGAAAAGACCACTAAGCCCGTTCAGGTCTCTCTCGTTGGCTTCAATTTCCTTATCTCTTCTCCTCTGGTTTCTTTCCAATATCCTTCTTCCATTTTTTTATGGTGCCTCTCATGCAGGACTCAAAGTCATTGCAACAAGCACTTTAAAAACTAACATACTGTCTGGCCAAGGTAACAAATCCCATATGTCTCAGAATTGTCGTTTTTTTTTTTCTCCTTTTCTAGACTGATCAGTGCAATGTGTCGTCCTGTACTTTTAAGCCTAAATATTTGACCCCCCTCCAGCGATCCATAATGTACAGTTTAGGCCAATCATGTCCCTCATGTGTCTTTCATTAAACATATACCGTAACAAATGTTCGGCTATATTTTGACACAGGTGACATCAAAGATCCAGTGTACAGACTTAATCACGCACATGGACTTACATCTCAATCACTAATGTAGTGTTTTGCATTATTACCTGTGGGCCTTGATTGTAATTCAGTAAGTCTCTTTCCTGTCCTGATATGTGATATATTAATCAGAACTTGAAATCAGATTGCCCACTTTAATGTCCGATCATAAAACATGCCCTGAACTCACTCGGCTGCCAAGATGGTCATGTTTGTTTAATATGTACCAAGAAGTGGATCTTATCAGTCTTTGTCAACCTGTCTTGGGGGTAAAAACATTACAAATGGCACATTAAAAGTAAATGAATACAGATTTGGTCAATATAATATAGAAAAATATACACTATAATATCAGAAAATTACAATTAATTAGGTTTTGCATCGAAGTAGACATTTTGGTTTAGTCTGTTTTTTTATTAGTTTAACAGTTTTTGTTACCCATCGTTCATCATTGAAATAAATTATTGTTCATTGTTGAAATATTTGCATGAAAATAAACATTTTAGAGCATAACATACTAGCTTTTGAGCTGTCAGGTTTTGTTTTGTTTTTTTTTTGTTTTTGTTCCATCGTTCATTGTTGAAATAAATTATCGTTCATCGTTGAAATAATTTTTATTAAAATATACACTATATTATCCGAAAATGTTAACTAATTAGGTTTTGCATCAAAATAGACATTTTAGTTTTTGAGGTGTCTGTTTTTTTTTTTGTTTTTGTTTTTTTTACAGTTTTATAGTTTTGTTATCCATCATTCATTGTTGAAATAAATTATTGTTCATTGTTGAAATAATTTGCTTTAAAATAGACATTTTACATAATAAAATACTAGTTTTTGAGCTGTCGTTTTTTTTTTTTTTGTTACCCACCATTCATGGTTGAAATAAATAGCATTAAAATATTTAATTTTTATTTGATATAATCAAATACAAATTTTTGAGGTGTCAGTTCTTTATAGTTTTACAGCTTTTGTTACCGATTGTTTGTTATTAAAATAAATTATTGTTCATCGTTGAAATAATTTTCATTAAAATGGACACTATAATATCAGAAAATGTCAATTAATTAGGTTTTGCATCAAAATAGACATTTTAACTTTTTGAGGAGTCCGTTTTTTGTTAGTTATTTTTGACAGTTTTTGTTATCCATCGTTCGTCGTTGAAATAAATTATTGTTCATTTTTAAAATAATCTGCATTAAAATATACAATTTAGATAAATAAATACTAGTTTTCGAGCTGTCAGTTTTTGTTACCCATCATTCATCATTGAAATAAAATATCCTTCATGAAGTTGAAATAAATTGCATTAAAATATACATTTGATATATTCAAATACAAATTTTTGAGGTGTCAGTTTTTTATAGTTTTACAGTTTTTGTTACCCATTGTTCATCGTTGAAATAAATTATTGTTCGTTGTTGAAATAATTTGCATTAAAATATACATTTTAGAGCATAACATACCAGTTTTTGAGCTGTCAGTTATTTAGTTTTAGATTTTTGTTACCCATCATTCATCATTGAAATAAAATATTACAAATAAACACCCAAAAAGATATCTTTTAGGTTTAGGGGTAATTTTAAGTTTATTGTATAATAAGTAGCTGTTTCTGCATTGTAGTCAATCTTTATACAACCCCCATATTTTGTTATTTTCCATACAGACCGTGAACAACACAATTGTCAGCCATTTAGCTTTTTTCTAATCATGTGAATTTTCATTTACTTATTTATTTGTTTCGTAGTAATTCATACCATCCAATGAAGTATCGATTTTGAAAATTTCAAAAGTATTGAATCCCTAAAATGATCGTACAGCATCAGAAGCTTAAAAATGTAACATTCGCCAGCTAACAAAACTCTTGTTCTATCCCAAACTTTAAAACAGGCTCCTATATGGTAGACGACCTCCCCTCCCTCTTCTTGTGAAATGTGGACCTGCAAGCTCTGTTGGTCTGTCTTTTCTCACCTCCACTCATTTGGGCCTTGATAAGAGCTCTCCAGCTGGGGCTCAGCAGGGCTGCGACGCTTCATCACAAAACGTCTTAGTGCACCGCTCTCATTTACACACGCTCCCATTGGCCCACGGCATCACCCTTTGGTTTTTACAAGAAAGGCACTTTTAACCATATGTACACATTACAAATTAAGTTTACCTTGGCCAGCAAGGCTTAAAAGCCAGTGTCCTCAACCCTGCTTTAAAAGAGCTAAATAACTGCGGAGGGTCTGACATCAAACAAGAGAGGAAACCAGGGGGAACGGGAAAGGGGGGATGTTCGACCAGACTTTGAGCCTTCGATGCAAAGGGAACAGAAGCTGGGTGCCATGTCATTTAATTAGCGACAGTGCCTGCTCTCTGTAGTTTTCTTCAGAGTTTCAGTCACGGAAGAATTCAATCTCCAGGATGTTTGTCATGGTGTTGTTTGCAACTATAGCCCTACAGGTTGAAATTAAAAGACATCATTTGCTTAGGTTAGTCCATTTAAAGGGAGGAATTACCATGACGCTTCAAAATAAACAAACAGACACAGACTAGCAGGGTCATGCTTCAACTAATTGTTGTTTTTTTTATGTCAGTTCTTCACTTCACTAACATTAAAAACTGTAAATTTACATCATTGAAAAAGACATCATTGGTGTTCAGTAAGCCAAGAAAGTCTCATTATGAGCTTTAAGATGCTAAAGATCTTGTCTTATGAAACATCGCCTTTAAATTAGTCTCATCAAACCAGTTTTTTTTTTTCAAATGCTAAATGTAAAATGCATATTGGTATATTTCCGTAAAATTACATTAGATTGCTTCTTTCACTTTTCTAAAGTGAAATGTCTAGCATGTAGTGATAAGTGAAGTATGGCTACATCTTATTACACGTACTGCAAAGTTAAATGTTGGAAGCATATAACTAATGGGCCATATTGTGATTAAATTAAAACATTGTGTAAAGCTAAACAACTCAGTACATCAGAAAAGTCATACAAATGGCTTCTAATGTTATTCAAATGTCAAATTTATAAATCATTCTTTATTACAAAAGGGTTGTGCTAGGAGCTTAAAATATTTTGGAAAAAGTTGCATATAGACATTGCTAAAGTGTATTTATTACGATGACTAAAAATGCTATATTGCACAAAATGTTTTTTGAAAAGCATGTCATTGCATGTAGACATCGCTTACACATTCATTCATTAAAGTGAATAAAAAAATTTGTCGGTGCCAAGGACCTAGTGGTTAAGTACGCCGACATATTGCACCATGGTGCTTACAGCAACCAAAGTTCAATTTCTGGCTGGAGGTCCTATACCTATAATCCTTCTCTGCTCCCCCAAAAAAGGTGAAAACCCTATAAATAATAATAATAATAATAATAATAATAATAATAATAATAATAATAATAATAATAATAATAATAATAGCAAAAACAGACAAACACAAATTCTGTATTATGCAAGCAGGCCAGTACTTGGAGATAACATTGCTTGTGCAATACCTCATAATACAGTACTTGACAAAAAAAAAAAAACAATGGACTACGGGGCTGCATATGCTCAGGTGAAGAGCACATGCTATCATATAGTACCTATATAGTGTATCTTTGTTTTGTTTGTCAAGTACTTGAGCCTATATATTTGAAAAATTTTACAGTTTTCTCAAAATTACTTTTTTCTGTAGTTGAATGGAAATCCTTACAATACTGTTTTCAAAAACATGCACCCACTTTCAAAGATCTGCAAAAGTGAAAAGTGCCATAGAATAAAATTTGAATATACCTAGCTGAATTATAAGAGTTTAGTACATAGTAATGACATGCTGAGTCATATGCACAAAAATTTCCTGGTGAGATTACAACAATTATATTTTCCCCCTCCTTTTCTAAGTATAAAACATATTCCCAATGTATGTCAGACTCAAATTTTGAAAACCGGACAGGGTTTTGGAGTAACGTTATTTGGTCAGTTTACTTTACAGTTTATTTAGCATCACCTCAAAGAGGAATAAGATCTGTTTAATTGTATCTTTTGTTAGTTCAACCTGTATATCGTGAAATTGCTATTTACTTTTGTAATGAGGCAACAAACTTGTAAAGTGATGAATATAATTTAATGCACATTATGCACCGTGTCATATCCCTCAGCTCTTACTGAGATTCTACTACTTTTGTTTTGTCTAGAATGAAAGCAGTTTTTAATTTTTTAAACTCCATTTTAAGGTCAAAATTATTAGCCCCTTTAAGCAATTTTTTTTCGATAGTCTACAGCTATTATTAACAATAACTTAACAAACTATTATTATACAATAACTTGCCTAAGTACCCTAACCTGCCTAGTTAACCTAATTAACCTAGTTAAGCCTTTAAAAGTCACTTAAAGTTGTATAGAAGTGTCTTGAAAAATATCTAGTCAAATAATGTTTACTGTCATCATGGCAAAGATAAAATAAATCAGTTATTAGAAATGAGTTATTAAAACTATTATGTTTAGAAGTTTGTTGAAAAAATCCTCTCTCCGTTAAACAGAAATTGGGTAAAAATTTACAGGGGGGCTAATAATTCAGGGAGGATATTAATTCTGACTTCAACTGTATATATATATATATATATATATACATACTGCTAAAAAAAAGAAAACTTGAAGTTACATTATGTTGTTTAAGTGTTACCTTTATTTTTTGAGCAGCATATAGTTTTTATGTTACTCTATAAAATGAGTGGTTTAAAGCCAATTTTTGGTCAAATATGGACAAACACAACAGATTGTTTGAATGGCCACATTTTATCCAAGTTTGATTTAGAAACAAACCAGTAATTTTCAGAGTGCAGTAATGGTTCAATGGTCTGAAGGGACATTTAGTTTCAATAACCATAAACTACGAGTTCCTCAGTGTAAGAGTCGAGTTTTGTAAAAATTTAAGGAAAGCCTTGCTTTTGCAATAAGCCTATGCTGAAAATAAAGATTGGGCAACTCACAGACCAATTGATTAAAATATGCCAATTTGCACATTACCATCCAAAACCTAAATGAGCCCTAACCATTCAGTATAATCAAATTCAGTACAATTTCCTCCACAGGAAAACATTAGTAGCTCTAAAGGGACGATGAAGGCCTCAGCGGAAATGACATCTTGCCCCAGACTCAAAAATCATATGTATCATCTAGCACATACGCTGGATCTATAAAGACTGGCATGTGGCAGGCAGGGTTAGTTTCCATCAGTTTTCCCATCTGCCCTGGCTGTAACCTGTGGGGGAAGGCTGGTTATGGCACACTGAGTCAACTGTCAACCCCATTTACCGCTACTCACAGGTCCTCAGGCGCTCAGTTTTCTGAACTGCAGTCACTCCGGATCTCTTGCTCCCTAAAGCCCTTGGCATTCTGTGAAGAGATGAAATAGTATACTGAGAAAGACAGAAATGAAAACAGCCAATAACGGAGTTCAATCATCCTGTACAATTGTGCTATTAATGTGCTGAGAGAAGAGTAGTATATAAAGTACAGATTAGTTATTGGTTACTGTTACTAATTTTAAGCTACAGTAAGTTATGTAAGCTTTTAAAACATTTTAATCAAAGACTCTTTCATGGAAAGTCCATTCACTCGGCGGCTATATTTGCAAAGGCCTCTGACCAACAAATTTGGACATTCAAGACCAGGGTGCATCAAAAAGGGGTGCTCAAAAGGTGAAATCCTGAAATCTCTAAAAGAACCTACAGTAAAAAAGCAACAAAATCTGACAAACTATATCATAATTGTTGTTTTCTATGTTTAATAGCCACTATATCCAAACTTCAAGGGTGGACCAGCCAATGTCCCTGTCCAAATATTTCAGGAAAACTATTTTTTTAATTTTTTTGCACAAACTGCATCTTCGAATAACCTTAAAGGGCACCTATGATGAAAATCCTCTTTTGTAAGCTGTTTGGACAGAACTTTGTGTAGGTATAGTGTTTCCACAGCCATATTAGGGTGATATAAAGACAATAATTAAGTTTATTTAATTTCCTTACGTTAAAGTTGGATCCAAATCCTTCCTATTTTGAGATCGACCACAACGTGACATAGGAGTGAGATTTCCCCGCCCACCAAATTGACTGATATCTGCGTATTAACATTTCTTTGTAGTAATGCGTATAATCATATCAACAAGACAGTACGTGAGTTTTACAACTTTAAAACGTTTGTAAAACAATGCATGTTTGTAATAAATTAAAGTGATTTTACCGTTTTTACTTCATCACCACAGCCGCATGTCAGAACAATTATAAAAGAAGACGCTTCAATCCCAGTTTGTGGACATTAAATCAGGTTTACTTTGTACATTAGCATAACAGATATCCATACAGCAGTGGATATTAACATGTATTCTGTCACATTTGCCATTCAAAAACAGTGCAAAGTTAAACATGCGTGCTGTGTGTGTGTGTGTGTGTGTGTGTGTCGAACATTGTAACGACATTGTGTGTGACTCATCGAAAGGCTTGAATTAATTCCACAACAAATACATCAAATAAATAATCACTGTAGTATTACGTGAGATCTGCTTCCTTGTCTGTCACTGTACTGTTTATCTGACTCAGCTAAGGCAGAGATTGAGGCACATTCTGACAGGCAGGTGGGACCGGTGGGCAAGGAGAACTAGCATTAAGGCACAGGCAACAAAAACAGCTACATTGTTTATATAGTAGAAAAATTCCAATATTCTGAAATGTATTATAAATAATCTGATGGGTGTTTTGAGCTGAAACTTTACAGACACATTCTGGAGACACAAAAGACTTATCTTAAATCTTGAAAAGGGGTAAAATAGGTGCCCTTTAAAGGGATAGTTTGCCAAAACTATTTAATTTAATCACTATTTACTCACCCTCATGGTTCCAAACCTTTATGAGTTTCTTTAATCTGTTGAACACAAAGATATTTTGTAGAAATCTGAAAACCTGTAACCATTGACTTACATAGTAAAAAAAACAAAAACAAAAAAAAAAATACTATAAAAGTCAACTTGGGGTTTCCAGCTTTCTTCAAAATATCTTCCTTTTTTGTGTGTTCAACAAAAGAAAAAAGTCCAATAGTTTGAAATAACCTATAAATACAGAACATTTATTTATTAATTCTACCTTTATAAAAATGTAGGCGATGCAGTGGCGCAGTAGGTAGTGCTGCCGGCTCACAGCAAGAAGGTCGCTGATTCGAGCCTCGGCTGGGTCAGTTGACGTTTCTATGTGGAGTTTGCATGTTCTCCCTGCGTTCATGTGGTTTTCTCTAGGTGCTCTGGTTTTAAAACTAATTTAAGAACAAAAAGATATTATTGCAATATAGAACATAAAATAAATGATGAGATGGTTTTTTTTTGGGGGGGGGAGGGGGGGGGGTCCTACAACACTACCACATGATAGAAAATCATTTATTTATTTATTTTTGGCATTTAACCTTTATATGACAGGAAGTGAAGTGAGAGAAAGAGGGGGATAGGATTCATGAGTCTGGATTCAAACTGAAATATGTTATATTTCAGGCTGAAATATATATATTTTTTATTATTTATTTTACCTAATCTGCCACTTACAGTAAAGAGAATAAACTATATAATCAGGAGAAAAATAAGGTTTTTATAATATACAGCACTCTATTCACCAATAAAACAATGCACGAGTCATCAAAATGCTTCAATGCCAGTATGTGAAGAAAAATATTTTTCACCACATGCACACACTCACAAAAAAGTAGTACCGAACTTCATCTGAAACGTTCTGCAGATGTTGTGGAAAAGCCTGGCAGGAGTGACAACCATCTGACAACGAAACCCTGTGTGTCTGTTTTTTTGCGCATGAATGACAGACCACCAAACCGCTGCCTTCATTAGATGTTTTAATAGCGGCTCAAAGGCTTATTTCTTGATGAGTCTCACAGGCCAGAGCAGATAAAGTCAGGATGTGTCTTTAATGCCGGATCATAAATGCCAGCGCAGTGGTGCTTCTGGTCTGCATCCATTCCCTAGGTAAACCCACAATGCCACAAGAATCCGCATGGCTGGAAGAGTTTAACTAGAAACTGACAGAGTGAAAGGGGAAGTCAACACTGAACTGTGAACTGGCTGGAGATGTGTGGAACTCAGCCATAATGTCCTGGGACAGGTTAAGTGGGTTTTCAGAGGAGGCTCTCTTAATATGACGTGTTTCAACTCCCACTTATAAATGGAAGTGTCATTTATAAGCTGGAATTAGCCAAGTATAGCTAGGCCTATATACACTTATGACTCTCTATGAACTCTGAATTTTATTTATATCAAACAGAAACATAAAACTGGGAGATCCATCACTATATACATGTACTGTATAAGCATCTGGCAACTTATAAATAAAGTCAAAGAATTAGCATTAGTTTATTTGTTAATATCAGTTTATTAATAAAGCAACAGACCAAGAGTTTCTTCACTTGTTAAATCATGCACTCACTTTACACACATTTTATTAGGTACACCTTACTAGTACCGGGTTAGATCCACTTTTACCTTCAGAACTGCCCTTATCCTTCGTGGCATAGATTCAACAAGGTACTGGAAATATTCCTCAGAGATTATGTCCATAAAGACATGATAGCATCACGCAGTTGTTGCAGATTTGTTGACTGCACATCCATGATGAGAATTTCCCATTCCACTACATCCCAAAGGTGCTAGACTGGATTGAGAACTGGTGACTGTGGAGGCCATTTGATTTGAGTACAGTGAACTCATTGTCATGTTCAAGAAACAGTCTGATTCCCGCTTCATGACATGGTGCGTTATCCTGGTGGAAGTGTCCATCTGAAGATGGGTTCACTGTGGTCAAAAAGGGATGAACATGGTTAGCAACAATACTTAGGTAGGATGTGGCATTGACACAGAGCTCAATTGGTTCTAATGGGCCCAAAATGTGGCAGGAAAACATCCTCTACACCATTACACCACCAGCAGCAGCCTGAACCGTTGATAGAAAGCAGGAGGAATCCAAGCTTTCATGTTGTTAAAGCCAAATTCTGACTCTACCATCCGAATGTCACAGCAGAAATCGAGACTCATCAGACCAGGCAACATTTTTCCAATCTTCTATTGTCCAATTTTGATAAGCCTTTGCGAATTGTAGCCTCAGTTTCCTGTGCGGTCTTCTGCTGCTGTAGCCCATCCGTGTCAAGGTTGGATGTGTTGCAAGTTCAGAGATGCCCTTCTGCATACCTGGCAATTCTACTCTGACCTCGGTTATAAACAAGGCATTTGCACACACACAACTGCCGCTCGCTGGACATTTTCTCTTTTTCAGACCATTCTCTGTAAACCCTAGAGATGGTTGCGCGTGAAAGTTCCAGTAGATCAGCAGTTTCTGCAAAACTTAGACCAGGCCGTCTGGCACCAACAACCATGGCATGTTTAAAGTCACTTAAATCACCTTTCTTCCCCATTCTGATGCTCAGTTTAAACTGCAGCAGATCGTCTTGACCATGTCTGCATGCCTAAATGCATTGAGTTGCTGTCATGTAATCGGCTGATTAGAAATTTGCGTTAATGAGCCGTTGGATAGGTGTACCTAATAAAGTGGCCGGTTAGTGTATGTTGTGAGTTTATTTCTTTCATCTGAAAAATGTACTGTCATTGTAAAATGTAATGTCATTTATATAGTTCTCAGAGTAATAGGAGTAAATTCTAAGAGTATTAAAATCTTATTTACTTATTTTGTCATTAGTAAATGTGCAAATTAAATAAATTTAGATGTTTCAGAAATCATCAAGCTATAAAATCAAAAGATTAATCACTTCTCTATCAAATTATATACTCTTATAACTTCAAATTTTAAACAATTATATATTCCAATAAAGATTATTTTAAAACCTGATCAAATCTATTAATTTTGCATCCTGCTTTGGTGTCCTTCATATGCAAATTTATATTTAAAACACTTTCTGAATTTATTTTAATTCATTTAAAGAAAAAAAATGCACACACACATGATAACATTCAAAATCCTTCTTCCATTTCTACTTAAATTTTAAAACAAAATATGGTTTTAGTCATACTGCAAAACCAGTCCCCATATTTTGAATGCATATACTCATAAAGGAGGACATTACGCAGGGAACAACTTGCTGTACATAAAGCAGACAAGCAACAGATCAAATACGATATATTTCAATAAAACATAACCACTTTTGATGTTTCACAAGCATGTAAAATGTCTTGGATCAATTCAGCATTCCCATTATTTCCAACTCTGGCTCCCATCCTAAAAAAAGGTTCCCAAATAAACTCCCATTAAAACCCACGAGGGGTCAAACATTCTGGATTCAGCCATGTTTTCAGGTGCTGGCTCTGCTTCTCACATCAGCAGCTTTACACATCTACAATATTACCAACTAAATGCCTTTCATGCATACCTTTCTGACAGAAAATCAAGTCAGCGAGCAGGGAAAAACGTTCAACTGGCTGCGTTAAAACTATGTGAAAGAAAAACGCCGCCGTCTAACCGCAAAGAAACAAAAACACCTTTTAAAAGGTAAGTGGATTATGTGCACGTAACCGAGGTCGCCGTTTTCCTTTTCCTTGCCTCTCGCTCCTTTCCCTGGAGAGGAGCGTTTCTCAAGGCCAACCTGTTTGTAGTTACAGGGTTTGTTGTGCTCCTCTGTTTTGTAGGTCAACATGTCCTCCTCCCCCCCCATTAATTGGTGGCTCGGTGTATCACGCAAGGAGAGTCGCAGCTGCTTCACATTATACTGGGAGAAAAGCTGGTCATCTCTGCTCCGAGCAGGTTCCCTATAATGCACCTCTAATGTTTTTTTTCATTTATTTTTTTGGTTTAGTTTAGTTGTTTACAGGAGCAATACACATTAATAAACATTACTGTGAACTGTGCCAGAATTAGCCATTAATGGCTATTTGTCATCTGTAGCCCCTTGACAGAATGTTAAAGAAGTCACACCTAAAAATAGAAAGAAAGCATAATAATAACATAAAATACACTGTCATATAGACAGTACAGTGGTTTTGGGAAGTATTTAGACCCTCTTAAGTTTGTTATATTGCAGCCATTTGCTAAAGTCATTTATGTTCTTTTTTTTAAATCCTTATTAATGTACACGCAGCACCACATATTGACAAAAAACACAGAATTGTTGACGTTTTTACAGATTTATTAAAAAAGAAAAACTGAAATATCACATGGTCCTAAGTATTCAGACCTTCAGCTCAGTATTTAGTAGAAGCACTTATTCGATCTAATACAGCCATGAGTATTTTTGGGAAAGATGCAGCAAGTTTTTCACACCTGGATTTGGGGACCCTCTGCCATTCCTCCTTGCAGATCTTCTCTAATTCTGTGTGGTTGGATGGTAAACATTAGTATACAGCCATTTTTAGGTCTCTCTAGAGATGCTAAATCGGATTTAGGTCAGGGCTCTGGCTGGACCATTCAAGAACAGGCCATTTAAGTAAAAACAAGGAGATAAAGCAAAAAAAAGCAAAAAAAAAAAAAAAACGAAACAATTTACAATAGAAAATTATTATGGGACCTTGATAATCCTCCAGCAAATTTTCTTGTTAAAAAGTTTGAAAACATTAACATTTTTAAAAGTTTGAAATTATATATTATCTGGGTTAGTTTTAGTGCAAAAACCAGGTAATGAAATGCTAGTAAACTTTCATTTATTCTTACCAACTTAATTCTCTATTTTTTTATACAATGCAATATATTGTTTCAAACTACTAAAATGTCAATAAAAAATAGGGCTGCAAAATATATTGTTTCAGCATTGTGGCGTTTGTGTACTCCAATTTTAAAGAAACTGACAGAAAATATTTTTGTCCAGGCAGCCGGTAGATAAAAATCTACCAAATACAAAAAAAAGTTTCTTAGGGTACTTTCATCACCTGCTACACACAAAATAATAAATAAAAATAAAACTCAAATAAAGGCTCAAAGTAGAATTCTCATTAAAGTCCACACAAACAATGTTGAGAGAGAAAGGTTTACTCTTAGAAAACATGGTCACAGTCTTTGATAACCGTTCATTTTTTTGTTGTTGTAGAAAAACCACAAACCTAGTTTCAGGGTGGAACATAGCATATTAGTTTGTTATATTGCAGCTATTTGCTAAAATCATTTATGTTCTTTTTTTAATCCTTATTAATGTACACGCAGCACCCCATATTGACAGAAAAACAGAATTGTTGACATTTTTGCAGATTTATTAAGAAAGAAAAACTGAAATATCACATGGTTCTAAGTATTCAGACCCTCAGCTCAGTATTTAGTAGAAGACCCGTTCGATCTAATACAGCATGAGTCTTTTTGGGAAAGTTGCAACAAGTTTTTCAAACCTGTATTTGGGGATCCTCTGCCATTCCTCCTTGTAGATCTTCTCCAGTTATCTTAGGTTGGATGATAAATGTTGATGGACAGCCATTTTTAGTCTTTCCAGAGATGCTCAATTGGGATTAAGTCAGAGCACTGGCTGGGCCATTCAAGAACAGGCCATTCATGTAAAAAAAATGAAACGATTTATAACTGGGAACTGCATTATGGGACCTTGATCTCAAACAACTGTTATTGTTGAAAAAGTTTAAAAACGTGAATTTTATTAACATTTTTAAAAGTTTGAAATTCTATAATATTTAGGTTAGCTTTAGTGCAAAAACCGGCTAATGAACTGCAAGTACTTTTTCATTTATTCTTACCGACTTAATTCTCTATATTTTATTTATTATACAGTACAATATATTGTTTCAAACTACTAAAATGTCAATTAAAAATAGATCTGCACAATATATCGTTTCAGCATCAATATAGCAATGTGGTCATTCACTATAGCCACAGTCGCAGGATTTGCAATGTTGAGTCTGGCTTATAATTAATCATTTGCATGTGTTTTTGAGGCCTGTGACTGTATGAGGATTTTAAAAACATTCAGGCATTAAAAAATTGTACCGTTAGTAACTTAAAAAGGATTAATTGCATTGAATTATTTGTATTTTTATTATTAAATTACTGTATCTGAACACTGTTAGATACAAAAAATGATATAACATTGTTTCAATTGTAACTTTTTCTTTATTGTATATATATATGCTTTTAATTTGTTTATTCGATTTTATGCAGATGCACTCTTCTACAGAATCATCCCAATCAATGTAAAGTTTTTTTACTTTTTTTCAAATAGAGATTTTCAAGTCATCTGGTGAAATTGTATTCTTATTGCAATATATATCGCAGAATAACCATATATCGCAATGTTGGATTTTTCCAATACCATAATAAAAATCACTCAGACAGAGATCAAGGTCCCATAATGCAATTCAGAACTGTAAATAAACAATAAATATATAAAATAAACAGTTAAATGTTAATTAATGGATTTTTTTACAGTGTGCCCCCTCATAGACTCCACAAACAGAAAACCACTGTGCTTCACCAACTGTGACTAAAGTACTGGTTTTACGCCTATGCAAGCAAACAAACACCCTCTGGTTTGTATACACAGTGAGGTTGGGTCTAGTTTTGTACGTGTGCGTCTCAGACAGGTTAATGCTGCAGTATGGCTGGCCTCACATGATGAGTGATTTACACGCATTTCCCTCCTAATGCCAGGTGCTTTAGGCACAACAAGGACCAGTGCATAAACAACACCATTACTGCACTGACAGATGTGGATTAGTGCAAAACATCTGCATTCTGATTATTAATAAAATCAACAACTTATAATGAGAAACTGCAATGCTTAAAGGGTTTAAAGGGATGTTTAACTCAAAAAATGGATTACTAAAATTTGATGTTAATTGACTTCATCCTCAGGACATTTGTTCTCTTTTTTCAATAAAGTGCACTGTGGTCCTTGTTGAATCCTAATTCACCTATTGCACTTGTAATCTTATTTAAAAAAAAAAACAAAAAAAAATAAACAATTTTTTTCCACAAAAAGTAACTAACTAACAAATTTAGATACTTTAAAAACATTACTAAAAATTGTAAAAATTTACTTTTAAAAGTTACTTTGCCTAACACTGATGATCTTTTATCCAGTTTTTTTTACTTTTTATTGAGTTGTTTAATAAACAAGAAGTTATTTAGTTACTCTGTAGACCTAATTACAGCAATGACTTTGTCTGCTTTGCTCCACCAACATAATTAGAACCATGTGTCTTCATGCATTTAATTAATTAATCATTCAGTGACTCATTTATGAAGACAGTCACAGGTTTAGTCATTTATTGAATCAGCATTTTTGACCCGTTTAAAAATGTATGATTCAGAAACTAACTCACTGATTGTTTTGATCTTTAATGAATCTGTGTTTTTAATGATTTGGTTTGGTTAATGATTCAGTCACTATTTGAAATGGACATATTTCTCATTTCCTATATACAGCTCAGCTGATACATAGGGAAATTAGCAGGGAAATTTAAAGTCAGTCCATCACTTGTTTCCTTGCTGAATAAATCAATGTTTTGAATGATCGAGTAAATTAAGGATTCAATGAATTGTTAATGAAAACAGTTGGCATTGTATGTGTGCAATTTGCAGAGCCATGATTATTCCCTCACAGTATAATAATATAATATTCTTTCTTGAATTTAATTAAGAAGTGTTATTATATTAAGTCAGCATAAATATACATGGAAAATGTTTTTTTTTAAATATATATATATTATAGAAGGTTATTTCCTAATCAAAATCCAGCCAATATTAAACAGGTTTCCCACTCTTTCATGAACACCAGATTGATGGACTTTTAAAAGCACCATAAATTTAAAATCAAACAACTTTGTAATTCACACTTGACATTTCACTTACACTTTATATTTACTTTATAAATGTCAGAGTAATTTCATCTTCAGTTCACTTTAATAAAATATGTTGAATTCAATACTAGTCATTTTCAAAAAGTTTCTGAAATACTGATAAAATAGAAGAAAAAAAATTGTAATTGTTTTGTTCGGTTTTATTCTACTGCAGCACAGTACAGCTTTTAAAATA
The DNA here is from genome assembly GCF_903798145.1 of Danio aesculapii. Taxonomy (NCBI): domain Eukaryota; kingdom Metazoa; phylum Chordata; class Actinopteri; order Cypriniformes; family Danionidae; genus Danio; species Danio aesculapii. The sequence continues at coordinate 25,721,456 of NC_079455.1, read as the reverse complement.
ACATTATGTTGTTGTTTTTTTACTTTCTAGGCCTTGAATTCATACTGTGTCTGAAATGTCTGAAACTCAAGTACATTCAAAGACTTTCAGGAAGCATGGGAACCCTGATTATAATCATAAATTTGAAATTAAAGGGGTGGTCCAGAGTGTATTTATAAGGCTTGGTTGTGTTTATTAGATGCAAAGCATTGTGTGCTCATGCTTCACTTGTATAAAAATCACAATATTTTTTCATATATCTTACTTTGTTTATATAAAGCTACTCGGCAAACATGAAAATGACTGTGATATTTTCTAATTCCTCTGAAAAGCCCGCCCTCTAGAGGCTCTGATTGGTCAGCTAACATAATGTACTGTGATTCGCAGATCAGCTCCACGTCACCAGAAAAAGCGTCATGACACTACAAGCACACACTTTTGTGCAGTGTAAATAGCAAACAGCATTTCTCGTCGTTTACATCCTTGTTTACGTCTTTGCTACAACATACGGTTAATGCTAGAAACTGTGCATGTAATGGATCAATTTTAACAAATAAAAATACTTACAGGTTGTGGCTCACAATCCAAAGCTTCTTCTATTATGGTTGGAGCTGCACCTTCTTTGAGAAGTTTCTAGCCGAATTCAGCACTGAACTGGCAGAGATTCCGGAAGCTGTCCTTTGTCAAATGCTAGCATAATATATGCTTTATAATTATCTGGAACATAATTCAAATTAAATTGTAAGCACTTCTGTCCTTTGTGTCATTTCCTTTGGAAGCCCAAATACAGAAAAAGAGGATGCTCTGTGGAAATAGCCGCTTTTGGACAGCTTTTTCTGCTATAACATTACAGTGCCTCTGACAACATCCCATTGCTGCACGGGGTGTATGTGCGTGGTGAATATGCGTAACCTGAAGCATTTGTGATTTCACTAGGCCGGATGTATTTTTTTGTAGTCCCCAAACTTTGTTCTCTGTAGGCTTTGCTAAGCTAACTCTGAAAGCCAATGTCTCCCTTTGCATTGAACTTTGAGCGTATAACATTCAGAGATGTTGTTTATGTTCACACAGCTACATTACACATCAACTAAAGTTCAAAATACAATTCAAGTAATATTTTGAAGAGAGAAATTGGTTCAACATTTAAAAAATTTAAGAAACTAGCTTCTAAAAAATAACATTATAATATTTTACTTTGCTTTTGCAAAACTCTGAGTTCTGGAATTTGAAACCACAGAATGGCTTAAATTTGAACCACAGCATGCTGTACAGTTTACCCCAAATAAGACCCAATTTAATCTCACGATAAGGGCGACATAGGGTAAAATAATGAGTCTGGTGCAATGTTTTCCTACACATTGGCTTAGTGACAGATCTCTAAAATAACACACACATTGTAAATGTGGCAGGTGAGAATTTACTACTCACCCTAAGGGACGCGCCTTCTGCAGCATCCAAACTGTGTGATTCAAGGAAAGATCGCAGGCACGTTGAAGTAATCAAACAATATTATGCAACAACAGCCACACAATACGTCTTCAATAAAGTACATGCCCATCATAGGCCACCTAACACGTACATGTGTGAAGCCCTAACAAGCAACAGAACAAGCATTTGTTGTTTGGCTTTCTTGAAATAGCTTGTGATTGACTTCACCCTCGCAACCTCTGATCTTCGCCTTGTGCTGGGCCTCATATTGAAATTTAGAAACTTGGTAAACCCCCTCCATACTAGTTCTGTGCTTAACCTCGGCCACCTATAACTGCCACAGGGCGACTCTGAGAGGACCTCAAAACTAGCAATTCAAGACACATGTTGGAGAGCAGTGGAAAATGTGATGTGAAATGACCAATGAGAATCTTTTATTAACTATTATTATTGAAAAGCACGTAATTATAACTCTCCTGTTAAATTTTAATTCCTATTCAATTTCTGTTCAACAAATTTCTAAACATAATAGTTTTACAGTTTTTTACAATCCACAAATTTCAGAACCCTGATGTCAATTTTCAAAACTCTATAAACAAAATTCACAACCATTGCCAAAACTGCACATTTTTACAAAACTCTTAACTCTTTTTTCAAATGCTTGAATACAATACAAATAAGTCAAGATACTTTGTTCATTAAACTAAAATCCACTTTTCAATACAATACAATTAAACATCAACTTGATCCCATTTTAAAATCCAACTCAAACATGTGTACAAACTGTGTATTTAATTAAATGTAACTATCAACTGATACAAGCACCCAATAAATAACTGTTGCATTACTCTTGATGCTTGGAAACTGATGTACAATGTTACATTTTTAGATGTTGAAAATTTCTCAATAGATCAAATAACATCAGTTATCACAGAAGATGACCCAAACTGGGGTGCGTTTCTGAAAACCATCGATAGCCAACTAACGTCGCAAGTTTCGTTGTTACATACATAGTTCATTGATTTGGTGTTTCTCAAATCCATTGTTCCAACAAACATTCTCAAACTGTGTCCCAAACTTGCAACTACACCTCTGAAGCTGTAGTTAGTAACATAGTTCCCGGCTGTGTTCTATTGCCAGTTTTCCTCCCTATGCCCTATTCGTTTAGAACATTTAAACTTGGATTTTTTTTTTTAAGCATTAAAGTCATCAGTCTTAGGTGTATTTTGCTTAAGTATTTTTACAGTTCAGTTTTAGCGATCTTCATGTTTACAATTGCGCTCCCTTCGCAGTGCACTTTGAAAACATTGATGTCATTTTGAACACAGCCGTGGCTCATGACGAAAGCTATAGGTGATCTATTATTTAAAAGCAGAATTTATGTAACGTCTCCAAAGCTTGTGAAAACAAAAAACATAGCACACGTTAATGCTTTTAATTTATAGTAGGTTATTTATTAAGTATCTGTACTGTATATGACATGGGCCTGTTGGTTAGAACATTTCTGTAGTGGTGTGCATTTGTCGAATTGTAAAAGTAGACTTTTCAAAAAATAAATAAATAAACAATATCCTACTTATAATAATAATAATCATCATCATCATTATCATTAATATTATTATTAAAGTAGAATTTTTTAATTTCCTAAGAAATAACAAATATTACATTTCATTTCTTAATAAATAGCCTCATTATTTATTTATTTATATATGATATTAGAATACGTGTTAGCTTTTGTAAGTGATTTTGTTTTAGAATAGAATATGTAATGTTCTCAATAATATTTGTAAAGGAAACGTGCTCTATGTGTGCCATTTACATACATTTCAATTAATATGAAAAACGAGTGCATGTTTTTATTAAAACTAATATTGGACTACTTTTTTATGCGTGTGTGTGTAAAACAATACAATTTTCACAAAGAAATTATGGGGTTCTTCTCTAAAGATGTTGTTACCACCCCATTAAGAGCATCATTATGGACGTTTTACCTTATAACTAGCGTGATTCAAACGATGGATCTGCAACAGAGAAACTACGGTGCTGGGAAACACTCGTCACTACATCGTTCTTTTCCCAAACGATGCATCATACTTTGATAGTCGAGCCGTGAGTTATGTCGTTGCTTGGGAAACGCACACCTGGACTACATTATCTATAGGTTTCCTCTTCATTCATTCTTATTCCACATTTATGGTTTCTTTGTTCCATGTGCCACTTTACAGACATTGTTTTCATATTTGACATTACTGTATGTAAGAAAACCCAATCACAGCACCACAGCAGATCGATGTCAGGGCTGGATTCACGTTGACAGAAGGTTCGTTCCATGATTCTTGACTAATGAAAACACCCCTGTAATGTAAAAGAGAACCTGTGGCCAAATCCACAGGACCAGACTGATGGAAACACAGATGCCAAAATAAAAATCTGATAGATGGAAATATATGCAAATTACATATGTGACATAGAGTTGGATGGGAAGCAACAGTGTACAGCCATTTTCAGATCTCTCCAGAGATGTTCAATAGGATTTTCTGGGCTCTGGCTGGGCCACTCAAGGACATTCACTGAGTTATGGGGAAGCCACTCCATTGATATTTTTTCAGTGTGCTTTGGGTCATTGTCCTACTGGAAGATGAACCGTCGCCCGAGTCTAAGGTCAAAAGCACTCTGAAGCAGGTTTTCATTCAGGATGTCTCTGTACATTGCTGCATTCTTCTTTCCATCTATTCTGACTAGTCTTCCAGTTCCTGTTGCTGAAAAACACCCCCACTGCATGATGCTGCCTCCACCATATTTCACTGTAGGGATGGTATTAGCCTGGTGATGAGCGGTGCCTGGTTTTCTCCAAACGTAACACCTGGCATTTACTCCAAAGCATTTAATTTTAGTCTCATCAGACCAGAGAATTTTGTTTCTTATAGTCTGAGAGTCCTTCAAATGCCTTTTGGCGAATTCCAGGCAGGGAGTGGCTGCTGGCCACTCTACCATACAGGCCTGATTGGTGGATTGCTGCACAGATGGTTGTCCTTCTGTTTGGTTCTCCTCTCTTCACAGAAGAATGCTGGAGCTCAGACAAAGTGACCTTCGGGTTATTGATCACCTCCGTGATTAAGGCCCTTCTACCCCAATCACTCAGCTTAGATGGCCGGCCAGCTCTAAATTTAATCCATTTTGGAATAAGGCTGTAACATTAAAAAAATGTGGAAAAAGTGAAGCGCTATGAATACTTTCCGGATGCACTGTATATCAGCTTTCGATATGGGTACATGCAGTGAGAAACACTTTGCTTAACTTTACTATTCTGTTATTTATTTTATTTTTTTTATTATTTTAGTTTTTACAGTAAAACTACATTACGATTGAATGAATAAAACTTTAGTTCAGTTATTTCGCTGTCTGCACTATTCCTCTACACTTATTTCATACAATGATTGTTTATTGAAATGATGTGTATCTTGTGTGTGTGTGATCTAAAGTTATGTTCCTGTGGTATTTGTATGATAAAAGGATTATGTGAACCAATGATGCTGCAAATGCAAGACTTCTTTAAGGAAATGAATGGAGCATGCAGAGTTTTCAACACTGGAGAGCATGTGATAAAAGAAGTTAGGAAAATTGAGATCAGGGTTCAGAAACTTGTGGCAAAACAATTGTAAACTGTAATAACTAGTTTTTAATAACATATTTTTTTTTATCTTTGCCATGATGACAGAACTAAAGTGCAATTTAAAGGCCCAATTAGGTTAACTAGGCAATTTAAGGTATTTAGGGTCATTGAATAACGATGGTTTGATTAGTAGACAAAGGAGGCTAATAATATTGACTTTAAAATGGTTAAAAAAATAATAATAAAAATGCTTTTATTCTAGCCGAAATAAAACAAAAGACTTTCTCCAAAATAAAATTTTTTTTTGGAAATATTGTAAAAAAAATGTCTTGATCTACTAAACATTATTTGTGAAATCATTGAAAAATAGAAAAAATCAAAGGAGGGCTAATAATTTTGACTTAAACTGTATATTGAAATATGTAACTATGGCATTCAGAACTGTTATTGGTTGCAAAACAAGTTAGAGTGGGAATATAGTACACATTGAAACAAATAAGGGCAAATCCCATTCTGTTAAAAGGGTTTGACTAAGGAGATTACATGGGTTTGTTCTCGATTTAACGCACTTGTTAGTAATGGGTATCGTCCCAAACACTTCACTAGCAGCTACACTGAGGCGTGATTTCAAATGCAGCCAACAAGAAAAATAAAAGTCTGTTTTATATAGGTCATGAAAAAAATTAGATGAAACCTCTATGATAATGTCATTTATTAATTGTGACTAATGATTGAAAAATGTGTTGTGTTAAAACAATTAGGGGCTACCAGGACTACATGTATGTTAATACATCAAACTTCAATCAAAATGGTTTGCAACAGTTTGTGTACAATCACCCATTATCTACAGCTGAGATGCCCAAAATAGGGCCTGCAGGAACAAAGTTGGCCCATGGGAACCTTTGATTTGGCCCGCCATCCCATCTGAAAAGAGAGGGAGAATGATGGGGAGGTTTTTGAGGCGAATGCCTTGACAGTGATCCTCATTTCAAATTTAGCATAAGCTTTTGCTTCTTTGTTTTAATATTGAGCTACCAAAATAGCCAACTGAAATTAAATGATTCAATTAAATACTGTAAGTGAATTGGAGTTTTAAAATGTAAATAGTGTCACACAAGACATCTGTGAGCAAACCAAAGTAAGCTTGACTAGCGTATTCAGCATTGAACTTGTGTTATAAATGGGATTGTTTATGTTTTGCTGTAATAAGTTCATTATAAAATGTTAAAAATTATACTGCATTAGTCAATATGATTTAAAGCAATGTTCCTAGTCATTTTTAAATATTATGGAATAAATTAGAAAATTATCCATGGCAGATTTAATATATACAGTTTGGTATATATTCGGCCCACAGCCCTCAATCAACTTTGCTTATTGGCCTTTGATATGAAAATGTTTGTGCACCCCTGATCTACAGTATCATGCTGAAAATTAGTATTGTTTTTTAATTTGTATTTCTTTTTAAAGAAATTAATTTTATTCAGCAAAGATGCATTCAATTGAAAGCCAATAATTCCACAACAGATTTCAGTTTCGAATAAATAGTTCTTTTGTACTTTTGATTCACCAAAGAATCTGTAAAACCAGCCTGATCTCACGAGGAAAAGTAACTATTTTACGTTTTGTCAGTTTAGTGGCTAAATCAGTCAAATTCCGTCGAATGAAAATGTATGATTTTTAAAAGGAGGTACCCAACCTCACCCCTAAGTATAACTGTCAATGGGGGATGAGCATATTGTACTAAAATATACGAATAAGATTGTACAAATTCATACAAATTAGACACAAAGTAATGAATTGCCATGAGATAGCGTTAGTAAAACTAATTAACAGTTTCCACCAACATACTAAGCAGAAACTTTTGAGTTTTCAAGTTATAAAGGAAACATTAGAACGTTTTCTGATGAATCTGAATACACTGAATCCTGGCATAATGATATATACATGCTTTCAATTGCATGAATGAAAAAAGTATTTTTTTAATTGCAAAAATACTTAATGTTACTTTACTTTGATCAAACAAATGTAACCCTGATGAGCATAAGAAACCTTCAAAAAAATCTGGTGGAAAGTGACAGTTTTTCAGATAATCTGCTACTGCAACCTTTTCAACTGTGAATAAATACAGTTCTCAGCATATTTAAGCTCACAAATCTATCTTTTAAAGCTTTAGAATATTATATTTGTGCATATATATATATATTAGATCAGTCAATACTGAAGCCAAACCTGGAGTTTATCTAACAAGATAACTTTTGATAACGGTCCAAAAACTAGTAACACCCAAATTTATATGTTATAGAAAAATATTAAATACAAATTAAAAAAAAAAAAGGAAAAATCAAGAGAAGCAAAAAAATTTTAAAAGTTTGTTGAAATTTTGTAGGTTGTAATTTTTTTTCAATGTTTTTCTTGAATTAAATTGTATTATCTTTCAATTTCTGAATATGTTTGGTGACTAAAATATTATTTTAATAAATATATATGTTTAATAAATCTGTTTTGTTTAAACGCACAAAAATAAATTGCCTATATTCACTGAGAAATTGATAAAAAATTATAGGTAGGCTTAGATACATTTTTTGATCTAGATTAATCTGGGAATTAATCTAGATTAATCTAAATTAAAATGGCTCATTTGAATTCTGCCGAAGGCATTCATAATATGTGTACTACCCAAATAATAAGTCTTTGAGAACAGGTTTCTCAAGCCAGGTGGCGCATTAGACCAGGGGCTCATCTCTGGTTTCCAAAATGCATGTCATGTAGTTCTTTTTGCCATATTTTCGGACAAGATCCACACATGTGGCTGTCAGGACCACACGCACACACCCACACATCGTGAAATGCAGAAGTTTTTTTTTCATTTGCCGTGTTTTATGAAAATCCATAACACTCTCACCAGTCCTTACTCCTTATTTGCGTCTAATACCCCAGTTTGTCACGGGTGCATGAATGAAATGTTCCAACACAATCTCACAGCAATTCATAACTTTTTGATTTAGTGACTAATTCATATGAATTCAAACGATCTAATTCGTACAATTTAGTACGATTTGCTCATCCCCCAATGACGGTTGGGTTTAGGGGTGGGGTTAGGTGCCACGCCTCCTTTTTAAAATCGTACAATTTCGCACGACTGAACCCTAAACGGAATTAGCCACTAAATTAGCCACTAAACTGACAAAACGTAAAATACTTACGTTTTCTCGTGAGATCAGGCTGAATGTTCATGAGTTAAAGTGAAACTGCCGAACTGCTCAGTATTATGACCATATTAATGAATTGAATCTTACATTTAACATTATTATAAGTCCTTTTTTGACACACTTTAACTGAATTACAATAACTTTTTTTTAATTTGTAAAAATGTTAGAGCACTGTATTTGATCATTTCTGGTATAGATTACTTCAATAACACAGACTGTAACAAAAAAAAAAACTGCACTTCTGTGCTGGAACATTTGATAAACTTGAAGAAAAACTGTAGTTTAAAAAACCCCACCACAAATACATACAGTGCCAACATTGTGACAGCTCTACTTTTTTAGCTGGAGTTGCAGGAATGAGAAAAATGGCCTCCCACGTGGCTGAATTTACCCATTTCACCACAAATTAGTAGCACAACCAACAGAGACGAAAATTCAGCGCTAAATCAACATCTGGCCAAAAACACAAAGGGGAATCAGATACTTCTAAAGAACGAGCAGCAAACACAATCCAAGTGAGTGATACGTTGAGGTACTTTTCTCCCACACAATGGGATCTTATGATGAACAAAACATTTTTAAAAATAGAAAGCAGTTGGGATCCGTCCGGCAAGACAACCGCAAAACATGTACAAACATACCTTTTAATATGCAAACTGATCTGCTGTTTTAAAGTATCAAGTGAAATTTATTTTCAAAACATTCCAATACACGGCAGCTGCAATAAAACACAGATCAAGCATTTAGTACAAATATTAAGGTGTTAAACCTCAAAAATACCCCATTTCCATTACTTTCTCCAACATAATCGTATCATTTCATACAGATATTCAGGTGGAGTAGCCTATTAAAGTTGCAAGTTAAGCCAAATGAGCCAATGCCAACCACATACAAAGGAATTCTCACAATTCCAGTAACCTCAAGAGAAAAACTGGCGAGACGAGGACAGAAGATGAGACGTGAGCGCTTCATGAGCACTTACGAACACGTCGAGATGTTCAAACAAGCAGATACTGTGGGCAATGACTGGTGGCCCTTTCCCGCCAAGCGAAGGGGGGTATGGCGTGGTGGTCCAGCTTTCCTCTCATTAGGACTGCTAATTATGGTGACTTGTAGGAGTAGGGCACTCTCCAAACGGCCAGTAACTGGTTATTAGAATATTATTACAAACATGAGAGGTTGGCCCTGGGCGGCTGATTGCCTGCTCACGTGGGAGGTGTAATTTGGCTGGAATGTTCAAGGCAGGGGGGGGGGACTTGGAATCGGTGGCCTAGTAATGAGAGCACCATGGCACATTCAGTAATTACCTGGACCAAAGGAAAATGAAGCAGGGGCTCAGATTATATCCCGAATTTGTTTTGATTTCTGTCTCCAATAAGGCGGGGAAGAAATTAGCCAAATCCTTTTGCCTTCGTTTATCCCTCGCTTTGCTTTGGTCCTGTAAAATTGGCCACTGCCTCCCACCTGGAAGCAGAACGTGACCTCCTCACTCAGCACAGTTTATTAAAAATAAATAAATAACTATGATCAAATCATTATGAAATAAGACAAGATGATTGTGAGTTTGAAATATGTACTTATATATGACTCGTTTCAGAATTGCAAGTACATTTCCAGCATTTTCTATTCATTTACTGTAAACTGGTATGATATACAGGTACGTATATCAAATGAATAATTTACAGTGTACTGAATCTGTTGTTAATGTAAAATAAAGCTAAATGCCAATAGGGAATATAAAACTTTTGAAAATGCTAACACTTTAAATTCAATTCAATTCTTGTTTATTTCTATAGCGCTTTCAAAGCAGCTTAACATAGTAACACAGAAGTTCTAGTAAAATTAAACTGTGTCAGTCCAGCTTTCAGAGATTAAAGAGCCCCAATTTGGCATTAAAATAGGTCATATTTGGGGGTCTCCAACAATAGTCATATATTCATGCAATTTTATTCATTAGACAATTTTTCGTATAAATACATACAATTTAATAAGTACACTCTCAGAAATAAAGGTACGAGAGCTGTCACTGGGGTTGTGCCTTTGCAATAAATACAAATTTGTACCTGAAAGGTCCATATTAATACCTCAAGGGTACATATTAGTACCTAAAAAGTACAAGTGTTCCTCTTAAAATTTGTAGGTATTATATACTTTCGAGGTACCAATATGGACGCTTCAAGTAAAAATGTGTACCTTTTGAAAAGGTACCACCACAGTGACAGCTTGCGACCTTTATTTCTGAGAGTGTGCAGAAAAGAGACATTTATTAAAAGTAGGTGTGCCCCCAACCCCCCACCTCTAAATCTAATCATTATTGGAGGATGAATTTATATGATAATGTATAAAGGAGACCATACAAATTTATACGAATTGGTAAAACCCCACTAGAAAATCTAAAGGAATCCCACAGATAATTATTCTTCAGGATTTTGAAATATGCATCATCTACTTGCACAACTCTCTATAAATTCATTTTGTAGTTCCAATGAAAAAAATAAGATTGTTGTTTTCAAAAAACAGTTTTTAAAAACTTTGCATTTTCAGGCCCCAAACCACACACTTTCAATTAAAGTCAATTCATGCTTATTTATATAGCGCATTTTTCACAATGTAGATTGTGTCAAAGCAGCTTAACATAGTTCTAGTAAAGTCCAGATTTTAGAGTTGAAGTATAGTTTAGTTTAGTTCAGTGTGGTTTAAATTTCACAGCTGAAAGTTCAAACACTTAAGAGCAACTCCACCGAAGCGCAGCTCCTTAAGTCCCGATCCGAGCAAGCCAGTGGCAAGGAAAAAAAAAATTCACCAATACATACACATATGGCTAGTAAGATTTATGTGGTCAAAACTCATGGTTCTGATCTCAAAAGGCACACTGGCAACAGAAACTAGAGCAGGGGTACCCAGACTTTTTCTTATAAATGGACAACAACCCAACTTGATTGAAGCTAGTGGGCCAGAGGTAAATATAGTTGACATGGGCAATTTCCTAATTTATTTAAAAATATTTTAAAATAACTAGAAAACATTGCTTTATATTAACTAATAGTTTTTTAAACATTTAATAATGCACTTATTACAGTAAAAACAAAAGCAATCTTATTTGTGACAGAATGGAGTTACGCTAGTTTTTGCCTTGATTTACTCACCAATGTCTTCTGCATACAGTAGTTCTCTAGTAGTGACAGTATTTACATTTTACATTTAATTGAAACATTTAATTTCAGTTTGTTTTTTGTAGCTCAGCAATAAAGCAAACAAACAAACAAACAAAAAAAGGTTACGTCATATTATAATTGATAATCTCCTTTAAAGGCATTCGCCCCAACTTTCTTCATCCTACTCACTCTCTTCTCACATGGGATGGAGGGCCAAATCAAAGGTTAAAATGGGCCAACCTTGGCCAGCGGACCCTACTTTGGGGACCTCTGAACTAGAGAAACACAGACGTCTCAGAGTTAATCTCCAGTTCAAATCCTCCTCAGAGTGGGTCAGTAGGACTAGACAGGTTACATAAACGGCCTCCTCTGTGAATTGTTCAAAGCAGTTACTGAGTTCTAAATTCCTTAACTGAACTGCTACTCACTTGTGTACAGTACACAAAAACACACCAGTAATCATACTGTAGCTCACTATGATTTACTTCACAACCTGAACTTTAGGTTTCTTGGGACTGGCATACATTTATCTATCTATCCATCCATCCATCCATCCATCCGCCTGCCTGCCTGTCTGTCTGTCTGTCTGTCTATTTATCTATCCTCTGTCCATCCATCCATCCATCCATCCATCCATCCATCCATCCATCCATCCATCCATCTATCTATCTATCTATCTATCCTCTGTCTGTCTATCTATCTATCTATCTATCTATCTATCTATCTATCTATCTATCTATCTATCTATCTCTTCTGTCCATCTATACATCCATCCATTTATCCATGTATGCATCTATTGGTCTGTCTGTCCGTCCATCCATCCACAATATCTATCTATCTATCTATCTATCTATCTATCTATCTATCTATCTATCTATCTATCTATCTATCTTCTGTCCATCTATACATCCATCCATTCATTTATCTATCTATGCATCTATTGGTCTGTCTGTCTGCCTGTCCGTCCGTCCGTCCATCCATCCATCCATCCATCCATCCATCCATCCATCCATCTATCTATCTATCTATCTATCTATCTATCTATCTATCTATCTATCTATCTATCTATCTATCTATCAAATCATTAGCTGCATCCCAAATCGCATACTTATGCACTATTCTATGTCATTTTGTAGTATAAATAGTGTAAGTAGTGCGTTTACACTGAAAACTCTAAAAATAATAAGTGCACTTTGATTACCCGGATGACGCACTCATTCAGCCGGTAAAATGAAGTGTGTAACAATGGACACTTCACGCACTCACGACAGCAGGTTTGTTCACGAAGCGGAAAAGGCGGAGCTATCGGGTGCACATGTTGGACAACTATTTATTTTGGATGATGAAAGCAAAATTCTCCTTCGAGATTTATTATAGCGCCTCCCGATGGTGAATGTGGTTATACTCACGGCAGGTATTATTTGATAGTTTGGTCATTTATTTCACTGATTTGGCAACCGTTAAACGTCATCAGGGAAACGGTTTCAATTTCCGCTTAGTAAAAAAACATTAGTGCTCCATTTGGGATGACACTACATACATATACTATGCTGTTGAGTGTGTAAGTGCATAAGTACATAGTGCATGAATGCATGTGCCATTTGAGGCGCAGCTATTGTCTTAATACCATCACAACACTTAAAATCAGCAGCAGTCATCCTTAAAGGTGCAGTTTACTCACACTTTACTTATTTCAACCCTTTATGCGATACTTCTATTAAACACAAAATAAGATATTTGGGTAAAAATATTGTAAACCTAACCATTGACATCCATAATATTTGGTTTTCCTGCTATGGAAGTCAATGGTTAAAGGTTTTCATCCTTCTTCAAAATATCTTCTTTAAATACATTTTCATTTTTGGATGAACTGCCCCTTTAAGTGATTCTGTAATTTGTAAATCTAAAAAAGGTCATTTGGCACCTAAATGTTTAATAGCAGGCTGGTGGAGATATTTTCCTGGAAGCCTTAATGACATGCGGACATTATCATTATCATTTACAGTACACGGTAATCAGGCAGTCATTGCGAGCTGAAGCCACTTGTTTGTGCTCTCTGAGAAAACACCCTTGATTTTTTTCCCTCAAGCGAACGTACTTTGCACTAGCCACATTGTACAACCTTCATCAAAAACATCATTATTGTGCCACAAGTCCCTCGCTGAACCACCCAGCGCAGATTATACAACAACACAGTGTGCGGTATCACATAAAACGCAAACGCATTGATTCATAGTGCCAAGAAATTAAAATCTGCGCCGAAAACAGACAGATGGATTCGAGGCTTCTATAGACTCCTAATTTGCTGTTGTTTGTACATTTGTGGAACGTGTAAATGATGAAGAAAGCAGGTGGCCCCAATCATCTGGTCGGCAGCTGTGTCTTTTTGACTCACTTATTATACCTTGACCAGACAACAGAACATGAACACACACTCACACACATAGCCTACATTTGGCTTTGAGTACAAGCTCAAAACTGACAGCTGCTCTCTCACTGTTAAAGTTCGGCAAAGGAGCACCGACTACGAGATTCCTGTCCTCCCTGGAGATTCAGCAAAACAAAAAGGGCCAAAATGGGGTTATCCCTTCTTTTTTTTTCTTCTCCACATTACTGGAATCCCACTCGCTCTCATTTTGACAACGCATTGAGCAATTGTTTGACTCCCTTGCTTACATACGCTGCAGTTAAATTAATCACAGCTGCAACAAACAATGCTAATTTTACCCAGAACGCGCTAGATCTTAATCGCTGGTGCTGAACAATAAAAATAAACAGCGCCGCAAATCTTTTGAATTCATCCTTTGATAAGTGTAAAATGAGAGCAGTAAAGAAAATGAATGCTCTCATCTTGCAAGGCCATCTCTTGATTTTTTTATTGATGGACCCACACCCTTATAGTCAGCAGTGTAATGCTTAGTGGCAATGGCAGAACACGCACAACTAGTACGGAAAACAGCGAACATCACTTTTGCACTAAATTAAAAATGAAAAAGCAGCACTGACATCACTGAGGCACCTGATCGTTTGCCAGCAACAGTTTTGATGTTGTTTTCTACCCGTCATCCATCATAATTAATAGTGGGAAAGCACAGAACGTTTTACAGAAATTTGTTAAGCACCCAACAAAAAAATGAAAAATGAAAAGAAGAAATAAGCTTAACAGAATGGAAAGTCCCAGCCATTTAATAAATGACATTTATGTTACTTTTGTCTGCTGTATACAATAGAAAAATATGCTGGAGTACACAGTATTAAATCTGACTTAATACACAAATAAATAAATGAAGACATAACCTTAGGGCTAAATAATGCTAGCTCAAAAAACTCTTTAATGATTTTTCAAAGACAACATTCAGTGCACTCAAAAAATGACTTGCAACACAGTTTTTAAGTAACTTAAAGAGCCCCTTTTGTGGGTTTTTGAAACTGACCTTCCATGCAGTGTTTAACAGCTCTAAGTGAAGTGAAATATCCAGCTAAGGCTTAAATCTGAACGTGCACCGTGTTTAAAAATATTGATTCGTCTATAAAAGACTCAACTCATAGTGGTTCAAATGAATGGCGGGGGTAACGAGTCTTTAGTCGTGCTGGCGTGACGTCGATACAGAACTCTAGCCCCACCCATTTGTGCACGCGCAGACCTGTGAAAATTTAAACCCCCGGCCCCGCCTACAAACACTGTAGTAACTCCACACAGAAATGCCAACTGACCCAGCCAGGGCTTGAACCAGCGACCTTCTTGCTGTGAGAAAATCGTGCTATCCACTGCGCTACCGTGATGCCAGCTTTTATTATATATATATATATATATATATATATATATATATATATATATATATATATATATATATATATATATATATATATATATATAAATCAATAAATAATACATTTTAAGTCCAGAATAAAACCAAAATGACTTTTTAACTCAAACTCATCAATGTTGAACTGAACTACTCTTTTTCTATCAATTTTCTTTCTCGCCCATTACTCAGATTTTCTAGTGTGTGGAAAAACCTAGTAATCTTTTATTTATGAAATCAAGACTTTCATTAGACAGTCTCAAACTGTTCTCTGACTAGCTACAGTTGGAATCAATGGTCAGATGTCAGAAAAGACAAGATTGTCCCAGAAAGTATTTGGAATTGTACTGACCTTTTACTGCTACTATCTGAATTTATTTTCATTTGCCATCATTTTTATTATTTCCAGAGAATTGTATTCGGTAAAGACTCCTAAACTTTGAATGTGCAACCTCTGCTCTGAGCAATAAAATTTTCCTAATGTGGAAGAGATGAAGAAAAAAAAAACATTTGTTTATAAAACAAAGTGAACAGTTAAGATAGCATCTATTTCATAAGAATCTCCTCTCTGTCATCATCTGTGAGTTTCAGATATTGTGACAGCGTTTCCCAGTTGTTAGGTCTTTACGGGAATGAAAAGCCGGTCAATAAAACACGGTATTAATCTTCTTGTCAAATCACTTCTCAGCCTTTTGCTTCTTGTGCATATTTTCCAGTTTTACTGCTCTGGGGTCTCAGACAGTTCCCTTTTTTGTTTCGGGCCTTTAAATTTAATTGCACATAAATTCATTCACAGCTCAAATTGCCACTTGTTTGGGTGAAGCAGAACTGGCAGTGCCCTCCGACCACAATAACTCACACACCACTGAATAAACCAACATTTAGACTACAAAGTGCCACCAAAACAAACTTTGCATTTGAAAATAGTCTCAAGCACACCGCATGATGAGTTGTTACTGAACATTTTAGGTCTTAGCAATTTGTTATGTCGTTTCACTTTTGCCACTCTTTTGTCCACAGCAGTATCTCTGAAATAGATCTGGGATAACAGTTCAAGAAAAATAGGCTGAAATGTATCTTAAATTGCTTTGATTCAACAGTAGAATTAAATAAATTAAATACTGTCGGTCATATCCAGTAATGCCGATGGTTTTATTTTGTTAAAAGTGCAATAAGCATGCTTGATATGGTATGTTTAATAGTGTTTTAAGTCTTTTTTGTTGTTGTTGATCCTTGTCAATTTTGTATTTTTAAGTAAATTTAGTAGTCATATACACTAACCGGCCACTTTATTAGGTACACCTGTCTAACTGCTCATTAACGCAAATTTCTAGTCAGCCAATCACATGAAAGCAACTCAATGCATTTAGGTGTGTAGACATGGACGATCTGAGCATCAGAATGGGGAAGAAAGGTAATTTAAGTGACTTTGAACGTGGCATGGTTGTTGGTTCCAAACGTGCTGGTCTGAGTATTTCAGAAACTGCTGATCTACTGGGATTTTCACGCACAACCATCTCTAGGGTTTACAGAGAATGGTCCAAAAAAGAGAAAATATCCAGTGAGCAGCAGTTCAGTGGGTGCAAACGCCTTGTTGATGCCAGAGGTCAGAGGAGAATGGCCAGACTGCTTCGACCTAATTCAAAGGGAACAGTAACTTAAATAGCCACTCGTTATAACCGAGGTATGCAGAAGAGCATCTCTGAACACACAACATGTCCAACCTTGAGGCAGATGGGCTACAGCAGCAGAAGACCACTCCGGCTGCCGCTCCCGTCAGCTAAGAACAGGAAACTTAGGCTACAATTCACACAGGCTTAACAAATTTGGACAATAGAAGATTGGAAAAACGTTGCCTGTTCTGTTCTGTTCTGAGTCTCAATTTCTGCTGCAACATTCGGATGATAGGGCTAGAATTTAGCGTCAAAAACATGAAAGCATGGATCCACCCTGCCTTGTATCAATGGTTCAGGCTGGTGGTGGTGGTGTAAGGGTGTGGGGGATATTGTCTTGGCACACATTGGGTCCATGAGGTTTGTTGCTGACCATGTCCATCCCTTTATGACCACAGTGTACCCATCTTCTGATGGCTACTTCCAGCAGGATAACGCACCATGTCATAAAGCACAAATCATCTCAGACTGGTTTCTTAAACATGACAATGAGTTCACTGTACTCAGATGACCTCCACAGTCACCAGTACTCAATCCAATAGAGCACCTTTGGGATGTGGTGGAACGGGAGATTCGCATCCTGAATGTGCAACTGCAACTGCCTGAATATTCCAGGACCTTGTTGAATCGATGACATGGAGGATTAAGGACTTCTGAAGGCAAAAGTGGGTCCAACCCGGTACTTTTAAGGTATACCTAACAAATGCACATTTTTTTTCAAATAAATGTAATGCATATCAGTGAAAATGTCTGTTTACAGAAATAAACTGATACATACTGGTGTGCGAGTTGATGTTTCCTCATCAAAATGATGTCACTTCCTGGAAAACTGGCTTTTGTTAAATGGATACTGCAAAAGACAGGATGAAAAGTGATACTGGCGACATTGAGAGGAAAAAAAATGTAAACTGATTTCCGAATAATGCGATTTTTCCAAGAAAACATGTTTTGAAACATTACAGTAAAAAATGATGTCTGGAATATTTCTTAATAAATTGCTGCTTTCCATGTCAGAAGTTGGGAACATGGCAACATCTCCTCAGTCCCAGTGTTAAATAACTTATTTATATAACCCATCTTTTTGTTAATCTAATGGTTCTGTTGTGATTAATAATACTATTAATATAAGTAAAATGATTTCTACTGAAACTTTTTTCACTGTAGTAATAAAAATAAATTCTACAAAATTACATGCAACTCAACCATAACCATGTAGGTATTTCATTAATATCAGTATTCAAATTCATGATTAAACGGTAACAAATGCAATGTAACCTAAAAATACACTGCAAACAAGGAATGAGCAGTGTGCAGTTATGGATAGCATGATCATTCAAATCAATCAAAACCAAAATCATAACTTCAGTGAGTTCAGAGATGTTTAACATCAGCAATGTGCTTGAGCTGGTCTGTGTTCAATCTCTGAATCCACAGCTAGAGCAATGATCTCACTGCAGCCTTTCCTGTGCAGTAAACCAATGCTATCCATCACGAGGATAAACACTCATTAATACGCCATATCAATGGGTCTGTGAAATGTTGTATGACTGACACAGTTTGGAAGAACGAAGTTCATGGAGTTCTGTAACAAAAAGGTGTGTTGTGCAATCTCTGGCAGTTTAATTGCGTCTTTACTTCTCACAGTACTTTGTTGGTAATGGAAGAAGTTTCTAGCCTTTAAAACTAAAGTAACTGACGGTTTGCGTTGTCATTCAAGCTAGATTCTTACACTGAGATCTACCTTACTTACCTTATACACTAAAAGCATTGATAGCAATTGATAAGATTAAGGTTTGATATAAGTTACAAGTTTGTTCTGTGCTAAATGGAATTCCAAAAAAAAGTGTCAGTCTAGTTTTCAGAGTTGAAATTCAACTCAGTGTGGTTTAAATTTCACTGCTGAAAGCCCAAACACTGAAGAGCTAATCCATCGATGCGCAGCTCCACAAGTTCCATACCAAGCTAGCCAGTGGTGAGGAACAAACTTCACCAATTGACGAAAGTGAAGGAAAAAACCTCAAGAGACACCAGGCTCAGTTGGGCACGACCATTTCTCCTCTGGCCAAACTTCTTGTGCAGAGTTGCAGTCTAGGCACTGGATATCACTGGATGTCCATTGTGGAGAAGCTGCAAGTGTGTGAGTAGGTCTCCAGCGGGTGTTCAAGCTGGCCCATGTGATCAATGCGAAGACTCATCTGTCACTGGGGTCTTTCAGGAATCAGTCCCAAGCTCTCTGCTCCTCCATGACCACCACAGCATCTGCTCAGGATACAGCCTGGTCCAGGATTATGGATACCTCGAGTAGTGCTCTGTGGTTGGCATCATTATTTCAGACATTATTATTAAGACGTACAGCACCTTTTAAAAACTGGGTACAATTAATATAGCCTATGTAAAGTATGTGTATTTTATGTCTCTATGTATTGTGTATGTATCCATTTGTATGTATGCATGTACAGTATGTATATGTATATATATGTACATGTATCTACTGTGTATATGTATATATTCATGTATGTATATTTGTGAGTGTAAAATTGTACATGTATTTAGTATATTTGTTGTTTATTTTGTTTTATTTGCTTACTTTTTTTGGTGTTTTCTGTATTTGCTTATCCGTCTATATATTTTACCTGACATTGATGTTGTTTTTAATAATTGTCTATGCTTGTGAAGCACGTTGAGTTGCTTGTTATGTAAGGAAAGTGCTATACAAATAAAATGTATCATTATTATTATTATTATTATCACACATTGTAAAAAATGAAAATAAATGTTATACTGGGGACACAAACAAGAAAAAAACTGATTTCTGACTAATGTGATTTTTACAAGCATGTTTAGAAACTGGTCAGAAAAAGAAAAAATAATTTGTAATCATTAAATATGCAAATCTGGCTTATTCACACTACAGAATCATTATTTCATTGATAGGATTAAGGTTTAAGAAAGGTTGCCACACATCCTGATACTGTAGGTGTTTCTTGCTTGACAAGATGTGCTACCCTTGTTTTCATCAGTTTTATGGCAGTGGCATACCATCCTGTAAGATTTTGTTCTGCCTGACAAGATGTGTGACTTGTGTCATAATTTTAAAGATCATGGATCATGGTAGGTCATCTTGAGCTTGTAGGTTGGATTTTCAAGAATTCCTTTTTGACCATTGGAAACACGCTCATTAGCTCAGTTTCTATCACACTGCATTAATGCACATTTTGTAGCATTGCATGAGAAAGGAATGATGGAAATTCAAAAATTTTTGTTTTTATGCTAGCTTTTTGGCGAAAAAAGGGTTAACACAAATAATGACATGTATGGACGGATGGACAGTAAGTTCGACATGGTTTCCTTCTTCTTGCTGCAGATATGAGTGTCACAATATTGTTCTTAGTGATAAAAACACTGTCGTAGAGTATTTCTTTTTTTATTTGAGCAAATTGAAATGTAAAAAACATACTAATGTTACTTTACCATTAACTTCTCTTTAAGTTTACCCAACTATGACGGCTTCAAATGATAAGAAACAAAGATATGTAAAAAGGGTATATATTTTCAGCAAATTCCCTTTATTGATTTATTTATTTTCTGAGCTTTGAAAATTTTCATTTGACGTTAAACACGACTAATGTCATTTGTGTTAAACCCAGCTAGTGTTAAACATGGCAGCTTTCCACAAAGAGATTTGCAGTGGCCTTAATTTCAGGCAGATTGTTAAATGCAGTGACACACATCTCACAGTAATCCTGTAGATTTCAACCAGTCTTTAAAACTCCAAAAGAATTTCCCATATTGAGTTCTATTGACCTCAATCTTTACGTACGAGTGGGCCCCGCCAATGGAAACTTTTTGGCTCGAGACATCCGGTATCATTCACTTGCAATGATTTTTAGATGACAAAAACAGCTCGTCATGCTTCTTGATGTTGCAAACTGATATTTTCTTCTTATATTATTCTACTTTTTATGTATAGTCATGAACACATTTATTCGTAGAGCAAGTAGTTTGACTGTTTTCTGCCGTTTATTATTCCTAGTCATTTCTCCAAAAGGAAATGATTCGGAAGTTCTAAAACAATCGCAAAAACTTCCGTATTGCAGAATAAGATCAATAAACATCACGTTCAGCTGCTGATGTTTGGATATGGCATCTTAATTAAACGTCCAATCAAATTAAAACAGTTTTTTAGATGTTAGTATCAGTATTGTTAGTTTTGAAGATATCTATAAGCTAGTGTACTTTAAAACAGGGACAAAATTCACGTTTATAATATATAAAACTGATATAAACATGTAAAGCTTGTAGTTTGTCACTAAATTGATCAACGATTTTATTCACATCATGACATACTGCAGTTTATCATTAAATCATAACCAATCAAATGCTCTCTAGTATTTGACATGCCCCGCCCCCTTCAAGACGCTTCTCATTTGCTTTTCATTTGATGCACTTAAGCTTAACCACTCTCACTGGCAGAGCTGCGATAAAACAAAACACTATTGGCTGTTTTTTTTAAAGGGGAGGAGCTACACTATGTCCCACCCTCTCTTCATGTTTCGGTTGAGATTACATAAAACATTGAATACAAATGCGCATTTCTAAGCACTTCCCGAGACCTTTAACAAGCCACATGATTTTGTTTGAATTTATTGCATTCATAATACTGACTGAGGATCACACGCTACCAGACTTTCAAGTCATTAGCATACGTTTTCTTCATGACCATCTACAAAGTCAACAAATATATGTAGTCTACTGTGCTTAATCATGAAGTACACTGCAGCCTCAAGTGAACCAAGACCACCGATGGTTCAACCTCAGGAGAAAAACAATAAATAAGTAGGTACAAGTCAACTGCTGACCTGATTTAGTCTATGCATCAACTCCGAGGCTTACTGGAGACTCTCCATCCATTTTCTCATGCTAGAGCGCTGTAAACATCGCTAAAGAGATGATCCAGTGCGCTCTTCATGCTGCCTCGAACCCTCTGGTGTCCTCCAACCCTTTTAACAGCCTCCCATCTTCTGTCTCCCAAAAAACCTTTGATATCACATTCCACGATTAATCTAGCCATATCACAAACAGCATAGGTAAAAGCATAAACGTCTCATGATCTAGCGGCTAACGTGAACTTGTTATGTGTTTTATACGCTTTTCTTCCCCCCACACGAGCGGTAATCTATTGCTGAAATGTTAACTCAATTTGTCAGTGTTATCTTCATGTCAACAGTTTCCCTTAAATATTTATAATAGGCTCAGAGCTGGGAGAAGCAGCGAGCGAAGGATGAATCTGAGAATGTTAACACGCGGGACATTTTTTCCACAAGACTCTCAAACTTGGGGAAATGCGAAATGTCTTGAAGAACCTGGGGAAGAGAAAGCCCAATCCCAAAGGTGAATCCATCAAGGCTCCCACTCATTAGTGCTTTTCCCCAATGACTCATGCCTGCTTTTCCTCCCGTCCATTACTCAAGTGAGAATTCGCTTTTCCAGACGCGAGGATATTACAATATTTAGGATGAGCCACAAAACTGTAAGCACTTTACAAAGCTTGATTATAATTAGCGTTAGCTGGAAAGCACAGATAGCATGAATATCTGAATATTCCATATTACATATCTGGTAAAAGAGAATGCGAGCAGAATATCTGTAAAGCTATGTGTATAAAACTACCCAAATGGTTTAGTGTTTGACAATGCAGAATATTTTTGGGAATGGATAGCATTTACTGTACTGAAATCAGTTATTATCATTAGTTTCTGCATAGAATTTTGTTAAAAGTAAATCTGCAGATTTATGTGGAATGATTTTGAGAGTATAGAAATTAAAACAACTTTTATCTAAGGTTTACAATACAAATCCAATATGATTCACTTGTTTGGAAAAGAAAGCAAGTCTCCCATATAATATATGAACTAAAAGGCAGAAAATATTACTTTATAGGCTGTATTATAAATAAAATATATAATCATTGGATATTAATTAATAATATTAGTGAAATTAATATAAAAACTAAATTAAAATATACGCACATTTACATAAGTAAACGGGGTATGTGCACAGCTAGTGTTTTATCCCATACCAGCCTGATCTCACGAGAAAACGTAAGTATTTTACATTTTGTCAGTTTAGTGGCTAATTCGTATGAATTGATACGAGTTCAGTCATACGAAATTGTAAGATTTTAAAAAGGAGGCGTGGCACCAAACCCCACCCCTAAACCCAACCGTCATTGGGGGATGAGCAAATCGTACTATATAGTACGATTTAGACTGTAGGAATTCATACGAATTAGACACTAAATCAAAAAGTTACGAATTGCCGTGAGATTGTGTTGCCCATACTGATAAACTTCCAATAAACGGTTAACGGGACTTTTTTTCAATTTTATACGGTTCCAGTTTTTTTCCAGTGTTTCTTGTCTGGTCTGAGACCCACTTCAATTAGGCAGTGAAGATCAAAGATTTTTAAAGAAAATAGACCTTAAACGCGCCGATTTTTAATGCATACAGTTCACCTAAAGCGCTTGACCCAGGATTATTGCAAAAACAAAAGTCCTTCTGCATACTTTTGCATACACCCTATCCGCTTGTTAAGTTGTGACATATCAGTGACGTGTGGAATACAAAGCTTGCACTCTTCTGTTACATACTCAAAAGTATACTTTTTCTTTACAAAAAAGTACATACGTTTAGGGCAAAGTATACATTAAATATTGTGATGCAGCACTAGTTTTATGTCACAAGGGTTAATTTTGCTCAAATTTTTGAGGAAAAAAGTTGCAATAAAGAAATAAAAAGGAATAATTTAGATGTATTAATTACTGAATTCCTTATTGCTATTTTACAATAACTGTTTATATCGAAAGCAAATTTTTAAAAGACATAAGGTGACTTTTTAAATTAAAAATCACAAGATACCAAAGTAGAAGAAGAACAGGTCAAATTTTTATCCGAATTTATCAACATTTTAACTATTTCAAACAATTGTTTAGTATATAGGCTTTATCAATTAACATTTTAACTCTAGTTAAATTTTTTCCCCAGAATTGCATGATATAAACTTACATGAGGATAATAATAATAAAATAATAAAAGATAAGTTAAATTTTGAATTTCTTTTTGAATTTCCCTAAATTCCTGATTTATATCTTGTTCTATTTTTTATTTTTGTGACAAAATAGAAAGATATAAACTTAAAATCACTTGATTAAAAAATTTAGAAAATTGAGATATCCGTACAGTTAACTAGCAATTGTGTGAGAATTGTAAGATACGTTACAAAAATTCTATGCTGGAAACATTGTTCATATACAAAAGCATATATTAATATTCAGTAGTAGTTAATACATTACATGTTCACATAAATGCTTTGATATAATGCAAATATTAATGACTAATTAGTTATTCTATGAGCAATTGCATGATCATTTTCAGAAACCAAACTACTGTAACCTCAACGAACATCTACACACCATATATTATAAATGTGACAGGCTGTCCCAAAATTAGAATTCTAATGACACTAAGCTGGAAATCCCCTCAACACTGGTTCGGGCATCTTAATGTACCTCGAAAGCACCACAAATGTATGTTTTATCAGCCGTAGACCTTGAGCAGTAGCAGACAGAAACAAGCTTGAGCCCAGAGAGGCCACACGTATAAACACAGTAGTGTTGTAGCGTACATTCACCATCATCCATGACTCACCCGCGAGACCTCTGACTTGTAAACAATTATCGGAATGTTAAGTTTATTTGATGCTACTCTCGTCTATCTGTGGGCTGCTTGTTGGAGTTTGAACTCAAATTTTGTTTGTTTTAGAATTTGGCTTTGCTGTGTCACAGGATTAAGTATCGCTTGACCATTTTTGGAAATGGCAGCTTTCACTTTTTCCCAGTTGTGACCTTTCAGACGCAAAAGACGAGTTTGTAGAAGTGAAAAGAAAACGAAAAATCACCATATTAAAAGTAAGGAAATTTGACTCATCAAAGACTCAAAAAGATCAATTTCTGTTTTTTTAAAATGCATTCATTCATTCATTTTCTTTTCGGCTTAGTCCCTTTATTAATCAGGGGTTGCCACAGTGGAATGAACCGCCAACTTATCCAGCATATGTTTAATGCAGCGGATGCCCTTCCAGCTGCAACTAATCACTAGCAAGTTTTAAAATTTATATTTAAGACAATTTGAAGCTTAGAATGTAAAAGGTAGCAAGTTTTACATATTACAATGTTTATAATTAAAAAAGGGATTGTGGCTTCTTGCAGTTCTAGCTTTCCTTGTAGTCCTTGTAGGTCTTGAATTTATATTACAATTCAGATATTTTCTCACATTCAGAGAGAAAAAAAAAGTTAGAATTACGAGATACGAGATATAAACTCACAAAAGTTGAAAGTGGAATTTTTTTTTTTAATATTTAAAAATTGTGAGAAAAAGTTATGATTGATTCAACTACACTGCCCAACAAAAGTTCTGTCGCCTATCCAAGTTTTAAGAACAACAAATAATAATTGACTTCTATTAAATCATTTGGTATCAGAAGTGGCTTACATGAAAGGCAAAAGCCTCTAGATTACGTTTATTTTACCAAAATAAAATATGATCATGTCATGATTATTAATTATTTAATAAGGACAGTAAGGTCTGATTTTGCTTAAACAAAAGTCTTGTCAGTTAACAGAAATAATATACAGTATAGAATATAAAGTCATGGTGCAGTGGAAAAAGACTGAATATTGTGTATGACTCCCATGAGCTTGGAGGACTGCATCTATACATCTCAGAGATGACTCAAATAACTTATTAATAAAGTCATCTGGAATGGCAAAGAAAGTGTTTTTGCAGGACTCCTAGAGTTCATCAAGATTCTTTGGATTCATCTTCAATGCCTCCTCCTTCATCTTACCCCAAACATGCCCAATAATGTTCATCTCTGGAGCACCTTGACCTTCTTTGCTTTCAGGAACTTTGATGTTAAGGCTGAAGTATGAGAAGGAGCGCTGTCCTGCTTAAAAATTTGCCCTCTCCTGTAGCTTGTAATGTAATGGGCGGGACAATTGTCTCTATACCGCAGGCTGTTGATCTTGATATCCACTTTGTAGATCTCTCGCCTGCCCCCATACTGAATGTAACCCCAAACCATGATTTCTCCTTCACCATACCTGACTGATTTCTTAAGTTCCAATAGGTCGTCTTCTATATTTGTGATGATTTCGATGTAGTTTAACAGATGATCCATCTGAAAATCTACCCTCTGCCACTTTTCCAAATGATCAACTAGAAGTCAAGTTATTAATTGTTGCTCTTAGAACTGGGATCGAAGACAAGACTTTTTTCAGGCAGTGTATATGATCTAAAAGTCAGAACTGCCAGAAAAATACCTGCATTTACAAACAGTAATTCTTAAATGTAAGTTTATTATGTTTATAAGCTTCCACTAAATTATATAAATATATCTTTTTTTTCTTCTCAGAACTGCAACATATATTAAAATATAAAAGCTATAATAAAAGTGCTCTTAAAGAAGTTATTACATTTAATTTTCAGCAGAATGTTTGGTTTTTTTAACCAAAATTTAGACTAACCAAACTGTTGTGTGCGGTGACGGAGAGAGCTTAACGCACTGCAATTTAAGAAAGCACATGCAATTACAAAAAACACCAGCAAATAAAGAAAATCTTCATCAATTTGACAACAAATGCGCAGCAATTAATCACAGTACAAACAACTGAAGAAACACGCTGCAATTAGTCACGACACTTGCAAATATCCACGTAACAGAGCAGAAATGTTTCAAGGGGACCAAAAACCATGATGGACCCTGCTGAGATATGGATGTGTTATTATGCCGTGACTGTTGCTCAGTGAAGTGATTGATGGCCTTTGAAAGGTGAGATGTTTTTTGTTTATTTTAATATCCTTATTACACAACATAATTTGTGAATTTGCAACACGTGTGCTGTCAAATTGATGAAGATCGTTACTTTATTTGCTGGTGTTTTTTGTAATTGCTTTCTTAAATTGCAGTGCGTTAAGCTCTCTCTGCCACCGTACTGTTGGGTTAAAATGGAACTTAATTGAATTAATTAATAATTTTTAAAAAAAGAAAAGAAAGAAGATTAAACCCAACCCAAACCAAGCACTAGTATAATGTTAATTTCAACATCAAAAACATTCAATTAAAAAGTTATATGTGCTAATATTTAACAAAGCTGAGCTAACGTTAACTAACAATAATTAACTTCATTTAATAACAAAAAGCAACACGGATTCATCAATTCTGTAACAAAAATGGTTTCATTATTAGTTCATACATGAACAAAACCAATAGTTGCAGTAAACATTATTAATAATTTAAAGCAACAAATCTCCCTAAACCAATACAAACAAACGTAATACATTTCTAAAGTGCAATACAAGGACATTTCATACCAATCTGATTACCAAAACCTGGAGTTCAGCTTAGTCGTTATTCAGTCTTAGCCTTTAGATCTATTTAAGTTACCTGCACCGCTAATCATCGCTTCACAGAGCTGGATTGCATTTCAAAACAGAATCAGGCCTGAGGTCAGTTCAAGGTACGAGCGGCCCTTATATGGTCAGCACACTGAGCGGAGACACAAAATGAGTAAGATCTAGTTAAACTGAAGCAAGAATGAGAAATTGATTGTGGGACGGGTGGCGATTTAGAATAAACCAAAGTAATCGGTCTTACCTTTTAGCCGAGGTCACGATGTTCCTAAACCTGTAAAAAGCTGAGATTAAAATACACACAAATGCCAGTATATGACTAATGCGGCGTATCCATTTTCGTCCTTACTTTTTACCTTTTATCACTGTATTGATTTTCCTAAAAGCAAATGCCTCATTCGCATTTCACTCCAGTGTTTCTTAATGACACTTTTGACAAATTAGCCATTTGCCTGGATGAAATCTATAACGTTGCACCACTTGATGAGAGATGGGATCAATATCAAAGGTAGTCCTGATCATTAGTTGCTCCTATGCAATAAATAAAGAGCATGTTTTCCAGCAAGAGGAGATCCTAAGAGCACCGCATGTTGAAATATTACCTCACAGCACAGTTTGGCTTTCTATTGATAGGTCTGTTAGATGTTGCGTGACTAAAATTGCAATGCATTTCAGAGTAATGTTTATATTAGTCATCTGGGTCACAATTTATTTTGATCGGTCGCCTTTAGACATTGTAGCTGTACAACTACGACAACAAAGGCATTAAACACAAGAAGTTTTCCATTTTAGGAAATGACAAAAATTTATGTAATATGCATGCCAGGCCAGTAGTTGACACTGTCACTTTGCAAAGACACCATATGCGTCTGTGCAATATACAGTCCTGTAGATGACCACCATTGTTATGGTTGACAAATACTCACACATGCCTATAGAATGAAGCTGTAAAAATGTTACAAACATCACAATTTTGTTTTTATATACACTTACTGGCCACTTTATTAGGTACATCTTACTTGTACCGGGTTGGACCCCCTTTTGCCTTCAGAACTGCCCCCATCCTTCGTGGCATAGATTCAAAAAGGTACTGGAAATATTCCTAAGAGATTTTGGCCCATACTGACATGATAGCTTTGACATGAAGATTTGTCGGCTGCACATCCATGATGTGAATCTCCTGTTCCACCACATCTCAAAGGCGTTCTATTGGATTGAGATCTGGTGACTGTGGAGGCCATTTGAGTACAGTCTGAGATGATTCACGCTTTATGACATGGTGCGTTATCCTGTTCGAAGTAGCCATCAGAAGAAGGGTACACTGTGGTCATAAAGGGTTATTTGAGTTACTGTTGCATTTCGATCATCTCAAACTACTCTGACATCAACAAGGCATTTGCGCCTACAGAACTGCCTCTTACTGGATATTTTTTCTTTTTCAGACCATTCTCTGTAAACCCTAGAGATGGTTGAAAATCCCAGTAGATCAGCAGTTTCTGAAGTACACAGACCAGCCCATCTGGCACCAACTACCATGCCATGTTCAGAGTCACTTAAATCACCTTCCCCATTCTAATGCTCTGTTTGAACAGCAGGCAAAAGGCAATGAGTTGTTGTCATGTGATTGGCTGATTTGAAATTTGTGTTAACAAGCAGTTGTACCTAATAAAGTACCAAATGTATCTAATAAAGTGGCTAGTGAGTGTATATACTGTATATTTTTTCCATGCATTTATATTTTTCAAATGAAATTACCAGAATTCTATAACTACTAGATTGTCCATAGTGGTCATTCTATAATACTGTACCGAATAGAATTGTTGTCACATCATAATCATAATAGTCAAAGCTTCTTTTGAGATTTTAGGTTGTAATGTCTGTTGTTATTTTTCATTAAGTCTTTGCCCTAAGAATACAATCATTTTTTTGTAACATAGTCTTTTGGGTATGCATTAATAGACTGACCTGAAGGTCCAGCAAATGGGAGAGCAAAGTATTTAATTGCAGTAAAAATGAAAGTTGAAAGGAAATGTTTTGAAAGACAAGATTAGTTTTTGCTATGAGCAAACAATGACATTTTTAGCAAAATGTTGGAAACAGAGGCACATTTTTAAAGCCACTGGAAAAAAGGAGTGGTTTCCCAGTACTGGGTTGAGGTTGGAAGGGCGTCCGCTGTGTAAAACAAATAACAGAATAGTTGGCGGTGCATTCTGCTGTGGTGACCCCTGATAAATAAGAGTCTAAACTGAAGGAATATGAATGAATGAATGAAAAATTAGCAGACACTGAAATTAATGTGGTCAATTTAACCATTATGGCCATTAAAGGTAGAAATACTCTGAACTATTTTATGTTTTAAAATGTTAATAAAACAATGTTAAGAATGAAAGAATGAAATACACATTTTTTTTATTTTATTTTAACAAAGTTATTAAATTACAAATTTGAAAAACGTTATTAAAAAAAAGTAAATTTTCCAGGCCCAAAATAGCATCGTCCAATAAACGAACTGCAAAAAAAACAAAAAGTATTGGGTTAGTAGAATAAGTTTATTACTTGTGAAGTCGTGGTTAGGGGACCATCAAAATAAGTGTTCACAGATATTCAGTAATCTAATGACTGCCAGATGACATTTCACAGTCAGCAAGTGAACAGAACGTCTAAAGGGGACCATCAAAATAAAGGGTCACCAACATCTGTATTATTGTAGAGAGGCTGTATAAAAATATTTCACTGCTCCAATACATTAAGCATTTTATTAAAATGGTTATCTGCATATTTTACACCACAGTGTCTCCTCAGATGTTTCAGCGTGCCTCTGTTGCATGCGGGTAAAACAGCTTGAACGATTATCTTTGATTGGAAATGTGAAACCAATTATGCAACATTTGTGTTTGATTGATTCAAACTACATTTGTGTGATTGATTGTGATTAGCGCTGGTATTTCTGCTCATGTTACACATGTTTGATTCAGCGATAAATCAAATCGAAATTTTAGATCAGCCCAGGCTTCCAAGACACTGACACAGTTAGTGAGCAAATCAAGTCGTTTAAGTAATAGGTCTCATTTGGGGTTACAACGAGGTTCAAACTTATTAAACAGATCGCATTAATCAGTCATTCGGTGAGTTTAGCTACTTAGGATTGACAACATTAGGTCACAAACCCTTAAACCACTATATTTCCTATGTGAAATGAGAGTTTATTTAGTAATTTGCTGTTCTGCAAAAAAGAGGGGCGGATTAGAAATGAAAACATCTGCTTTTTGAGAGAACTGACGTTGAAATAAATTTTTGGGACAAAGCGGCAAACATAAATCTTCAGTGTTTTTGGCCACTGATGTTTGATTTGACTCGATGCCTATAAATACGAATACCAAGCTGTATAATCTGTCAGTCAGTCTGATTTAGGTAAGATCATAGACAGATCGCTTTTTTATGTACAAAATTCATGATGTTTTTAGAAATTTGTGATGTTGGAACGGATCCCTTCTCCCAGTCGTTTCCTCCAACAGCACAGCTGAGGAATATCTAACACCGTCTGCAGCCGTCAGGAATGCCGACCCTCTCAGGTTATGACCCATAATTAATTGTTTTGAGGGTCTGGCTCCATGTTCTTGGCGGTATGCAAAGGGTATAGCGTTCTCCTGAATCTCCAAATTAGATTTTCACTGCTGTTCCAGCGGTCACCAAGCAAATTGAGAGAATCCCCCTCCAGGCTCAAAACCGGTCGATAACTTAACGAGTCGGCTAGCTATGACACGCGAACCGTTCAAGCAAAATGTAAAACACACAGTCTGACGGACAGCCGGGCCTCGTGAGTGATAAAGCACAGGCCGGGGGTTTTGGAGTGGTGTTTTTCTATTTATTTTCGAGGGTTGGCAGCCAAGACAAATGTTCTAAATGCAATTCAATCTTAAAAATTCAAGGGAGCTTTAGCTTGGACCATCTGAAGCAAACCGTAGAAGCCTCAGGCCAAAATGTAAATCTTTCTCTGACAAACGTTCAGTGAGTCATGGTTTCTCAGTACATAGTTAGTGGAGGTTTTGATTGGCGAATGCATAATTGTAGTCATTTAAATGTTTCCTACTAACAAGACGCTTGAGAAGCTGGCTTTTTCAATTTGAAGATGGAGGCATTACAACAATGTACGCACATTTCTCATCTTAGATTAACACATAATTCTATTGTCGAATCATATTTTAAAGTGCCACACCTGACTTGTATGCTGGTATGGCATGACTTTCAACAGAAAGTGTCTGATTAGCTCTTGTGTTGTGGTTACAATCAGCCATTGGCAACGGAGCATCGTAAACAAACAAATTAGACCTATTATGATCCCCACTGCCATGCATATGTGGTGTGTATATGTGCGTCTATGCTAATCCAGTCTTGGAGGTGGAGATCTCATTCCTTTGAGCTGCGTTCATGAAGCAAGCCTTGCATGCTCAGGGAGGGACCCAGAATCCTACACTCTCTTCTCATGGCACGAAAGCCTATTGTCTGTCCCCCACCTTTGAAAGAAGTCGACAGATAACCTCCCAGCACACAAAAGACATGCGCGATGGGGGCAACACAAGCCCGGCATGATTCCAAAGCTTGCCTCTGGGCTGCTTCAGCCACCCGCAAACACAAAAGCAGCTCAGCTGCGATAAAAGTGCTGACAAGTGTTGTTTTTGTTTTGGTTTCTTCACCGATTCATCCTTGACCCTTGACTTATCAAAAAAAAAAAAACGGCCTCTTTCAATTAAAAGAGACACAAATGGATCCAATCACTCACTATAGTGCCCATTTCAGAGGATACCATCAGCGCAAATCCTTCTAGTGGTGTCACAGCATGACCCGCATAAGGGGGCCGAGTTCTTTCACTGCCTGTGAACAGAACAGACGGAGAATGATGTTTTCCTTTTCATGCCTGGGCTCTGAAACCCCATCCCTCTTTTCTGGTGTCAGTCGTTCTTTTGTGTCGACCAGCGGTGGCTCCCTTTGACACGGTGGTGGTTATCCTCTTGATACCTGACTCCAAAGAGAGTCTGCTCGCTCGGCCCTTTGTTGTCCTGTCACCTTTACTCTGTGACTGCCAGACCTCGAGACCCCCATCCACCTGCCGGTTGGAAAAATCCAGCTTAGAGTGTTAGCTGGTCATTAGCTGGTCCAAGATGATTAGCATCTAGTCAGATGTGGTCATTAGTCAGTGCAGAATGTTTGTTAGCTTGTTGACATCTGCTCCTACAAATTGGTCACTTGATGGACAGAGCTGGTTATTATTGGTTCAGTTTAGTCATTAAGTTATTCAATTGTTTGTTTTGTTCATTGGCAGGTCCAAAATGGTTAACAACTACTCAAATTTTGACATTGTTGGATCAGACGGGCCATTAACTTGTTTAATTGGGACGTTAGCCATTTTAAAATGGTCATTACCTGACTCAAGATGGTCATTAAATAGGTAGAGCTTGCTGTTAGATCTTTCAAAGGTTTATTTTTTTCTCTTTCTAATGTGGTTATTAGGTCCAAAAGGGTTATTAACTGTTCCAGCTTGACCATTACTGGATCAAATTGGGCAATAGCAGTTTAAAACTGGTTATTACCTTGTTCAGTTTAGTTATTAACTGATTCAAGCTGGTCAGTAATGTATTTAGTTTGGTCATTAGCCAGTTACAATTATTTATCAGTTTTTTTTTAATTGTTAACTTAATTATAACTTGCTTACACTACTTCAGCTTGACATACTTAATTACTATATTGGGCAAAATAATAAACAGATTAGGCCAGCTAATGTCATGTAGGACCAAACTACTAGCTATTCAATTCAATTCATGTTTATTTCTATAGCGCTTTTATAATGTAGATTGTGTCAAAGCAGCTCAGGCCCGCCGCTACGGGGGGTAGGGGGGTTGCAATTGCCCCATCAGAAAGAATTTGTGCACCCTCAGTTTTCATAAAGGATTAGTTCACTCAAAAGTGAAAATTCTTTCTGTCATTAATTACTAGCACTCCCATATTTCTAACCTTCAGAACACAAATTTAGATATTTTATAATATGAAAAAGCTATTAAATTATGAAAATTGTGAAGTAAAAAAATAGTCCAGAAATCTGGTACCCGCGTCAGGTCAGGGTGCGCCCATTAAAACGCGCAGGCGATGGCGGAGGTGCACTCTAAACTCTCATTGGAGAAAACTGGACTACTGGTTGACATGAACGCAAAAGAAATTTACCATTAAATTAATTTTAGCAGAGACGCAACTGCCAATCATTTTTACATCAGTGTTTTTAGTTAGGGATTAATATTAGAGTAACCTAATAAAAATGTTTGGTTGGACACTGCACAGTCCCACAGTAGTCTACACTATAATTAATATTATAATTTATTATATTCATTATTATTAATATTAAGCTATAAAACTAATGTTAAGCTAAAACTAAGCTATAAAATTGACAAAACACAGAACTCATTTTGACATTACTAAAGTACACTTTTACAGTTGTGAAAAGAAACATCCCATTATGCAGCAGCAGTCTCAAGTTAGGATACTTAAAAAAATGTCTTGTGTTAAAAATTAAATAGTTATGTAGTGCGTGAGTAAGTGTTTTTTTTCCCGCGGATCAACTACCCACATTCGCTGCAGGTAGGCTGAATGATAATTTGCTCATGCAAAATTAAACACCAGAAAATATATTTGCTACAGTAATGCTTTAAAATGTAACTAACACATTTAACTATTATTTTTTAAAATGACATTAGATTGTAACATTTAACGTTTTCCTAACACTGATATTAGTTGGGTAATGGAGCGTAATGACTCGGTTATGCTGATTTAAAGGTTTTTTTAGCTAAAACTTTAAACATTTATATTATTTGAAATAAAACAGAAAAGAATAAGAAGTTTGGTGCTGAAGCCATGATCTGTCTGCGTTAATGTAAACTGTATCGTTGCATAACCTTCATTGATAAAATCAGTAATAGTGATAGTAATAGTGCATTATTACTATAAAAAGTATATTACTGTCAGTCAGTAACTTAGGCAGTAATGCAAAGTAATAAATAAGCGAATAAATAGCCTAAATGAAATGAACAAGAGGGACCAAAATCGGTCACCAGGTCTAGTGGCCCCTCAGTTATGACATCCTGTTGCTTAGCCTGAAGCAGTTTAACATTGAAGTTCTAGTAAATTGAAACTGTCAGTCCAGTTTTCAGAGTTGAAGTTCAGTTTAGTTCAGTTCAGTGTGGATAAACACAGTCCAAACACTGAAGAGTAAATCCATCAATGCGCAGCTTCACAAGTCCCAACCAAGCAAGCCAGTGGTGACAGTGGCAAACTAGTGTGAAATGGTTTTAACAAAAATGGTTTAGACTAGTTCATAACTACTTTAGATTAACTAATTTGCATAAAACCAGATACAAACTACCAAAAAAGCTACAAACAAGCTGTTTGTAAAGACGGCTACTAGTTTAAGCTAGATTTTCCAGATGTAACAGGAGGAAAACAAGCAAAGTTATGTGTTTGTTGTTCGCATTCAGAACCCTCACCTACAATAACATGGAATAGAGGTCACGTCATCTGTTCCACTTTACTCTTCAAATCCACACACACACATACCTGCAGAACAGACACAAAGGGTGCTCTCCAGACCTCATAGATACAGGATACCTCTGGCAGATAATTCCTATGGGATTTCGACTCCATTCCAAGGCTGCTTTTCAGGCATTTCTTGAGGGATTCTCACGGAAATCTTCTGAACTCTGCAGATAAGAGGCACCTCTCCTGACAATCCAAAGTGGCTGCCATGTCACAGAAAGAGATAAGGATGTAGAGATGTTGCTGAGGGACAGTGTTGAGTGATGGCATTGACTGCAAAGAGCTAAACACTTCGCAGCTCTTTTAACCACAAGACCAGCATTTCAACTCATTTTAACAGTGAGCGCATTGTCCAGGAATGTCTATCAATTCATCTCTCACAACGTGTAACTAGAAAACCTTAAAGAACTTGATTCACATCTATGGATGGAAACATATTTTAGAGAGCATTCAAACAAAAAAGATATATTTTTAAATAGATTTTGCCGATATTTCTGATGTAATAAACAAGCTTAGACTTTTGATTAGTAATAAGTGATTTGAGATCTAATTATTGTTAAAATATCTCTGTTTTAAGTATTACCTTTTATATTCAAACACATTAATATAGTATTTATACACTGTAAAACCCAAAAGTTAGGGTAACTCAAACCATTTACTTGCAACAAACCATTTAAGTTCAAAAACAAAACCTAATGAGTACTGTAAACTTAATCCATTTAAGTAAACGGAGCAATTTGAGCACAGTAAAACCCAATAAATGAAGACAACTCAAATCAACTGAGTTCTGTAAAACCCAATAGGTTAAGGCAACTCAAACCGTTTGAGGAAACCGATTGCTACAAACCATTTGAGTTAATAAACTAATCTATATGAGTACTGTGAACTTACTCCATTTAAGTTGATGAGGTTTTTAATTAACTTATTATGTTCAACACTGAGTTTAAAACTCTTTTCAAATGAGTAGAATTAACTTTCGGTCAATTTTGAGTTAGCTACACTCATTTTATTTGATAAAATTGACTGTTGGGTTTTACAGTGTAACATTAAATCTAAACCCCAAGTAAACAGAACCAATGCACAGTCAAATCGTCAAAACACACTGATATTTAAGCTTTTAAAAAGACCCACTTCTAAACAAAACTATTCTCTACTAGCAGTGAAGAAACTAAGTTTATCTTGACCACATCTGGAGAAAATGCTATCAGAAAATACTCATGTCATGACATTCCTACAATTCACCATTGTTATTTCAGTTCATCTGGTCTTTGAGGCAACTAAAGGGTTTGCCAGTTCCCGAAAAAAATCCACTATTCCTTAATATACTTTTCATACGAGCAGTTTTACAGTATCTGGAGCTTGTTCAAACAGCTGTGTGCTTCACTATGGCCTGTGTACAACACCTCAACCCTGGCCAATGTCGATCAACTCTTCACTACTGTACAAGTCCACTAATGCAAATCTGTATGTACTGTAATGAAACAAACAAAAAACATGGCGCTTGTGTTTCCTCACATCTTTGCCAAACTTCTAAAACAGCCTATGATGACTGAAACGCTCAATGGTATTTATAAATTTTCCCTATTAGTTTCCATCATAATGTACAGTACATGACGCTTGACATTGAAAACAGTTAAACCCTTCTGTTTTGGGTTTAAAAGCACATAGATGGTGGATTTGTTCTGTCAACACAGACATGCTTGGATTGTATCTCTGACAGTACATCTGCCATATCAATCACAGGGCTTCTCTTACACAACTGAAACTACAATGCCTAGGATGTCTATTATTTCTTCTGAAGTGTGACTTGTGTAGAAGATGGAGCCCTTTTTGTGATCTATGATAGCTAAATTTGTTATATTTTCGCAATTAAGAAAGATCTTCTAGGTCTCATATATATTTAGAAGATATGAATTGCAACTATCAATGGAGGAATAAAATAAAAATTAACATGAACTCAAACCAAACCATAAAAACACTAAACAGACCTGGGGTCTATTCCTCGTACCTCACTTAACGAATCTAAGATGATTTGACAGATATTGGATGTTTTAGTGGACATCACGGCGGTGCAGTGGGTAGCACGATCGCCTCACAGCAGGAAGGTCGCTGGTTCGAGCCCCAGCTGGGTCAGTTGACATTTTTGTGTGGAGTTTGCATGTTCTCCACATTTTCGCGTGGGGTTTCTCCGGGTGCTCCAGTTTCCCCCACAAGTCCAAAGACATGAGCTATAGGTGAATTGGGTAAGCTAAATTGTCCATAGTGTATGTGTGTGAATGAGTGTGTATGGGTATTTCCCAGTGATGGGTGGCAGCTGAAGGGCATCCGCTGCGTATGCTGGATAAGTTGGTGGTTCATGCCGCTGTGGCGACCCCAGATTAATAAAGGGACCAAGCCGAAAAGAAAATGAATGAATGAATGGATCTTTTAGTCTTGATAACTGATCTTTGGCTAATTTGGTTCTTCAAACAAGTTCAGGAATCAGATTAAAATGTCTGGATGAACTGATCTGAGATAGCTGCGTGTGCTGTGAAGAACTGATCTATCGATCCTCGAAATCATGATCAGCAATGCAACGATTTGCTGACCTCACAACAAATGTAATAACATCATCTGATAAATATTCAATTATCCATGTGAGCAAAATTACATCAAATAACTTTAACCATTTGTTGTGGACTGCAGGCTTTAAATTTTCATGTGTCAAGAGTAGCAATTTATTTCGTTTTACATTTAGAGCAGATTTTCTTTATTATAGTAGCCTAGGCCTATTCAAGTTTCTTAATTGGCGTGAGGAATAACGGGCTGTTTAAATTAATTTTGCATCAAAAAAGCATTTTGATATCGGTAAAGATGTCTGAAACTTTTGTAAAGCATCATCGTCATATTAGTTGTCAAAACATGTGAATGACTGCATAATCATGCATTGTTACTGCATTATTATTATTCGTTCTAAAAACAAAACAAACAGTCAAATATTGTACGTCTATCATCATACACAAATTGTACCAAAGCTGGTACCTTAAAATAGTATGTGCTTGTGTCTAAAAAGTCCATATTGATAAATGTTCTCTTTGAACCCCTTGTGGAGAACCACCCCAGGAGAGTCTTTGTACTTTTATTTTGAAGAACTAAATGATCCTGGATTGTGTCAAATCATCAATAACCAAATCCAGCTAATTGAGTAATCCATGTACGAAGAACGGACCGCTGCATGGAAGTCTTGCGCATGATGAAGCAGGGATATTAAACAAACACTTTTGAGTATTAAAGAAAAACAATCATACAGCAATCTGATATTATTCCAACAGCAAAAGTGTGAAGACACTCTCATTGAAACAAAGTCTATGATGAAGTGTTTGTTTCAAACTAGACATCAGCTAATCATCTCAAGGTGAGACGGTCCAATGTCTACTAGTTAATAACTTGTGGCAATTAAAAATCACCTTCGACAAAAAAAAAAAAAAAAAAAAAAAGATATATACCACTGGGTGCTCTGGTTTCCCCCACAGTCCAAAGACATGCGGTATAGGTGAACTGGGTAAGCTAAATTAGCCATTAATCATTAATACAATAATATCTATCAAACTTATGATAAGCATCTTGAACAAGCCAGAAATGATTAAAACCCAGCTAACCATCTTAGGGAGTAGGTTTAAGCAGGTATATCACATAACAAATCATTTTTGAGTGTATTAAATATATAAAAACATATAAATAAAAAATGCACGAAGAAAACATTACAGCTGAGATATACTGCAAGACTCTGAAGTAAACAGATACAGAGACAGCTCTGAAACAGCACTACCTGCTGGTGATGACTTGAAATAACCATCCAGCTGTTCTCACAAACTTCAGCTCGTAAATTCAGTGACATTACAGGCTACAGTTCAGGGGGGGGGGGACCTGCGTTTATGGTAGTGGCATAGACGTGTCTGAGGTTTGTGTGAAGGTCAGTCATGGATGCTTCTCTGCTTGAATATCACATTGTGACTCCAATATTAAAACAACTCAGACTTTACTGGAGTAAATATTTTGTCCCTGGCCAATACTGCACAAACACACTTTAAAGACCAGGAGATTCACAGCCTGGACGTTAGGCTTTGACGTTAGGCATTAGCCACTAGGCTATTACTCCTAATCCAAACTTTACAGACAACAAAACATTGCAGATGTGAACATCTGGCTATATGCAGCTATTTAGAGCACAAAAATTCAGATTCATTTATACACTGCTGTTCTTTTGTTTGTTTTTTTACAGTAAAAAAAAATTACAGTGATCAAGTTGCCTTTTAGATTGCTATAAAAATCCCATTTTCAAATCAATGCTGTACTTTTGATGCAATGCTTTCTAAAAACATTTTATACAGGTCTGAATTAATAGTGTGTTTTGTTGTGACTAAAATTATGATTAAAAACTGAAGAAATGAAAATTACGATTCATTTTTTGGTATTGTCGGAATAGATTATATTTTTACAAATGTTTAAACCTTTTTTTTTTATAAATATTTCAACTTTTACATTTTATTATTTAAAGGGGTGGTCCAGAGTGTATTTTTAAGGCTTGGATGTGTTTCTAAAAAGCAAAGCAATGCGTGCTCATGCTTCATTTGTTTAAAAAATAAATAAATAAATAAATGTTAAAAAAAATCACATCATTTTTTTCATATATTTTTGATCATATACAGCTACTCGACTAACATGAAAATGACTGTCGCATTTCCTAGTTCCTCTGAAAGGCCTGCCCTCAAAAAGGCTCTGATTGGTCAGCTAACATAACATGCTGTGATTTGCAGACTCCATGTCAACAGGAAAAGCATCACACCCCTACAAGCATGCGCTTTTGCGCTGTGTAAACACCGTCAGTCAAAGTAGCTGTTAGCCATATCAGTTTGAGCCTGAATCCAACGCAATCTCACAGCAATTCGTAACTTTTTGACTTAGTGGCTAATTTGTACAATCTAATTCGTACAATTTAGTACGATTTGCTCATCACCCAATCACTATTGGGGTTAGGGGTGGGGTTAGGTGCCACGCCTCCTTTTTAAAATTGTACAATTTTCGTACGACTGAACTCGTACGAATTAGCCACTAAACGTGAGATCAGGCTGCTGAATCAGACCGAAAATGACACATAGGACACAGCAGAACCTCATGCACTCTAAAATAAAATCTGGCAAGTGTCTTTAACATATATTCACAATAAGCAGAATACTTACACAGTAATATGAAACGTTCACATTTCTTTTGCGAGTTCATTATTTAACATGTAGAACACACATAGAGAGACACTGCAGCGCTGATGAAGATTGTGGCTGTTCATAGCGGTTTGACGGATAAATATGAGTTTGTAGCTAAATTGTTAACGGTTTCAAACAGCATTGCCCGTTGTTTACATCCTCGCTATAACATACCATTAACGCTAGACACCGTGCATGTAATAGATCAATTCTAACAAATAAAAACACTTACAGGTTGTGGCTCACAATCCAAAGCTTCTGCTATTATGGTTGGAGCTGATCCTTCCTTGAGGAGTTTTTAGCTGAATACACCACTGAACTGGGCGAGATTCTGGAAGCTCTCCTTTGTCAAATGCTAGTTATATACGTTTTATAATGCTCTGAAACATATTTAAAATTAAACTTAGCACTTTGTGTCGTGTCCTTTGAAAGCCCAAATACAGAAACACAACAAGCTCTGTGGAAATAGCAGCGTTTGGACGGCATTTTAGCTTTCTCTGCTATAACACTACAGCACCACTGGCGACGCCCCTTCACTGTGCATAGTGAATGAGTGTAACCTGAAGCATTTGTGATCTCACTAGCCTGGATGTATTTTTTTTGTAGTCCCCAAACTTTGCTCACTGTAGGCTTTGCTAAGGTAACTCCGTAAAAGCCAATGTCTCCTTTTGAATTGAACTTTGAGCGTATAACATTCAGACATGATGTTTATGTTTACACAGCTACATTACACATCAACTAAAGTTTAAAATATGATATCGTAGTGGACCACCCCTTTAATAGTGTGTTTTGTTGTGTCTAAAATTGCGACTAAAAACTGAAGTAATGAAAATTGTGATATATTTGTAAATGTAATGCCAAAAAATGTATTCAATCCACTTTTACATGTTTTATTATTTAATTAGTAATTTCTGGTATCTTTTCATAACAGCAGTATTTATGCATTCATATAGACTTGAAATGATGGATTAAAAATCAGCTTTATTGTAAAAACATTGTATCCCAAAGATTCAATGTTCCACTATTAGCTCTATATTACATTTAGACTCCAAGCAGCAAAAAAGTGGGAAAGACACCGTCCTTACAGCACCTTTGCATTTGTTATCTTTATACATCCACAGTATGGAACAAGTACAAAGCATTTACATCAATAAAACCGACTGCTATTAAAATGACGACCTGCTATCAGACGACAAACTGAAGAACATGAATAGTAACATGTAATATCCTCTCCACTTCTTGTATACAATCTCAGATTCACCCTATTGCTGATAACAGCGCTGCCAAATACTGTGTGCTGTTTACTAAAAGCTCCCTCTGTACAGCAGGCCAGAACTCCCCTGCAAAACCTCAAAAGCAGAAAAAAAAAAACCCTCTACGTCTTTGACATTAACCGCTCCATTTTACCCAAAGCTTCACGTTCAGGGAATTTAGACAATAAAAGCATCTTAAAAGGACACTTGAACTGTTTGTGTTTCTAAAATGTCAGGCCTAATAGCGAGGATGTGGTACGATGAGGGTTGTACATTGTCAACGTTTATCTTTATTTTAAGAGTGAAATGGCTCGGACGAATGCTTTTAAGAGCGTCTGCGCTGCACGTTTGGAGATACTGTTTGTGTGTTTTAAATCAGAGTAATGTTCGGCCGGATGGATGATGAAAGGGATTTGCATGTGCTGCATCTGGTGCTCTGTGTACTTAAACTGCTAAAAGAGTCAAACAGGTGGAACAGGTGGGCTTGAGTCCGAGTGTATAGGGAGATGATCAACTATTACGCATCCCTTTTATCTGAAGTCATAGTTTCCTTTGGGGATTAAGATGAGATGCCACTATACAAACAAGAAGATTCTGTGAAGACGTGAAGCTTTTTTGTGGTGCTTACTAAGGCAAGCATTCATTACTACTAATATTTTAGGATAAAAATTGTGGCTTTAAAAAAGGTGTTGCTAATCAAGGGTGTAACCACATGATGCGCTAAAAAATAATATGCATAAATATAAATTTACCAGACACTATATTAGTACACCTGTTCAAGTTCTGCTTAATGCAGATATCAAATCAGCCAATCTGAAGGCAGCAACTCATGTAAAGCCATGCAGATATGGTTAAGATGATCTGGTGCAAGTCAAACTGTCAATGACTGTTGGTGCCAAATGAGCTGGTCTGAGGATTTCAGAAACTTCAGATCGCATTAAATATCAAGAGAGCATCAGAAATGTGGGTGAAAACTCCTTGATGGGAATGGCCAGACTGGGTTGAGCAGATAGAAAGGCAACAATGACTCATTACAACTGAGGTCTGCAGAACAGCATCTTTGAGAACAAGACACACTTCTAACCTTAAAGCAGATAAGCTACAACAGCAGAAGCATACCGATGACACTCCAATCAGCTAAGAAAAGCAAACTACATAAAATTCATACAGAATTGCCAAAACTGGACCACAGAACATTGGATAAAGGTTACCTAATAAGTAATAACTTTTTTCTGCAACATTTAGATGGAAAGGGTAAAAACTGGTATAAACATGAAGGCTTGATTTGTATCAATCCTTTGTATCAGTTCAGGTTAATGCTGTTGGTGTAATAGTGCCATTGAACAGTGACATTTGACTTTTTTTTTTCTAAAATTAACATTTTTCTCTGGTTTCTGTGTAGATTGAGTAAATTTACTTTTATGACAAAGAATAGGTTATATTTATTGCCTTTAATATGAAATAATTGAACAAACATAGGAGGCTGAGGAAAAATGCTCATTTTAGAGAATTTCAGATGGCACTGAGTTTTCACGACTGAACTCTTCAATTCTTGGCACAGATTGGCTCCTATCATACACCCTGTGCAATGCAGTGCCAGGCACAATGTAAGTTGTTGTTTTTTTTTTGCAAGTTTCAGCCTGGGACAATCATAAAGTCCATGGTTTAGTTTATTTTTTTAATTTAGGAACATGCAGAGATGGCAAAAGTATACACATCCTTTACTCAAGTAGAAGTACAAATACTCATGTTTAAAATGACTCTGGTAAAAGTTGAAGTACTGATTACACTTTTACTCAAGTAAAGAAGTACGGTCTCAAAAATGTACTTAAGTAAAAA
The DNA here is from genome assembly GCF_903798145.1 of Danio aesculapii. Taxonomy (NCBI): domain Eukaryota; kingdom Metazoa; phylum Chordata; class Actinopteri; order Cypriniformes; family Danionidae; genus Danio; species Danio aesculapii. Next base: position 25,678,211 of record NC_079455.1, on the reverse strand, counting down.
GTAGTGTTTTAGTTTCACTAGGTAGGTAAATAACCAGTTTCCCCATTGTATTACCATGCTGACGCAAACTCACAGCATTCATTGTGTAGTTTTGCGCCTGTTGGATCAAAAACAACAGCTGCCATTCATGTTCGTACACTCTAAAAATAATTCTGTAGGCCTTTATATCTTTATAAATTATGTCTTACATTTTACACTGAATTCTGCCCACAATATATTGATTTTCTTTAATGAATATAATGAAAAAAATTCATTGAAAACTGACTGAAACTACACTCAATATTTTCTTTTGCTAAAATAAATACTTATTGTATTTGACTGTAAACTATTATTTTTTGCTTTAGCAGTTCTCATACATAATAAAATTATTTTAGTGTGTTTTTTTCAGGGTATTGTGGATATTTTATTTAATGGATAAACATTCATTCTGCTATATTGCGTATTCTATGCTAAAAGCAACATACACAGGCATGACTACAACCTACAAAACTTGTGAATGATCTTTCATTCATGTGATAAATGCAGGATCTTTTGTATTATATTTTTATTTATAAATTGTCCATTATAGTTATTTTTGTAGTTGTAAAACATTTGTTAAAATAATAATTGAAGATTAATATGCCTATATGTAAAATCATATACTCAATAAAAAATCTATTAAAAAAACCTGTTAAACAGCATAAATTCTGTATTATGAAATATGAACTCATTGGAAATAAGGAAATAAATCTCAATGCATAAAGTTTTAGTACTAAATGTACAAATCTTTACCAAAAAGTTTTTTTTGTCATGGTATTAGATTGAAAAACCAGTATGATAGGAAGTAGATAAAAAGGCTTAAGCACTTGTATGGTATATTTTTGATATTAACTGGAATGAGTCTCGTTTACCTGTGATCTGATCGAGCAAAATGTCTTATCACCTTGTAAACGGGGCAACATCAGTCATGTTAAATTGACCGACTCCCTTTGTCTCATCTAAATAGTTATCCTAGCCTTTCTCATAGTAATCTTCATAAACTAGCCTAAGGTACGCGATGGCCTTGGTTGAAAAAGCCGCGCACAGCAGCACGTAGGCGCTCAATGATTGCATCAAAATGGCGCTTAAATAGCGCAATGACAAGAATGAAGATCGCACCACCAAACACATTCAAACGAAAGTAATGACCGTGGTTTAAAAAATGTAAGAAGCAGAAAGTACAGATATTTGTGTAAAAACGTAAGGAGTAAAAGTAAAAAGTTGTCAAAAAATAAATAGTTGAGTAATGTACTGATACTAGAAAAATCTACTTAAGTACAGTAACAAAGTATTTGTACTTCTTTACTTACCATCTGTGAGAGCATGTGATTTGTGCCTATGCTGGTCAAAAATGCACATTTACTTATTGCACACACAAAATTTAAGAAAAAGTAACAAAAAACTTATGTAAAACATTAATGTCACCACATGGGGACATAGGAATATGAAGATGTGCATAAAGATATCGGGCATGGTATTGCTCCATTTTTGACCACTCTCCTTTATTCTTGTTTATTTATCCGTTTGCCTTCAGAAATGGTTTTGAAACAAATCTTTGCACTTAAAATTACAAATTAAACACAGAGTGAATGTCTTAAGTGGTATGCAAATACCATTTTTTCCTAATCCATGGTCAAATGGATGAGGTCAACACCACAGGCTCGTCCCACATGCAGTCAGCTCACTTTAACAATGTGCACGCTTTAACCAAGTCACATCTCAATCTAATAGAGCTCTTTTGTTATGTGGTGCAACAGAAGAGTCGTATCGTTCATGTGCAGCTGATAAATCTGCAAACAGTTTTATGCTTTAGTTTCTGTATGGCCTGAAATTAAGAATGTTTCTTGTACCTCCTTGAAGTGAAGTCTTTAATGTGCAGTCCAACTATACGCCAAGGGTGCCCTAACTTGGTCCCGGAGGGCCGATGTCGTGCAGATTTTAGTTCCAGCTAATCAAGTTCTTTGAAGGTATACTAGACACTTCCAGGCAGGTGTGTTAAAGGAAGTTGAAGCTAAACTGTGCAGGACACCGGCCCTCCAGGACTGAGTTTGGGCACCTCTGAACTAAGCCATCAAGCATTCTAAAATGAATTTAACTGATTGGGAAACTTTTTTTAAATTCAGACATTAATTCAAATTATTTGGGTTTTAAAAATATACAGACCACTACATTTTACGAGACGCTTTCAATGCATACTAAACAGAAATAATTACAGCTGATTGAGAGTTTAAGAAAGCTGTAGGTCATCAATGGAAGTGAGCATCTAGAACCAAAAATCTAGATTGAGCAAAATAGTCCAGACGGGGGAAGAAACAAGCCACATCCTTTGGCATCGCTGAGAAAAACCACACAATTATTGTCACATTTGTGGTGAAGGAACACAGTGTGTCTAGCTAGCTCCAATCATTTTTCATCTGGTGTTTTTCAGCACTTGCAGGACTGGAGATAACTCCTAGGGTAATGAAACAGTCACGAAGACCAATTTAAACCGCTTTCAGCACGGTTGCAGAGAACAAGCAGCAACATCAGGCACTTTCATTAGCATGACCACAAACATCTACAAGACCCTGTGGGACATTGGAAAGCCTGGAATTAAGAGAGAGATAAAGCATATAAAACTGATAGACGGGCCAGACATGAAGAACCAAAATACAATAAATCAACTAGTAATGGCTGGAATGTGTTTTGCTCCCTTTGTAAAAAAAGTTCCATATTTTGACTCAAGATAAACACACGAAAGCCTGCTTAAAGCCTCTTTGAAATACTTTGCCAACAATCCCTCACCTCTTAAGGAAGATTCGGAGAAGGTGCGTGAAGATACCATCATGTCTGAGTTCCACTTGTTGCGAAGGTGAAAGGACCCACATGGGCTCAAGATCAGACAAAATCTCCACCCTTAACTCGAAAAACCTCAAAACTGACAATGGGTAATCACTGTCACTTGTGCTCAGATATTCGCTCATCAGAAGATCCAAGTGGCTTCTTCAACAGCCCAATTTAGGTATTGTGGTGCCCGCAACACTGAAGGCATGCAATATTGTGAAATAAATGAATGTTCGTGCCATCGGTTCTCTTATCAGGATGTTTATTAAGAGGGATGTTCTGTGGTACAGTGGAGAGAAAAAAAACATTTCACAGTATGACATTAATTCCTCACCATGGCACAATGAAACATCTGGAGACTTGCCTTCTTCCCTCCCATGTATTGCAAAGCAGAGTTATCAAAGACTCATTTCTATGTGAACCTGTGTACACGACATATCCTGAAGAGAGCGGGAGGGAATGCACACGCCGTATTAACCCAAACAGTGTTTGATAAATACTTCTTGTTCCTTCCGACAATTGATTCCCTTCTTTTTACATAAAACGTTCCTGGTGGTATTCAGCAGAATAATTGCAGCTTATTTGCGATGTAACTTCCTACATCCAGTCTACACTGAGGAACAAACTACGCACCCAAATGTAGGCCAGCTTAGAGACGCATATTAACAGAGGAGTGTGAGATCAGAGAGGTGAGGGATTGTTTTGGTCGAGTTGAATCTATGGAGAGGTAGGGTCGTTGTAATGGTCTGTCTTGGTTCCTGTATCTCGTAAGATCTATTCCTTTAGGTCCCGATGGGTAAAGTACAGTACATCTGTTTTAAACCCTGTCAAACACTGTAGAGGATTACTGCTGGGAACTAATTTGGAAGCACAACAGGGCAGATATACAGTAACTACTCATGCTAACCTCACCGCTACAGTGACATTCACTTGAATTACGAGTGGTTGGGAAATACAAATCTTGTCTTATGAAGGAGCCACAGGTGTTAGGGATTCGGTGTTTAAATCTTCAGCGATACTAACTAGGACTGTACTTCATTTCAGCAGCGATCCTTCGACGCTTTGAGCGCTTAAGAGAAAATTTGCATTGTTTGGAAAAGGTCCTCTGTAGCTGCATGGGTAATTCCTCACTTGAAACAGCACACTATACCATCAGCCGGTCACTTAATGCACATGGTAAGTTTGCAGGAAATTAACAATAAGCAAGTAAAAGGGAAAAAGCATACAGTTTGAAGTTGAGAAAATTAATAATATTTGATAATGCTAAAAACATAAAAGCTGTATTTATAATACAAAAATTGGGTTAGCTTCATTTAATAATGCTAATCAATGTCATGCTTTGATGCAATGTGATGATGCTGTAATGCTTTTTTCCTTTTAACTCGATTGAAATGGGACCTAAAAAGTGTTTAAAGAAGAACAAAAATAAAAATCTTGGAAACACTGAATAAACTTCCTATTTCTATGGCTAAGTAAATCAAAACGGCCATAGTGTGTGTCGTTAAGAGCTTAATTCTATTTGTGCTAATTTATTATCTAAGGGTTTATTGGGTTTGTTCGATCTCCTCATCTCTGTGACTCATCTGGTGCAAAGCAAGGTCAGATCTTGTCTTTCCTCTCTAGGCCTCGCGGACCTTGGCAGACAGAGCATCACAAGTCTTCTTGGCATCACCCAAAAGCATAGATGTGTTTGGTTTGTAGAAGATAGGGTTGTCCACAGCGGCATATCCAACTCCCAAAGATCTTTTCATCACAACGACCTGAAGGGATGAATAAAGAGGTTAATGCATTTGGTCTTTTGAAACAAAATAATGGTACAGTTTACCCAAAAATGAAAATGTAACCCTCACAAATCAAAGATGCAGGTGACAACTTTTCAGTAGAACATAAAATGTGATGTGCAGTAACAGTTAAGTTGCAATTTATGAGTCAAAAAAACCACATGTACGCAAAATGATAAAAAATAAATAAAAATACACCACCTGGCAAAAGTCTTGTAGTTGATCATTTAGTATCACAAGTGGCTTATATGAAAGCCAAAGTCCTCTAGATTACACTTATTTTACCAAAATAAAATATGATCATGCCTTGATTTTTAATGATTTAATTAGGACAGTAAGGCTTGTCTTGTCAGTTAACAGAAATAATGTACAGTATAGAATATAAAGTCATGGTGCAGTGAAAAAAGAATTAATATTGTGAGCTTGGACAAGTGCATCCATACATCTCTGCAATGACTCAAGTAACTTATTAATAAAGTCATCTAGAATGGGAACGCGTTCTTGCAGGACTCCCAGAGTTCATTAAGATTTTTTGCATGTATCTTCAATGCCTCCTCCATCTTACCCACATGGTCAATAATGTTTATGTCTGGTGATTGGGCTGGCCAATCCTGGAGCACCTTGACCTTCTTTGCTTTCAGAAACTTTAATGTGGGGGCTGAAGTACGAGAATGAGTGCTATCCTGCTGAAGAATTAGCCTTCCCCTGTGGTTTGTAGTGTAATGGGCAGCACAAATGTCTTGATACCTCAGGCTGTTGAATGTAACCCCAAACCATGATTTTTCCTTCACCAAACTTGACTGATTTCTTTAAAAATCTTGGATCCATGTGGGTACCAATAGGGCTCCTGCAGTATTTGTAATGGTTGGGATGCAGTTTAACAAATTTACCTTCTGCCACTTTTCCAAATGATCAACTAGAAGTCAAGTTATTATTTTTTGCTCTTACAACTGGGATCAACAACAAGACTTTTATCAGCTAGCGTATATGTTTTAAAATCCAACAGCTATTGAGTTGCATGTTTTGAGAGTCAAAAATCCACGTGCAGGCAAAATGATTTTAATACAGATGGCTCTTGATACTTTGAGGTCTTAAGTGAATTGATCTGCTTGTGTGACTACATTATTTGAAACACTTGCTCAAGGCTGTTAGCAGATGCTGTGGATTTATGTTAATGTAAATTATCTAGCATAGCCCAATCATTGTGCTCCACAAGACCTCAATGTATCGTTAGGGGTCACATGTATTAACTTTATTATGCCAGCATGTGTTTTATTTTTCTTTGACTCAAAGTGCTTGGAGCCATTACACATGGATTTGAGAAATCCCCAAGGACTATGGTTTCAGCTAAAATTGTTCCTTAATGTTCTACTGAAGATGAAAACGTCTTAGATGGCCTAAGGGTGAATAAATTAACAGTGCTTATACATTTAATAAAATAAAGAAATCCTGTGAATGTGTACATTGAAATGTTCAGTGGCTTTTTCTTCATTATTTTTGGCGCTTCAACATTACTTCTGCAAATGCATGCACCTGCATGGGAAGTGGTGGAGAATGGCTTTAGGATTTGTACAAGAGGGTGCAAAAAGAGTCCAAGCTTCCAGTGTGTAATGGTTATTTAAGTATCTGCCATTTGCAAAATTAAGAGTCATTAGTGTCTCAAACACCAGTTTTTAGGCAGAGAAGTTTCTGGGAAAATCGTCGAGAGTAGCGCTTTGATTGGGAGCATCTGTTTGGGAAAGGAGGAACACTTGGTAATTGAATAAGTAAAACCAGAGAGGAGAGCCCTTGCCGCTGGTCTAACTTTAGTGTTATTCAATACACTGAAAGATATTTGGAACAATATGACCCTCATCATACGACTTCGAAAATCAGCAGACGGATCCTTTTCATATCATCATCTGTCGCTCAAAAAGCCCTGCAGATGTTTAGCACCAGTCAGGTGACCAGGACAGCGCCTCTCAGAGTCACATGACCACTTTACCCAGGCCCCGCATCCCCCAGGACAGGACAACATCCTTTTGTTCAATTATTCATGGGGCAGCTGGTTTCATTTGGGAATGAGGTTACACATGAAGGTCTCTAACAAGGCTGGGAGCAATCAGGACGGGTGGATGTAGCGCAAGATTGACGATAACAAAACCAACGGAGACAATCGACAGGAAAACTTCGCATTTTGCCATGCTATCATGTCATCAAGAGTGTACAAAGTTGTTTGGGTTCTTTCGTTGAGGCTTGTTTTACACATTCTAATAGGGAAGGCTTTGGTTTAAGCTCTAGGTTTTGTAAATCCCATCTGGAATTATGGAACAGGTTAAGAAGCTACGTGCAATTACTCGTGGGAGACGGACAATGTATTCGCAAACGTCAAGCCCCAGTACTAGTAGTGATTTCCCAAGAGAAGGTCTGGCCGCAATGGGCCTGTCATGTGGTGAGGCAGACCAGCTCCACATTTTAGGGAAAGTATGGGTTGGATGCACTGAAATGTCATCATTCCAGAAGAAGCGAGTCAGAGCTAATGAAAGCAGCGTGAGGTTGGCTTGCTAGAGATACACCTGGACTGATTGTGGTTACAGTGGGAAGCAGCTGCGGGGATGGGATGGAGATTTTCATATCGCTCTGGGTGGGAGAATGAGGGATGGTCTGCATTATAAGGCCTGAAGATAATCCTTGCTGTCCTGGCTTTTATTCCACTCAGGCAGTAAAAGTCTGATTCATATGGAGTATAAGAATATGTCATGTTCACCATGGTTCAAAATTATGGGGTTGGTAAGTATTTTATGTTCACCAAAACTGCACATATATGTTAAATGTTTGTTTACAAATTAAAATCCTTAATTTTCTGGAAGAATATATATATTCCACCAAGGCAACCCGGGGTATTGAAATATAATTGGCTAAAGTTGCAGTGGGTGGGTTAAAAGAACCAAAACAAAGACAGCGTTCTGGCACAGAAAACACATTTTCAGCATCAGCATTGTTTTTCAGTTAAACAAGAATGTTCACTTGGCATGTTTCTTAAATATCTGCATGCATATTATGGTATTTTTATGCTATAGAAGAGTCAAAAACTTACAGCACCTTTAATTTATTTGCTTACTGAGTATTTTGGTCAATTTATTTTAGACTATTTAAAACCCAAAATTTATATATATATATATATATATATATATATATATATATTTATTTATATATATATATATATATATATATATATATTTATATATATATATATATATATATATATATATATTTTTTTTTTTTTTTTTTTTTTTTTAATGAACTGAATTACTGGCACTAATGGAACTTTTTTTATTTTTTATATTATTTTCTGATATTATATATTTTAAAATAATTTACTCAGGTAATGGCAGAGGTTACTGGTGGTCATTAGTTTTCTACGCTATGTACAGTAACTCTTAGTGTTTGCATGATTTGCCACTTATTGTCAACTATTTGGTGCCCAAGAAACATTGTTTAGAACATTTTATTTTTTTCAGAAAATTGATTTGAATGGAAAGTTTAATGTACATTAATTGTATTTTTTAGATTCTAATTAAAGGTGCAGTATGTAAGTTTGACACCCAGTGGTTGAACTAGGTATTTCACCCCTGGATCAAAACAAACAAGCGCAGGTTGCCAGACTGAAGACAGGAGCGAGTAATTTAAACACTGTTCAATATAAAAGCAACGGCACCCGATAGAAGGAATATTGTCCATATTAAATTGAGTTTTTGTCCTAACCAACACCTCGAATTGATCTATTAGAAATGGCTTTTATTTCTCATAGGTAAACAACAAAAACTACAACAATGATCACCTCAGGTAAACCTCATGTGCTTTATACAGTGTTAAATCTAACAATGTGAGATTGAATGCCATTTTACACGACATTTATTGCCATATACTGAAAGCAGCAGCAGATAGTTCACCTCAGATCTTGAAAATAAAATTAACCGTTTGAAACTGAATTTAAGAACTAAACGCATATCAGTGATTCAGCATCTACATTTAATAATGTTAAAGATGGTTAATATGCATTAGTGTATAAACCGTACCATTTCATGAATGAGTGCATATTTTGTGCTTCTGAATGGCTGTATTTAAATTAATATTTTAATTAGTTTCGTCTGGTGCAAACAGCCAAATTGCTCAACACTGTGCATCTTGCCACGAAGCGTGTTGTTAGGAGTCAGGACACACAGTTACAGTGTAACCTGCTCACCTAATGTTTACGATGGTAATATTTATATAATTTGCTATTTAATAACCTCATGTAGAAATGAATCTGCGTCTCATTTCAGAGTCTGCTACTGCCCACCGGAGGTCACATTTCAGACTTTGAGAGCCTTCCTGACTGAATGACTGAATGAATGAAATACGTGGTTTTCCACCAAGGCAACCCGGGGTATTGAAATATAATTGGCTAAAGTCGCAGTGGGTGGGTTAAAAGAACCAAAACAAAGACAGCGTTCTGGCACAGAAAACACATTTTCAGTATCAGCATTGTTTTTCAGATAAACAAGAATGTTCATTTGGCATGTTTCTTAAATATCTGCAAGCATATTATAGTATTTTTATGCTATAGAAGAGTCAAAAACTTACATAAAGCACCTTTAATTTATTTGCTTACTGAGTGTTTTGGTCAATTTAATTTGGACTATTTAAAACCCAAAATTTTGAACAGTAGTGCATAAAATATTATTTTATAAGACTTCGGCTTAAAAAAAGCCATCAATTAACAACTAAAAAGCTCACCTGCTTGGACTTCCAGACCTCCAAAACAGGCATGCCAGCAATGATGGAGTTAGGGTCTTCTTGGGCTGCAGAGTTCACTGTATCATTAGCTCCAATTACCAAAACCAGGTCAGTTTCTGAAAAAAGTTAAAAAAGCAAGATCATGAATTTTTTAGCCCACAAACAAAGGCCAAAAACACTAAACGAAAACAAAAAGTACACCATACCAGGGAAGTCTTCATTGATCTCCTCCATCTCCAGCACAACATCATATGGCACACCAGCTTCAGCCAGCAGTACATTCAGCTGGCCCGGCATTCGACCAGCCACAGGGTGGATTCCAAACCTAAAAACACAGACACAAACAATACAGACCACATGATCGTTTTACATCGCCTGATACACATGGCATCCAAACAGAACGCTTTCCAGCAGCGCTGAGTGACTTTCCATACAGTGCGTGCAGCCTTTCTTTTGAACACAGTTAAGTGAAGCGCTTTGGGGTCGGGGTCAGGTTGTTTGCAAAAGGTTAAGAGAGAAGGAAATAAGCAGTGGCTGAAGCTATCTTTTTAATGCCAAAAGCAGTAAAGTGCATGAGCTCTGGGGAAATGGCTTGAGGAAGACGAGTGGACCCTCAGGGCAGGTGGGCCGCTTTACGACTTCACTGTAAAACACAGAAGATCACAGCCAACAGGCTTAAGAAAGACACAGGAAGTGATATGTACTTTAAACCAGTGTAAAAGCGTGTTCCACTTTTCTAGTGTTTCAAGTTGTTTACACTATTTTGAAGTTAAAAGATATGCAACTGTGTGCATTTTTCAAAAAGTGACTAATATTTAAAATATTTTTGTATGTAAACCTAATTTTTTTTTAATAGAGATTAATCAATCCAGCATATTATTTATTAAAGATAAAAATCACAAATCCAAAAAATATGCAAGACTCCTTAAATTCATTAAAACAGACATGGGTTTCATTTAAGTATTCAAGTAAAATTTTTGTTTAAACATGTACATTGTCCCTTTAAATCATTTCAAAGGTTCAAAACATTATGACTTCTTTATAAATAATTGGCCACAAAGATTCCCTTAATGGTAATTTAGACTTGTTTTTGGGTCTTGTTCAAAATTAAAGAACTTGTGGCAGCTAATATTTAATTTTCTCTTTAACACATTAAATTGCCTTTGCTACACTTTTAGTTAAAAGGTTAACATTGCTCGAATTTAAGGAAAAATTTCCTGCAACCTGCAAAAAAAATGTCTCATGGAACTTTGACACCACGTGACCTTAGAAAAAAATGCAATATACTGTATGAGGTTGCACTGATATGTTTTTTTTTTTCACTTGGTAACTTGTTTTAGAGCACATAAAGAAGAGGGACCCTTCAGTTATTTTAGAAACTTTATTATTATTATTATTTGTATTTTATTTTAATATCATCAGTATTTTTTATAGAACCTAAATGTATATGTGTGTGACAGGTTTTGTTGTTTGTTGTCTAAAAATAAAAGGTCAAAAGGTATTTGTACTGCATGTTTTATATCTAACATGTTCAATAAAAACACTTTTTGAGAAGAAAAAAAAAGAAGAACTTAAGGTTGGAAACAAAATCTCAGAAAAGATTGCTTGTGCACCTTTAACCAATTTATGTGGGGTCACTAAAACCAGCTCACTTCACTTCTGATTTGGACTAGTTGTTTACGTTGTAATTAGTCTATTTGCAGATCATTCGTGTCCACTATTTGCAACACATTTATGCCCTATTCAAGCGTATATATGTTTTACACTTGTATTGGCAAATATATATATATATATATATATATATATATATATATATATATATATATATATATATATATATATATATATATATATATAAGTATGTATGTATGTATGTATGTATGTGTGTGTTTATGTAAATTTCTTCCAACTTCTTGAAAAAGAAAAAAAAAAATCCCAACTTTTTCTTAAAAAAAAAATATAATAAAAAAAATAATAATAATAATAATAATAATAATAATAATAATAATAATAATAATAATAATATATATATATATATATATATATATATATATATATATATATATATATATATATATATATATATATATATATATATATATATATATATATATATATATATATATATATATATATATATATATATATATATATATATATATATATATATATATATATATATATATATATATATATATATATATATATAAAATCTCCCAACCTTCCCTTAAAAAATAATAACAAAAATCTTCTAACTTTTCCTTTTAAAAAAAAATTAAATAATTTTTTTTCAACTTTTCCTCAAAAAAAAAAAAAAAAAAAAAAAAAAAGAAAAAAAAAGTGTACTTTCAATGTTGTCCATTTCTAAGTGTCGTGTCCACCAAAAAAACTTGACATCTGTTTAACAGTTTTCTTCAACTAAACGTGTCAAATAGGAAATGAGGAAAAACATGTCCAATAATCAACTAAAGCAAAATATACTTTAACAGACAGGCCTAAAATTTTCAAGACATGGGCTTTGTCAATCAGCTCAGTCTCTGGCTTACATAACCTCCAGCTGCACAAAAACAGTTGTGTGCACAAAACAGCCTGGGCGGACTGAGTCCAAGCTTCAAATCTCCCCATCCAAACCAGCCCGATCGTTCTGCTCTTCCCATTACAATCGCACAGCTTTTCACCAACATGCTCCGAAAACAACCGCAAAATCTTACGACCCAAAAGAGACTCAAAACTGCGGCGTTTACTGCTCAAAACCTGGCAACTCTTGCAATGAACCAAATCTTTCCAACTCTACCCTGCAGCGAAAAACAAAAGTAATGATGGAGAGACAGAGAGAACAGGAACGATTAAGAGACAGTTTACACAGTGTCAGCTCTACCCACAATCCTCTGGACAGGGCGACACCCGAGCCAATTATCCTGAAGAGAGCGAGGGAGGGGTGGGTGGGGGTGAGATCGGCGGGTGCGCTACCTAATCTGTCCACTCTTTGGCCACCCATCTCCCCTTCTAATCAACTGCAAATGCTCTAATTGGCAGCAGCTGTTGGGCTCTCAGATCAAACGAATGGAGGAAAATTACACAAGCTTCCGGTCTGCATCTCTCCTCCACAATCACACAGTGCCCGCAGCTCTTGAAAGAGAGAGAGAGAAAACAGAAAAGCAGCTTATGCCACAGATCTGACAAGGTGGCAACTGAATGAAATAAGTTGACAATTTCAATTTGACTGTTTAAGTGCCCCATAAGCTGCATTGAGGGAAATTGTATTGAGGCTCATAAGGGAGTATCAGGAAATGATATGATGCAGGACAATGATTTCCAGTACTGAACAAAGCATGCATGGCTGACCACCTCGTGAACAAGTTGTTGACCAGTGTTTCATGTCTTAAGGTGAACTCTGACCTATGGATTCGCATCACTTGAATGCGTGAAACCAATAGAAGATCAAAGTGTGACCTCGAAGATATTTTAAATGGAGCAATCTTGAATATCTCTGTACATGCAACTATCTGCGCTGGTATGTGGCGAGACTTTTTCTGGACGAATCTTACTAGATATATTATAACCCCCAAGTTACAATGTGTTCCGACTTGTGTGAAGGAAATATGGGGGAACATTTACAAAAGTTTTATGTACTTTGGAGCTGGCTAGACATTCAGCCATACTGGCAGGATGTTATACGAGGCTGTGACATGAAAAGTGGCTACAATTTGAGCCTCCAACAAAGTCTGAATGTTTGGATATTGTTATCAAGGTTCAAAATGTTTTCCTAAAATTATGAAGACAAATACTTGCAATACTGGGAAAAATGGACCGTGTTTGACTTTACATTTAAAGTCAAGCACACTGTGACCTTTAACTGACCTTTAATGTATATGCATCTGTCAGCATGACTTGTAAGGATTTGTAGGTGACCAGTCAAATGTCTTTTAAGCTCTGATCTTATTGTAATTTTCTTTTCTCTTTCATCGTCTTTCTCACACTCATTTTGTCTCTCTACTTTTCTTCTTTAAAAAAATATTAAAATGAAGAAACAACACATACACATAGTGTTCATACACACACGATGTATATGATAGGGCTGAATAATTTATCGTTTAAGCATCGATATCGCCATGTGTATCCACAAAGGTGACATCGCAGGATCTGATCATTTATTAAAGATTAAAGGATACAGATATTATTGAATATTATTTTATATTATTGTATGACATCGCAGGATCTGATCATTTATTTATATTATTGTATGACATCGCAGGATCTGATCATTTATTAAAGATTAAAGGATACAGATATTATTGAATATTATTTTATATTATTGTATAAAATAATTTATACAACGATAACCTTGTTATTTTGTGATTGTCTTCATTTTTGTCTACATTTTTTCTTGTGCTGGTTGAAAGTCTCTTCACATTCCAATTGTAATGATTAAAGTGAATGATCTAAATGTATTTATGTGTATTTTTATATTCTGGCTAAGGCATAAAACAAAAAAAATTTTCATCCAATTAAATGATGTCGTGCCGACATCTCTCATAATTCCGGTAAGTAGCTCAAACTGTCTGTCAGCAAATGCAGATTTGAATCAATGCGCAGCCGTTTACGCGCAGATCCACAGTTTGTGCACGGACACACTGCATGTTCATATGAAAGAGAGAGAGAGAGAGAGAGAGAGAGAGAGAGAGAGAGAGAGAGAGAGAGAGAGAGGAGAGAGAGAGAGAGAGAGAGAGAGAGAGAGAGAGAGAGAGAGAGAGAGAGAGAGAGAGAGAGAGAGAGAGAGAGAGAGAGAGAGAGAGAGAGAGAGAGAGAGAGAGAGAGAGAGAGAGAGAGAGAGAGAGAGAGAGAGAGAGAGCGCACGAGGGGTAAAAACATGCTGAACCAAAATTTTGCAAAACCTTTGCATGTTGGAGGAAGGATGACACCATGACTGAAGGATTTCTTTTAGAGAGGTAGCTAATGTAGATGTTGTTACAAATGGGTTATATGCACAGAAGTGTTGCTCAGCCACTGAAATCTCCTGGTGAAAGATTGATGTGACTATTTTCAGTTTCATAAGGCACGTTTTACAGTATCGATGATGTAGAATTTTATTTAGTTTAACAACAAAACAAGTAAATATCGCTATTCCGCCTAGCCTGCTTTACTGAGGTGGAGCTGGTTTTATATTCACATTGGTTCATTTTTGAACCATGACAACTTGTGAAGCGTTCCCTATATTGTTTATCGCTACTCTGAATATTCGGTCTGAAATGGCATGCAAGTATAGCTTAGTAATGAGTGTAATTCCTGCACGCCGCTGGCCAAGCACTAGTCGCCTTTAACACATGAGAGAGGGTTCTGCAGTCATCTTTAAAGTGTGCGTGCTCATGTTTCAGGAGGCGTGGCTCTGGATGGCAGGGGAGGGACTGTGGTTCAGAGATTTATGCTAACAGGTTAGCATTGTGGAAGATCACCTACTGCATTTTTAATTTCATATGCTAAAACTCTAGTTTGACTCTACCGTGGCTTTAAGTGTATGAGACGGGTTGCAAAAAATTGTTTGTGCCTTCATGAAAAATGCTGAGGGCACCTTTAAGCAACAGATGATACCATAATTGGCTCATTGGTTTGCCCAGAGTGTGGTGAAACCAGCCTAGTGCTGACAACCACTATCTAGTGGGAAAAACACAACAAAAGAACTGACACCATCCAGTGAGAGAGACAAACAAGACAGAGGGAAGAAAAATGGGTAAAATGGCTACAGTGGTCAGTCATAACTGCTTGAAGAGTACATTTAAATCAGATGGCCATTTTTGAGCACGTCGCTCTTTAGACTTCAAAAAGAGGACAGGAAAATGTGAGGGGTGGGGGTGTCAGATTTCTAAAAATGATTTTGTGATGTCTGTAGGATACAGTTTATTTTGTGCACTACTACATTGTAAATAAATGTATATACTCAAACTTAACATTTTAAATATTAAAATAATAAATTATTTAAATTTCACACATGATTACATTGTAAGTAATGTAAATTACAGTTTAGATTCTCTGCCCAAACCCAGAATTAATATAACGATAAGAATTAACGATATTTCCTGCCACTATCTTTGGGCAGCAACGATTCTATCTAGTTACCTATCCATCTTTATATATAAATACACTTTTTATTTTTACTTTTCATCTGCAGCAAGGCCTGCGGCAGCTTCCTGCACGTGCGGTGTGAAACAGGCATTACATGAATTGACTGATTCAGAGGTTGCATACTAGTGAATGTGACCGTTTCTATATTCATTTCAATGTGGTTTCAAGCAAAAAATAAAGCAAAAGCACAATTCTCTTGAACAGCTCTTGCAATTAGAATATCACATTTAAGATCGGCTCTTTGATGCTATTTTCACTTTTCATAGAAAGATTAAAAATACAGCAGAAATTCAGGAAAATACTTAAAGGGGACGATAGCGCGATACAATGATGAAAAAACGGGAGAATCCCATCAAAAACGGATAGGGGTTGACAGGTATGCAGAAAGGATGATAGTCAGCCTTCAATGTCCTCTTTTGTTACGTTTCCAAGCATAGCCTGAGAGCGAGGTAAGACTAAACTAAACTAGTATCTGTAGGTCAGTTCAAACAACCCAGAATAGTAGTTAACAACATCACTCAAAAAATAAAAAAAATAAAAAAAATTTATAAAAAAAATATTCGAGTTTAAATCAAGCTTGGGTTCAAAAATACAGTTATATGTCGGACTGGGGGCTTCAGTTAAATTTTTTGGGCTCTATCTAAGCTCTCATGTATATACTACTACATTTAATTTTTTTATTATTAAATAAAATAATTATTTTAATATTTAAGAATGTTGAATTTATATTTAAATTTATTTTCATTCTTAAATATTAAAATAATAAATAATTTAATTCACACATGCAGTAAATTGAGGTTTGCCAAATTTAAAAAAAAAAAAAAAAAAAAATGTAAAAATTATATTGAACTTCAAACATGTCAGCAGCGATTCATCAGTTTTGCAGTTATCAAATAAATGTCAAATAAAATGTAATTTAAAAAAATAAATACATTTTTTAAAATAATAGTAATAATAATAATAATAATAATAATAATAATTTACTTTAAAAAAATATATACTTTTTTCCTAGTCTCCTGCTAGTGTACACTGTTCTTCTTAAACATTATTAAACACTATACCATTTAACAGTGCAAACATGGATCGACGGATTAACTCAATTGTAGGGAATGGTTTTGATGGATTATTGGTGAAAAAATAATAATGAATTAGCTCTGTTCTAGTAATATTTATTCATTTTCTTTTCGGCTTAGTCCCTTTATTAATCCGGGGTCGCCACAGCGGAATGAACCGAAAACTTATCCAGGACATGTTTTACGCAGCAGATGCCCTTTCAGCCGCAACCCATCTTAGGGAAACATCCATACACACTCACACACTACGGACAATTTAGCCTTCCCAATTCACCTGTACCGCATGTCTTTGGACTGTGGGGGAAACCGGAGCACCTGGAGGAAACCCAAGAACTCAGGGAGAACATGCAAACTCCACACAGAAATGCCAACTGACCCAGCCATGGCTCAAACCAGCGACCTTCTTACTGTGAGGGAACAGCACTTCCTTCTGCGCCATTGTGTCGCCCCTGTTCAAGTAATATACACCACAAATTTGTCCCCATTCCACATCACATATCTTTATTTTCATATCCCCATCTTAATAACCTGCCACCATTCACATTTTCAACCTGCACCTTTTACATTCTATTACAAGCTCTACTCATCAATATGTGGAATATTGAAATGGTGTGGTTGTCTCCAGGGTCAGGCGCACAGCCTTTCCACGCCCTGCAACCCGAGAGGCGTCAGTGGGACTGTGGAAAGTATTGCGTATTGCGCACCTGTCGCTCTTTCACAGCACTGGGAGGCCTGGGGTTCACTGCGCTCTCAGATCACAGGGGCATTACACGTACACTGGAGAGCCAACAAAAGCCCCACACAATAGAACGACTGAATGACGAGATTCAAAAGCACTCTTTGAAATAGAGGAGTCCGACAAGCTGAGAGAAAGATGCCATTGAGAGGTGCACCAGACTGACCTGCAGTTAGTGAGATTCTGTCTTTCAGTACAGAGCCTCTCTGACAGGCCAACGCTCACAGACACTAAGATGGAAAGGAAAACGCTTGACTTTTTAGATTGACTTTGAATAAGATATGAAATTGATGCATTGCCGGCCAGATAGAAGCCTGTGTTAATATCTTTTTTCACGAAAAAAGCTTTGCAGATACAATGATAAAAATGTTTTAGACTATTCAAATTAATAAATAAATAAATAAATATAAAAAAATTGAATGCATCAATAGTTTTGCTTTTTTAAATTCATTCAACTTGGATAAAATGCGTTTTAAGACAAAAAATAAAAAAATAAATATTCTTATACTGCACAACTTCACAAATGCATCCTTGACTTTTTTTATATGAATTTAAAAATTACATAAATTTTTTAAAAAGCCATAGATAACAGTAAATAAAATGCTTTTTTGATTTATTAAAAGAAAATCTAATATTAATATGTTAAATATTCCTGTATCTTCAACTATTTTTGAATTTATTTTTTAAAACACTTTTTAATTACTGTATGGATAATTTAATTATGGATAATTAATTAATAATAAGTTTATAAAACTCTATCCCATTTACAAAGCTGCTTATTCCATATAAACAAAATCCATTGTGACTGATTTAACTAAAAACATATTTTTAAATGTACTTTTAAAGAATTTAAACATTTAGATATCTAAATGAATAACATGTTTTGACATATATTCAGCAGTATATTCAGCATATTTGTAGGGAGAAAAACAGGGGTATTTGGGTGAAGAAAGAAAAAAATTCTAAGTGTCATCAACTTCAATAATTCATATGATGTTTTCCAACAAGGGGTGTCCTGCATCTGCTGAGCAACGGTCACAGAGACAAATGGCAAATGCAGGCAGAAAGCTTTCTCCTGGTCTCATAGATCTTACTGTACATCCATGAATTAATCATGATGTTAAATCACAATTTCACTGGGAGGATTAAACAAAAACTAAACAAAAAAAAACTGACTTGCTTACCTGACTTTCTTGCCCTGATCAGTCAGTGACTTCACAAGATCAGCAATGGGATACTGAGCTTTTGCTGCACACAGACCATAACCTGAAGTAAAAAACATAGGAATTAAATAGAGATAAATATATTCAAACACATTCATATTTAATACAATACTGTTGTGGTGTTTATGTTTAGAAGACAGAAAAGTACAATTGTACATTTATTAGATAGATAGATAGATAGATAGATAGATAGATAGATAGATAGACAGACAGACAGACAGACAGACAGACAGACAGACAGACAGATATATTTACATAAGTGTATTTACATGTTATTCATTTATTTGTACATTTTTTATATTATATATAATGTATTTATGTTTATTTATATAATATGCATTTACATTTCTGAACTTCAAATGTCACTTACTTAAATATGTATTTTATAAAATGTACCGTTCTGTCTCCTCATGTCTGTATAGTACGCAGTGTATATACGCTGGTCAATATTATACCAAAATCTAAGGGGGTTGCTAAACAGTTCTTGTTTGTTTTTAAAACGAATGACAATAGAAGTCTGATCTATGATTAAAGCAAAAATAAAGAAAAACAGTTTACGAAACTCCTTTTGGAAAACACTAATGAACTCTGCATGATCCCGACACGTCATTTCCATATTTCTACTAATCATAGCTCATCCTTCTAACAATATGCCGCGTGAATTGATTTTGCCATAATAAACTATTCCAACTTATAAACAATAGGAAAAATATGTTTTGATAGTAAAGCAAACAAGTGACACGCTTCCACTCATTTGTAACTCACAGACGCAGTAGTAACTGAAAGTCAAATGACTGGAACAGATTATAAACAAACTAAAAAAAAAAAAAAAAAAAAGGAAATTGCTTCATGTTGAAATACATCGTTGATTAATCTAAAGAAGTGTCAGAATATAATATAATTTATCTCAAATGTGTTTATTTTTATGCCTTTGGCCCAGTTTGAAAGCAAAACAGATCAAGTTAAAATGGGATCAGAAGGAACTCGACATAATAAAAAGAGTCTTCCTAAAAGAAACTCCATGTCAGTCAGTTACAGCTGATACAGGCTTTTCACAACAGCCTTAAAAATCTCCCCGCTAAAATAAGCATGTCACAGTTTGACCAACCCTCTTTACTACTAATGATTTTTTTCTCTTTGAGAAAACAGCCATGGTTGGCAAACCCTACGCTTAAACAGAAATGTTTTCACAGCTGTCAATCATCTGAACACACCATGGCAACTTAAATTATATGAAAAGGTGTAAATGAAAACAAAGCTGTTGCTTGCTTAGTTTAAGGAGTGAGCAGTAAAGACAACTACTTTCAAAACATACCAAAACCAATGATGGCTGATGAATGAATTTAGAGGCAAATGAGGGGAGAAAACTTAAGTGCTTCAATTACGTGTAATTTTGCAGTCCAGAGTTCAACAATAAGGAGAGTCTGACTGTCCAGACTGCAGCTACTATACTCAAACATTTGCCATCTTTTATATTAGAAAGTTGTTGCTAAAACATTTATTCAAAATCTGAACTATAAAAAGTCGGTAGCAATAACAACAGTAAAATCCTCCAGAAACGGTTTAATATGCTCATTTATTACTTCATAAAATACCCCTAGAATCAAAAGGTCCATAATTGACCATATATGGATCAATATAAACTCAGAGTAACGTTAACCTATTTTACTTACAAGATATGGATAAAAGCTAAATTATAATTAAACTTAAAAGAGTTTATAAGATAAGATAAAAGAGACAGATAGATGTATAACACTGTATTTAAGCTATAATGTAAAAGAAAACACAACTAGGACTTAATATTAACCTCTGCATAAACCGATGACAGTTGTGTTGAGTGATTTGATACAATTTAGAAGTCTACACGTTTTTTGAAATTTGTGCTTAAAATTTCACAATAAACATGCTAAATTAACAAAACGTACAATTAAAAATAGCCTAGGCCCACATGAACTTTGCAGAAATATACAGATTTTCGCAGATTTTTAGCCCATTGAGTCTATTGTGTAAACTTGTTAAGTTTATTTAATTTCAGTAATATTATAAACAAATATGAAAATGTTCATATGATTTACAACACAGTGTGTAAAGTAATATTTTCTGTCTTTTAGTAGAGATATTATATGAGAGACTTGCCTTATTTACCAATTAAGTTGATCTAATTGGATTTGTATTGTAAACATCAAATAAAAGTTATTAAAGGTATTATTTTTTATTTTATACACTAAGTGTTTAGCAATGATACTCCCAAAATCATTCTGTATAAATCCACTTTTTTTTTTTTTTACAAAATTCTGTGCAGATATAGCTAAAATATGGGGCTCTACCTAGGTCTCTTCAGAGTGGAACTGAACAAATGTATAACCTGTAAATCTTGTATTCTGTGTCTTACAAAGAGTTTGAACAATCTATTCTTTATTATAAATATATTTTCTTTAACTAAGGGAGGGAAACCCTATTGTTTTCTCACTAGAACATGATGCACACACACACACACATGCAAATGATGAGGGCATGGCCCATGAGTTGCATAGCAGTTTGCTTTAGGTTTCGATTGGCCTGTTGTCCACCGGGGTTTTACACTTGCGGAATTTACATGAGAATAAGAAAACAATGGTGTCTGAGGTTCACGATATGTCCATTTTCATTTACTGATCTCTTAGTATTAGACTATGCCTAGATATACCCAGATTATCTTTATAGGGCACCTTTAATGTATGCCCTTAATTACATCCAATAGGTTTATCCTAGCAGACTTTGGTACTCATGATGGGTCAGACCTGTGTTATCCATGAGCACAGGGCTCTTAGACATCTTGGCAGTGGCTAAACAGGCAACGGTCAAGAAAAAAATCTGGATGCCTCAGAGCTGGTTGGCCGTTTGTTTTAAATAAAAAGGCCTGTTTCTGTTGTGCTTGGCCTTGCAGTCTTGTTTACTCTGGAACGAGCGTTTATTATCGTTTCTCATTTTCTTTCTGTTCATATTCCCGCATCTAATCGCTCCTCTTTTCCACTGTCCTGTCGCCTTCAAGGTCTTGATCATCTCAACCTGCTGCCGGACCATAAAATGTGACTATAAAACAGTCCATTGCGAAGAACAAAGCAGTCGCTAGAGGCCAATGCAAAGACTAAACCGACCACAGAAAAATATGCACTTCACATACACGAGTCCAACTAAATTATTTGCCAACCAAACTTTTATTAAAAGCTAAACATGGATCAAGTTCATTTGACACACACAGCTCAATCAGTCAGCTGGGCTAAAGAAATATGGTGCAACCATGCCAGAAGAATCCCAAATGAGGCCAATCACACCATTTTACGAAACACAGAAACAGATACAAGATAAAACTGCAGGCAAATATTTTGAGGGCCTTTAAAAAAAATTTAAAAAAGGGAATTTAAGACCACCTCAGAACAAGCCCCAAGAGGCCTCAGGGAAAAATCTGAAGGGATTATGCCACACAGAAGGGGTCAGAAAACTATCAGTGATGTAATAGAGGTGAAGCAAGGTTTCTTTCACAGACATAAAGGTCTGTTTGATGAAAAAAAAATATTTTTGGAAATAAAAAATCATTTAAAGATTGATTTTAGGCAGACTAAAGTTCATGCCAATAATTGGTCTCAATGTCATTTTTTTTTTTTTGTAATAATGCTTGACCATAAGGCAAAAAACAC
This sequence comes from Danio aesculapii, assembly GCF_903798145.1. Classification (NCBI taxonomy): domain Eukaryota; kingdom Metazoa; phylum Chordata; class Actinopteri; order Cypriniformes; family Danionidae; genus Danio; species Danio aesculapii. The sequence goes on along the minus strand of NC_079455.1, from coordinate 25,656,002 downwards.
ATAGTTTCACTGTGATGTTCATATGTTCAGAAAACTCGACCCAATTCAAAATAGCCAAAATTTAAAATTGTTTGACTCCTAATTTAGCAACACCAATATAAAAATTTCTGACCAACCTGTTTACAATTTATATTTATGTAAAATAAAAATAATGGCTTTTTTTTGGTTGATTTGGCTTGCTCTTAGGGATGGGCGATTAATCGAAAAGCAATCGAAATCGACATTGCCTACAATCTTTCAAAGTCGATTGCGAGTGTTTTGGCTTTTCTGTAATCAGTTTACAGTAGAATTGCAATATTTTTAGCTTTTTTAGCTACAGGTATGTTAACTATGCTTATTTGCTTGGCCACTGGTAAAAAAAAACAATGAAAGCACATGCAACTCTGTTACGGTGATAAGCATACTATCTCCAGGCATCTGCATGCCATACAGCAAATCATAACCCACTCAGCCAGCTAACCAGGAAGAATATAGAAAAAATGATATATCGACATTCAGAACCTGTAATCGATCTTCCAGGTCAATTTTTCAATTACTCTCCCTACTGTGTCTGGAGTCAAGTGACCCCACTCTGATTTATACTTATTATATTATGATTTATACTTATTATATCATTCTGCGCATATGCTCTTGCGCAGCCTTCGCATACAAGCGTACATCTAAAAACAATTTAACTACACAGTACAACGATGCCTAGCGCAAGCTTTATGATTGGTCAGTTTGGTAGTGGTGACGAGGGTGGGCGGCGCGGAGAGCCGTGTTTTAGGAAATGTGTGTTGTAATTTCAGTTGTTCTGTGTTAATGTTCAATAAATACCATGGATAATAGACTGTGTTTACTTCAATTCTTTTAAAATCAAATAAAACACCCTACATTCAAAAATTTTGCACGTGTAATATGGGCGCTTATTTACTGTACAAAACTGGTAAGTGAACTATGAAGGCAAAAACTAAATAAATAAAATTATCGTTTATTAATCGTAATTGAGTTAAAAGGCTCAATCAAATCGGCATTTTGATTTTAGGCTAAATCGTCCAGCCCTACTTGCTCTTTTGTTAAACTCGTTTGTGTTTTTAAAAAGACTTTTTGAAAAAAATTCAATGCAGGTAAACCATGTCTTTTCACAAAACATGCCAAGGTCTAACAGAATCGGGATAAAACTCAAACACAACTGTATCAAGGACCTCAAAAAAAAACAAAAAAAAAAAAAAAAAGTGAGAATTTCAGGCCATCTCAGAACAAGCCCCAACAAGCCTCAGGGCAAAATCTGAGGGGTTTATCCTGAACAGGAGAGGTCAAAAAAAAAAAAAAAAATCACCAGTGATGTAATGGGACCAGACCAAGTTTGGCTTGAACAGACATAACAAAGGCTTGTTTGAAGTTTCCCCAGATCTAATTTAAAAACCAAGTTTTAGATCTGCAAGTCAGCAAAGGGAGGCCATTACCTGGAACGATGATAATATTATGAGCCTCCTTGATCAGATCCACCGTCTGATCCACGTTGACCTCGGTGTGGGTACCGGTGATCTCCATGGGCTTCCCTGTGCCGGTGGATGATGTGCCGTAGCCTCCCAGAATGACGTTAGCCAGGGATCGGTTCATAGCCTAGTGAGAAAAAGATGGACCCAAAATTGCAAAATCAGGGCAACACATGGAATGGAAACCACCTTTCAGTGGACAAATTGTGTCAAGAAAATGTGTGTCAAACATGTGTTGTGACATTTCGACATTAAAAACAGGATATTAGTGGCTCAAGAGGAATTTGCACATTGATAAATGATAAAAGAGAGTACACATAAAATAATGCCATTTGTGCATCCTTAAAAAAAAGAAAAGCTGTAGTGCTGAGTTTCCAAATCGCTCAGGTTCAAGCCATGGGAGTCATTATAACAGGAACATCCAGTCTTCCAGATCTAGATTCTTAGACCGGCACACATGTGTTTTATAAGCCAAGATTAATTAAGCAAGGTGCAAATGATTTACAGTGACCTTTTACTGTTTTGATCATCTCCATGATGAATTGATTCTCTTATCACTTCTGAGTATTTAGTCTCTTTAATATCTTAACCCAAACAACATATAAATACTAAAATATGAATCCATTCTTGGACATTTTAAGATGATTCAAGGGTAAACTATTGAAAAACAATATTTACACATATCAGTAGTGAAATAAATTTAATGGTGTATTACTTCAGTTCAATAGGATGTGAACATTTATAACTGTAATTAAAGCGGACCATTGTTTGGGGGACAAATAAAATAAAAAACTTTAAAAATCAAATGACCGAGAGGTTTTCATATGGATTAAATGTTCTCGACATGAATACGGCCATTGATGCAGGAATGGTGTTACGGAAACATAAATCCACAATCTAAAAGTTTAATGGAGGATTCGCCCAAACACATCTAAAAGGTGTAGCAGTTCACACCATAAAAGAAATGAATTATGTGCCACATCCTGCAAGTATGTTTTATTGTTTAGATACATTTCCCATGAATTGTTTCTAGAATTGATTGGATTTCGTAGCACAGACATAAGCAAAGTGCAACACTGTTGGACTTACTAGCCTTTCAGTTGAAAGCAAATTCATATTTATCTGTCAAATGCCTACAATCTTTCAAAAAGTCGATTGCGAGTGTTTTGGCATTTTTGTAATCAGTTTACAGTAGAATTGCAATATTTTTAGCATTTTTAGCTACAGGTATGTTAACTATGCTTATGTGCTTGGCCACTGGTAAAACAAAACAATGAAAGCACATGCAACTGTGTAACGGTGATAAGCATAGTATTTCCAGGCAATTTGCATTAGCCATTCAGCAAATCATAACCCACTCAACCAGCTAACCAGGAAGAATATAGAAAATAAAATATATACATATATTAAAGTGGTGGGGAGAGAAATCAAGCGTGACTGTGAACTTACCACACACATGATGTAAGAGAGGATGGCACCAGAGGAGCCAATGAGGGCGCCCACAATGGTCAGCAAGTTGTTATTCAGCAGGAAGCCTTCAGCGCACAGGGCCCAGCCGGAGTAGCTGTTTAGCACTGTGATCACCACAGGCATGTCGGCCCCTCCGATGGCGGCTGTCAGGGTCAGGCCCTACAAACAAAAAGAAAAGCAGGGTCAGAAAGAGGGTCACACAGAGAAAAAAGGGTGGAGATCAAAGGTTACAGTGATGACAAGAGAGCAAAGCGCAACAGTAACTCGATTCCATCGTTTAAAGTCCACCAAAAGAAAAATCACAAGCCTGAGGTATAAGCATTGTACACAACGTTCATTTCTCTAGAACCGGTCTGTTCATTTACACACTGGCCGATGATACAAATCGGAAAGGTGATCTAGCGCACGCCAAAGCAACACATTTCACACAGATTTGGTTGCAATAGGCTTCAATTAAGGCATGAGGTGTTTGTCAAAACACAGTATTCATTTCACTCGTCCATGATATCATCCCTGTATTATTAAACAATGCATGTTCCACTGGGAACAGGCTTAAACAAAGCTGGCTACCACACATCTAGTAAAAAATACGGTTGAACAAGCAAAAAAGACAGAGACTTGAAGAATATCGCTGTAAAAAGAGCCATGCTGTAGGTGATTGTTTATCTTTATAGGAGGTAAAAGGAGCTGTATAAAAATGTCAGCTTCCTGAATATTGACAAATGACAAAAGGCCCAAGACACCAAATGTGACTTTGGTTCATAGTTATCCATAATAATATGGTAACATTTAAAAAAAAATAGAGCCATGGGAGAGTGGACTTCATGCGCTTCAGGGTTCACAAACAGATCATCATTGTAATACATGCTGCACTATGTTCTCAATCTCTCAATTTACAGAAATTCGTTCTAATGTCTGTTATCAGTGCACATTTCGTTTGTAAAATTTACAGTAAATGCTGCACAAGCATTTTAAATTGTGTACATTTTACACAATGTAACAAACGAACATTGGCCAGAATAAGATTCTGATGGTATGATAACCTTGGATATAAATATCATGGTTTCACAGTATTGTGATTACTACTCTAAGAAAAGTTATTTTTAAATGTAAAATACATCGCTTTGTTGGATATAAGGTAAATCCATTGTAAAAGCGATTGGTTTTTTAAATGTTTGCTGAGTTGTAAGCTAACCAGTAGCTTTTGATGTATGGTCCTTTGCTGCTGGTGATACTGTTGTACACTTTGGCAAGACATAAAAAAAAAATAAAAAACAAATAAACAAAAAACACTGAAAAAACACTGGTTTTAAAAGCTTGACTTGCTGTTTTAAAAGCTTGACCCTGAAACCGGTTATTGTACCATACCTGGCAGAGGTGTGAACTTACACTGGTCTCACGGTTCGGTTATGATTATCATGCCATCAATTCGGTTCAATTCGATGTCTTTGTGCATTGACTATGCTTTCCGTACACAATTTTATATTTTACTTTACAGCACAACAATTCTTGTATAAAAAGTTATAATTTTTAATACATTTAATATGTATTTGTAATACAATCTTGTCCTTTAATACAAGCAGTCAGATATCTGAACTGTACCTTTAAATTTTATCTGCTCAAAGAAAACACTCTGCATCAAACAAAAGTACATGCACAGAACAACATGAGCATTTAATGGCCCGTTTCCACTGAGTGGTACGGTACGGTTCGGTTTGGTTTGGTACGCTTTTATAGCCGTTTCCACTGTCAAAAAGCGTACCGAACCGAACCGTACCACTTTTTCGGCACCCTTTCGAAAGGGTACCAAACACGAGAAAGGGTACCAAAAGGCGGAGCCAGACGCGCAGCTGAACGCTATTGGTTTACAGAGATACGTCATTCGCTTACGCAACAAGCCAGAATGAAAACAAAAAACCCGCCATGTTTGAAATACACGCACAACCGAGAGATTACAGCGGAATTATAAATACATATAATAACGAGCCATGGTCGATTCGGGCTCAAACAAACGTTGTCGTCGTCTTGATAAACAGCCACAAAGCCATGGAGTAGAGCAGATTAACGCTGTGCCGCGTAGTTTTTTTACGAGGCAGTCTGAGGCGCGAGCGGTTTCGCTTTCTTCCTTGCGCTCGCGCGCGTCTAATATTATATCTGAAATAACAAACTTCATGAGCTGATGATAATAACCTGCGCTCAATTATTGACGAGCTTTTGAAAGCCGATCCTGTCAGACACTGACAAACGCGAGAGTGAAGCGCAAGGAAACAAAGGAGAAAAAGGAGAAGCCGGAAAAAAAGGAGCACATTATTTTTCAGAACAAACTGCCTTGTTTAACTATTATTGTTATGATCACCTTTTGGACTAATATGAACTCAGAATAATGGAGTTACTCTCTAACAGAGGCTACATGTGCTGCTGAAGATTATAGACACAGATGAGAAGTTGACACTGACTGTAGGCTATATATTGTTGTTTTGAACCTAAATACCGACGAAATGTCTGCTGTGTGTTCTTCTGTAGTTGATAACATATCGGAGACTGTAAGGGGCTGTATGTGTTTATATATGTTCATTTATTTAGTTATTTAATATAATTACAGACGTTACAGTAGGCTGTTTCGCACTGTCATTGATCTGCAGTTATAATCAACTCATGTTCATTGAAAAGTTAGTAATAAACATTTCTACACAAGTATTTATGTGTGTAAAGCATCTGTATTGTGAGAAGTGCTTTTCATATGATATGCGAGTGACCCGTACAGCTTTATTGTAGACATTTCCTCCCGCGATAATGACGTCAACTGAAACTTTGTCATACACCACGCCCACCAAAAGGGTACCCTTGTTGGTGGAAACGCAAGCTTGATAAAGGTGACCCGTACCAAACCGAACCGTACCGTACCAGTCAGTGGAAACGAGCCATAAAGTAAATAAATAAATGTAAATATTATCCCGCTTGCTTTTTGAGCGTTGTTGAGCGAGTTGTTAAATGCCTATGATTGGTCACGCACTCAACAGAAAGGGCTGCGATTGGCTCTAACGCTCAGTGAATTGCACACAGTGAATTGGACAGAGTGTCTGCATTTTAATCACTTGCGCTCGCCTCCCTCGTCATAGTATTCTACAGCCACATAACGCATATGAGATAAAGGACATTAATACGTAATAAACTGTTATGATTATTACTGAACTGATACTGTACTTTCCGCGTCTGCATCGTGGTGCATAGAAACAACAATTAATTTTGACACCCCTAATATCCAGTAACAAATACATACAATAAATGAGCTCAAAGAATGAGGCTAGAATTTTTTTAAAATGCTTTTCTTTTGTATTTTTTTTCCACTACATTTGCATAATTGTACTGGAAAAGTGCATAAAACCTCCATATCATCTATTATATATGCTTTATATCTATAAAGTAATGTAAGATTATAATAGTGTTGTCCTGCCAATGTCTACTGAAATTTTAAAACTGTTTATTTCTTGCTACCATTAAAGTGCTTTTGAGCACATTCTTAAACGCTACTGATTTGCCATTGTGTTGGTGTGCTCAACAGAAATAACTGTGATTGGCCATGAAGCTCATCAGTTCATCACTGTTTAGTGTGTGCAAACACGCATACAAACACTGGAGCTGTTCGATCAGCTAGTCTGTTTATGAACTGATATTAGAGCGATTCACTGATGAATCAACTGATCTTTGTGACTTCGTGAACACCGATGCAGGGACACTGGAGCGGTTTAAATCAGTAAACTGATGAGCTTCACAACCAAATCACAGTCATTTCTACAGCGCTTAATTGTTAGCGGGTAATGTACGTTTTTAAAGTTCAGTATCGTGACAATACTAAAATAATAGCATCATTTTATATATGATACTCTAACATTTACAATAAACAACATACACAGGAAAAACAAACAAAAACAAAAATAATACTCTTGCTCCAAAAAAAGGGAAATCAAACTGAACACACAAAATTCAACCAGGCCAATGTTTTTTTTCCAGAGAACCTGTATGTGTACCCTTACCATGACAGCAGAGAGAGCGGACACGGAGCCCAGGCAGGTTATGCCAGTGGTGTAGCTGGGATCAAGCATGTAGGGGATCATGCCGCCCACACTGGCTGCCATGAGGGTGGCGTTCAGCGCATGACGACCAGGAAGCATTAGAGGAGCAGAGTTCAGGAGACCTGCATGAGCAGAACACAACACATTAGCATTCCTTAAGCAAAGATTCACAACTGTACGTCAGCTTGTTAAATAGCATCTGCTAGCGCACAGACACACACACATCAGTGCAAGACAAGTATGTGTGTAGGGAAAACTCAGTAGGAGCTGAATCAATTACACTTCTCTGCCGAGTAACAAGTTAGCGATACAGTTGGATTGGACGATTATGTACTGTATTGTACACAGGCCCCCTTTTAGGCTCAAAGAAAAACTAACAAGGATAAAAATGAGACTTGTAATCTGCTTTATCAGCAAAGGCCTGCAGGCTTCAGTGCAATGGGAAAGCTCCTGAAGATAATGCGTTCCAGCTTTGAGGGACAAGTGGAAAATGACTGGGGGGCGGTGGGACTAATTAGTGCCAAATTCAGAGGGGTTCCGCCTGGCCAGGCTTTAAACATGAGGCATGTGTGGCACCGGTGGGCTGCTGGGGTTAACAGCGAAACAAAGACAATGAAGACCTGGAGATCTATACCAGGGTCTACATGATTAATTGAAATTAAACAGAACTATGACATGGTTTAGTACGGTTTAATTAAACAAATAAATGTAGAGCAGAGTGGGTCACTGTGTTTTACACATCAGTTCACTGCTTCGCATAAACTTGTGTCTGTTGCAGATTTGGGTTCCTTGTAACGTGCACTTGGGAACATAACATGCGCCAACCATCTTCCCACATTTGTAATTAGAAGTGTCAGAAACCAGCTGCTGTCAACAAAAGAGAAGCTTTTGCGCTCAGTGTGGTTTTCCTCCACAATAAAAGCTTTATGTTTTGACATTTGAAAATTATGATTTTTTAATTATTGGTTTATTATTATTAACAAATCATATTTTTTTATTTCCATAAATTAAGTGAAATATTAACTGGACAAATAACCATTATTTTGTAATTATAATTGATTATTTTAATTAAAAGTATTGTTTATTACATATAACTATTATTATTATTACTACTACTCCTACTACTACTATTATTATTATTATCAGTAGTAGTAGAAGTATTATTACTACTATTATTATTATCATATTTTTTAATTTCCATAAATGAAGTGAAATATAACATGACAAATCATCATCATCACAGGGTTGTAATGATACTGGAATTCGATACCAATCGGTACTGTAATCTTAAAAAACTTCCTTTTCCAGCTAACATTTAAGTGCTGTGGAGCATGTTCTTAAACAGCGCTGATTTGCCATTGTGTTCACATGCTCAACAGAAATGACTGTGATTGGCCGTGAAGGTCATCGCTTCACCTCTGTTTACCGAGTGTAACCACAGATACAGGGACATGCTCCAGTGTCCCTCTATCAGTAGTTGGCACTCAGTAAACAGCGGTGAGTTCGGTGAACTGATGACCTTCACGGCCAATCACAGTCTTTTCTTTTAAGAACATGATCAACAGCACTGAAATGTTCTCAGTAAATGGACGTTTTTAAGATTTCAGTACCGATTGGTATCGAATTCCAGTATCTTCGCAACCCTACGTCAGCATCATCTTGTAAAATTAAATTCTTATTTTTAACGCTATTAACTATAGCATCTCTCTCCAAAATACTGTTTAAAATAAGAAACATTAAAAATTATTATTAATAAGAGAAACACATAAGTGAAATTACAATAAAATCTAAAAACATATTATAAAATACAATAAATCTTAGAAAGCTGTATAAATATATAATTAATATATAATCAATTGCTTTGTAATGTTGCAGCTATACAAAATAATAATAAACCAATAAACAAACAAACAAAAACAAAATTGTGTGAAATTATGAGGGCTGGTTGAACAAAAACCAAAAACCCTTTCATTCCTTCCCCCTCATGTTGTTCCAAATCTGAAGGGCTTACTTACTTCTTTGGAACAAGATGCTGAAGTTGAAAAAAAGTTCTTCAAAAATGTTATCTTTTTGTGCTCCACAGAAGTCATATGGGCATTCAGTTTTGGCGCAACATGAAAGTGAATGAATTATGTCACTTTTGGTAATCTATCGCTTTAATTATTTTACTTTTCTAAGCAAGCAGTACCTTGCAGTTTGCCGTAAGCCACCAGAGACCCACTGAAGGTTACTCCACCGATGTAGGTGCCCAGGTAAGCCACGATCTTAGTGAGGTTGGCAGCAGGGTCGGTGGCAAAGTGAGGATACTCCACCATGTACTCGGCCACGCAGGTAAGGACAGCCGCCAGACCCACCAGACTGTGGAAAGCGGCAACAAGCTGTGGCAAGTCTGAAATCTGGATCTTTTTAGCAATGGTCAAACCTGAAAAGTGGAGCAAACAATAAAGAAAAATTAAAGGTGCATTAAACATTATTTGAAAAAGTCTCGGAACGAGTCTTAAAACACACTTGCAGCCAATCATCAGCCAGGGGCGTGTCTAGAAGAGAACAGGAAACTGGCAGATCCAATACAGATAGATAGACAGCAGTTAAATGGAATTGGACGGCAATTTGCTTTGGTTCTTTTTGACAGATGAGTAAAATTGTTTGCGTTTGGTTTCACACCACATCTGTGTTGGCTTTTTATTGAATATGCTTGTCTTATGCTCAGCTTGTTTCTTCATTTACAATCTTTTTGTCACATCAGCTATGATAGACATCAATTTCCACACCACTACCAAAATGTGTCCAAAAAAAGTGATTTATTAAATGGAACACTTTCTGTCAACTAACAGTTTAGTTTTAGTGGTTTGAGTTAAACAATTAAGCTTTAACAATTTTAATCCATTCAGCCAATTTCCGGGTCATTTTTAGTTTTCTGTAAATGATTGAATCGGACTAGACCATTGGAATTTCAATCAAGAAAAGCTTGACTCTGTAGTAACCATGTACTAAGGTCATAAGTTGGCATTTTCTGGGTCAATATGGCTAGAAACTATATTCTCATTCTACTGTAATAATTGAGAAACTTTGCTGCAGTACCAAAACAATAATGTTACCTTATTACCTAAACAGAAATACCCCGGTACACCTGGTGGCATTTCACAACTTTACGCTTTTGATATTTGCTTGTTACAGGAGAAGTGCTTGATAAAAAGCATTCACACTCTATTTGTTAACTGGTAGTCTTGTTTATCATAAAGTTCAGACGTCAATAAAACAAGCAGCTCCACATTCATCTCTCCTCCATGCATCATCACCTTCATTATGAATACATGTTCACAGAGAGCATCTTGTACTTGAGCACCACCAAGTCATGTTTACTGTAACTTCAGCAACTCCAGTCACAGAAAGAAAAAATCTGATTGGTTGACCATTTTTTAACATGATGCATCAAACCAAAAAAAAAACAAGTCTGAGGCATTTTTTAAATGATGCTTTACGCCTGCCTTTTTGCACGTTATTTATTATCAGTTATGAGTTTATTTCCAATTATCAGCAATAAGCATGAGCAAAAATCATCCTGGTGTGCACAAGCCTTTACATTTCAAATTAAATGTAGTCTTTCATGTGATTCAATTCTAAAACTTTATGGTAATAGAGCACATACTACCATCAAACACCTGAATTACTATAGTAAGACATGTCACTTTCACTTATTGATGACATCATATGCAGACTATGCCATCCCTGTAGTCCAGAAAAAATAAGGACAAAGCCCTGTTGGGTTCAGGTATGTTTTTGTGCTATCAATAATCAGCATTCGTTTAATGCACCTTCAAGACCTGCTGGTAAAAGGGTCAGACGTCAAGAAGTGGCGTGTGTACATGTGTGGATGTGAATCTGGAGTGCAGGTTTGAGGAAGTGTGCGTATGGGGCATATTTAGGCTGGGCTGAGACCTCAGGGTTTAACCATCTGGAATCAAGCAGACTTCTGGTTTGAGCTGGGGCTGCTCAGGACGGTTTTAAACTAAGTTCCAGCAGGTTTCCAGGAATAATTAGCAATTTAGATTAGACATGACTGACTACAAAGCGCGATGCCGTGCTGTGTGACTCACACGACCTGATGACCATTACCTAGGGTTGCAGGGAAATGACAAAGGTTATTTGCATACACATACTATGTTTAAAGGCCGCTGACTTTATATATTAAAAAAAAAAAAAGTGCAGGCATGTACTCACCAGCAGTGCCACCCACCGCCATGGCTGCACTCATCTGTGCCATGAGCTCAGGAGAGGGTTTCAGCACTCCAAAAGTGGCTGCAATGCCTCCAGCCACTCCGATCATGCCAAGGGCGTTTCCGAGACGGGCTGTGGACTGTGTGGACAGACCCCCCAGAGCCCCCACACAGCACAGGCCAGAGCCCAAATACATCATCTGTTATCCAGACAGAAAAACCACAGGAAGTTAGGATGCACATCCTCCCAAATCCTGTTCTCTTTTGCTACAGAGTAACTATATTTACATTAGAAAAGCTTTTTTTTAACATGGTAGCAATAAAGCTGAATTTAGCAGGTCTCAAAGAATCTTCGATATTTTTGTCAACCAAATGAGTCTCTTCATAAACCAGTGTTATTTAAGCATCATTTCTAAACTATGATATTATTAATTAATATATTGACATTTAATTTTATAATTTGGTTTAAAATGTGAGTTAGCAATTTGAGTATTTCAGCTTATTAGAAATGCCTCAATAACTTAAAAACTTCAAGTTTAAAAAAAGCTAAACAGCTAGGTTCCTAGGAAATATTTTACATTTTCATTTTGTTAAATAGTTAAGAATATTAATCATTTAACCAAATTTTGACCAAGTTAAAATATTTGTAATATATTATCAGTTGTTATTCTAATTTAGGTTTTTAATTATGCAATACTTGTATCATTTTCATCTTAATTTCAATAGACATTTTATTTAACATTTTCAATGCTACTCCAAAAGGACTTTACAAGTTATTATTTGCAACGTTGAAATACTCTGAAATCTGCCTCAAATCATGCTGTTAAGTTAACTTTAGGCATACTTCACACCCCAAAAGTATTCTGTCATCATTTACTGACACTCCCCTGTTTGTTCCAAACATATTTGTATTTCTTTCTTCTGATGAACAGAAAAGATATTGTGGGAAAAATAAAAAGCTTGAAACTGCTGGAATCCATTTTTTTACTCTATTAGAGATTTATCAAATTATATACTTTTGAGTTCAGTGTAAACAGTTGAAACCACATGAGGAAGAGAAAATGGCGAGTACATTTTTGGTTTTGGGTGAACTATACTTTTAAGTAACAGTGTTTTACCTGTTCAATGTTGTATCCGCTTTGAAGAGCAACCCCATAACCACCAACAAACAAACCAGTAGGTAGAAGATACAAGTAGTTGTACTCTGGAGGATCAGTGGGCCGCTTGAACATGTCCAACATCCTCTGAGTGACCAAGAAACCACCTGATCAAATAAGAGAAACAGTTACACAAAGACAAACAGTACACAAAGTTAAATTTCAACTTTAAATAACTTTACATTTTTATTACTTAATATGATAGAACATCAAAATTAGGTCATTTTTAGCTTTCAACATTGACGTGAAATTAATCAAAGTGGCTGGATTACATTTTTTTTGTGGTAGCTCCATGTGATCAGATTTGGACTTATCTAAAAAGCTTTAAACAAACCTTTTCCGGTGCACACACTAAAAGTTGTTAGACTGAATTAGACTGAATACATCGTAAATTCTGATGTTCCCTGCCATTTGCGCTTTGGTGTCAAAAACGTATCAGTCATATGGGCTCGTTAAATAACTTGGATTTAGATGTCCTTTGAGTCTACCAAGTTTCATTTTATGAGAAAATAATACTTCAGTTTGATGGTTTCAGGGCTCTACATTTCAACTATTACACAAAAACGTACAAATTGCTGCATAAATAAATAAAATTAATGATTGTGCTCCTACATTTTTGACAGTGGACCCATTTTGTTTTTATTTGGCCCCTCTAAAAAAAAAAAAAAGTTGTGGATCCTGCGGTTTACTTTGCTAGATGGTGCGTATCAGAACTGCCTCTATTTTTAAATCTACTCAAACCTTCTCTTCTCATCGACATTTTATATTTTTTTGACTTGATGTGCAATGATTATTTATTTTAGTGAACCTTCTCCATTTTGCAGTGTGTTTTATTGTTCCAAATTTTTATTGTTCACAAATGAGTTGACTTGTCTTTGTTTTTTACTCTGTGCAGCACTTTGGTCGACTAAACTGTTGCTTTAAATGTGCTATACAAATAAACATTTTATTGTAATGTATTGATATTGCATGTGATGATAAATAACATTTGAGGATAAAATTGTATTTAATTGCACTAAATTTGTATTAAAATAAATGTATTTGTATACAAAAAAGTATGAAAAGTATGATTAATTGTGATCAAAACTCGACCATTTCATAATCAAGAAAGAAAGAAAGAAAAAGGTAAACATCAAGTCATTTGGGTGTAAATGTTGTAATTGAGTAGCAGATGCCATGAGGAATGACAGGAGACTTTCATCTGCTGCTCATTAGTGAAGTATTTTTAAACTGCCGTGTGATTGCATTTACATTCATTTTCCTGGCTTACGCCGGGCTTAGCAAAGCAACTTACCAGGACGATTACCAAACCAAAGCTTTTCATTTAATACTCAGACGGATATCCAGTTACACTCAAACCTTAGTGACCCGTTACTCTGAGGATCCAGGTGAACTATTTCGACTAAGAAGCAAATGCACTCAGACGGTCGAACACGACATGTACGGCATTAGAAAAGAACGCTGCATTTTCCCACAATTAAATGTGAAGGATATTCAGACATTTCAGCCGGGCCCCAAGAATAAAATATGTTTTCATTCCCGCCATTAATGGAGCAGGTTAACCATAAATTCCTCCTCTTTATTGAAATTAAATTGGAAAGGGCAATTGTTATTTTTTCCCCTCCATGCACTTGTAACAATAAAAAGAGCACACAAAAAAAGATGAGAGGAAAAAGCGAGTAGAATGTTCATATTTCTAACTTCCAAAAGGTTTTAAATGGAACTGAGGGATGAAATAGTGCATATTAGGAATGGAAATAACAACAAAAAATACACCTGAAATTAAACACCAGCTTTCTGAGAAGATAAATATATAAATTCAGACACTTTATGCGCCCTGGAGCGCGTATCAAAAAGTTGTTATTGTAGCAAGATGAAAAATGTCTGTAAAAGTAGCCTAGTAGCATGCCATTAAATCACCAACACACCCTTTGACCTGGATTGGCGTCTCGGATGAAAGAGTGGCTGGATTCAGGATGGCATTTTGGCCACCTGCCCACTTGAAGCCATTTTCTTCCTGCTTAATGGCTCTGTTGGTTGGGTTTGAGCAGAGGCTGATTTATGACATGACCAAGGCTCTTTGAAGCAAAACTGCCGTGCTGACATTTCCTGCTTCAGGTGTGAGGTTTGACGGACTAAACTATTCCACCTGGACGCTGATTTTCTCATGAACACAAGATACAGGGCAGTCGGAGGGCAGCGAATCATACATCGACTTTTAGACACTGGCGCTTTGGTGGTGAAGTTTTGTCTTTCGTTTTACTGTTGGCAGGTTATCGTAACCGTATTATGTAATCGTAACAGTAATCGTGTATTGGGTGCACTCACCGGCGATGTTGACGGAGGAGATGAAAGCAGCGAGTACGGCCAGAGTCTCAGCTGTGCTGCTGGGGAGATAGCCACCACCCATGAGGGACAGACCACCAACAGCGGTCAAACCTGAAAACACACAGCATCCATGTCATCACAAAGCAGAAAAATAAGAACGCACATCTAGTTCATAACGCATTTGTAAATTTTGATTGAAAAACCAATGTGACCCTAGACCACAATAGTAATGATTAAAGTAAATTATCTAAATGTATTTATATGCATTTTAATATTCTGGGTAAGGTATAAGATCTAAAAATGTTCATCTTACTAAATATTATCAGGCCGACAATTCCCCCAATTCTGATAATTCTGAAATTTTTGAAAATCCTGAATCAATATTGGAGTTACTTTTGCACACTGGTGAAGGGACGACACCATGGCAATAGTATTTCATTTAGACAGCTAATGTTCTGTTTTAAAACTGTCACACAAAAGCTTTTGTAGATTTGTTGTTTTATGAACGGGTTAAATGCACGGAAGTGTTGTTCAGCCACTGAAATCTCCCGGCGAAAGATTGTTGTGACTATTTTCAGCTTCATAAGGGACCTTTTACAGCATCGATAATGTAGATTTTTATTTAGTTTAACAACAAAACATAAGTAAACAGTACTATTCCGCCTAGCCTGCTTTACTGAGGTGAAGTTGGTTTTATATTCACATCACATTGGTTCATTGTTGAACTATGACGACCTGTGATGTGCTCCCTATACTGTTTACCATGCTACTCTGAATATTCGGTCTGAAATAGCATACAAGTATAAAATTTATTCATAGTTTATTTACAAATACATATTTATGTAAAATGTTTCACTTAAAATAATAATGTCTTGATGTATTTAGAAAAAACTACACATTTATTTTCAAAGTAGCTTTAAAAAGCAATTTTCCAACTATTTTCATGCATTCAAACATTTTCCTATGGCTTAGCCCCTTATTTATCACGGGTCGCCACAGTGGAATGAACCGCCAACTATTCCGCCATATGTTTTACCTAGCAGATGCCCTTCCAACCACAACCCAAAACTGGGAAACATCCATACACTTGCATTCATACACTACAGCCAATTTTGTTTATCCACATGTCATTGGACTCTGGAGGAAACCGGAGCACCCAGAAAAATGCCACGTCAACACAAGGAGAACATGCAAACTCCACACAGAAATGACAACTGACCCATCCAGGACTCGAACCAGTGACCTTCTTTCCAACCATTTTAAAATCAAGTATTTTAAAGTACTGTAAAAAAGTCTTATACATAAACATTGCAGTTTTTCCCTGTTTTAACACAATATTTTTTTCTTTTTTCCTTTTTTTTCGGCTTACATTGCTACACACTTAAATATTTTAAAAATTTCTATTCAAAGACTAAATTACATTTTTGTTACCCAAACACAGAACGTCCACAGGAGGACAATAAGCTAAAATTGAGCCAGATGCTGTAGCTGAGTAATAGTGACTAATTAAGCATAAACCGATAAACATCTTGACAATTTGGCAGATTTCATGCAATCCGTTTCCAGATTTACTCCTAAACGGTTAGTGGTGACTATTTTAAGCAATGAAAACAAGTCCCAAAACAACAGCTCCTGTCATTTCCTAACTCCACCAGACGGCTGACACCAAATGTACAGCAGCACAGCACTCTCAGCGCTCAAAACAAGTTGTTTGTAACTCATTCTGATGGGGAATTAACGAGGACAACACTGGCATCCCTGAGGGAAATCTGATAACCATCACCTCTATAATCGTTTTCAAATGCTTCCGCGGCATCCACTCGACTGACCCAACCTGAGGTGGCCCTGTTAGTTAGCGCTATCTTAAGTCAATGAAGTGTGTAACTGTTGGTAAGCATTTCCTCTCACTTTGTAATTCCAAAGTAACAATTGATCACAGACCAGCTCGCGGGCCGAGATCACGCTACCACAACACTGCAGGAAACGCAACAGACCATTTGTAAACCGACGCAGACACGAACCGCCACACACGCACCCAGAGCTCTAGGTATCAGTAAAATAAAACCCTTGGATGGAAATGAAAGATGTCGGAGCTTGCCTAGAAACGCTCAAATAGATGGCTGGATAATATTTCGGCCTTTCTGTGATCACTGAGAATAAAAGCAATGAGGTATTTGGAAAGAAGGGTCATTTTAAAGAAATCACACATTCGTTAGCTCATGAGCATGTGACCAGAATGGACCCAAAAAAAAAAAATGATCTCATAGCCTGGGATCATTCCATGAATATCAGATGATGTACAAACGGTCATATCAGGAGATGAAGAGTCACTCTGATTCACCAGTTTCAGGTAGATTAAAGAACTCTAAGCCACCAGGAGCAAAAAGAGAGTAACTTTACACTTCAACACTTTCGATGAGAATGAGAAATTCCACATTAGTGGCTTCACGTCTCGCTCACTTTTGTGAGAGCTTCATTACATCTGGCGCTTAAATAAATCCAAATTCCTGCTCAGTCACGTTTACACAGTTCAATTTCAGTGTCAAATATGAAACATGGCTCATGCGGCTGTCTGGAATACTAGAATCTGATTGGTCAGTCGTGACATTCCAAGCTATGTTTTTCAGAGATAACAACCACTAAATAACACCGGCTCATCCGGGTACTTCGAATCATCTTGACCATCAGTAAACACACTCACATACTTATATACCAATGTCTGTCTCCGTGGCCATTTTTAACTGTTTAGGGAAACAATGTGACTGAATAATATGTAGGTTAGTGTATACTCCATTTAGCCATTTTAATTTGTCAGATTTGCCTTTAATGAAAGAATTTAGAAACTGTTAGGGCTCAGAAAAAAGTTGAGTCAAATTTTTACATTTTGTAGCAAGTGGCTATGTAAGAAATGGGATAAAGTACATCCAGGCGGTAGTTTTCATAGAATTTAACTCTTCAGTTTTATACAACATCCATCAAATTCATGTCAGGCTGAAAAATAATCCTGTCAGGTTTTATTCTGGCATAACAACTGCCAGGATGTATTTTATCCCTAACATAGACACTAAAAAAGGGACTGTCTCTAAAAGACTAATAAATTATTTTACAGGAAGTGCGCAGTAGGTCAAGGGAAACTAATTGCTTTGGTTGATTCCTCACACTCTCGATGTGAAGTTTATGGCTCTTGACATAAAGGACTCTTTAATGCAGACCACCAAGAACTTCGTTAAAAACAATGAAACCTTTCCTGGTTTCTCAGCCCGCTGCGAGAGATGAATAAAAGCTTAATGAAGCACAGAAGCATCCTTGATGTGCCTGGCTGATGATGATGTGGCCCTGTGAGGACCTCAAGTCTAGACTAATGAAGAGCTGAATTTGCTGCTTAACGGGTGGGCCATGTCAGGCCATCAGAGGCGCTAAGTCATTGGTGGTAAGAAGAAAAATTAGGTGACTTTTTCTGACCATTAAAGGAAGTGGGTAATTCACACCTACTTGAGAGCCCCCTGCAACTAAAGGGCAAACTCAAATGAAGAAAACCAAACTCTTTGATGACCTGTACTTGAGATGAAAGAAGACCCTGTGACAATGCTAAAGTATTTATATTTTTGTACCCAGCATTTATTCAAAGTAAAAAAATATATAGATATTTTGATGAATTTAAAAAAAATATTTATTGTCTTTTCATTTGAATTTATAGCAACTCAGTGTGTTATCTTTAATTACTTTGACAGAACTATAATAATTCTAATTCTATTCACTTTTATTCATTATATTTAACTGATTATACCTGCATGGTTACAGATTCAGTTTTAGTTATCTTAAGTTTAATAAACCTGATTTTCTGTAACAAGCTAAAGATACAATAGTTAAATAATTAGATAAATATTTTCCACTTCACTATTTACTTGTCCTCAAGTGATTCTAAACTAAGAGTTTGAGAGATATTTTGAAAAATGTCAGAAACTGGTAACCATTAACATCCATGGTAAGTACAAAAAAAAAAAAAAAAAAAAGAAAAACTAATAATAATAATAATAATAATAATAATAATAATAGACTGGTTATATATAAACTGTTTAAAACACTTCAAAACCTCATATTTTGTGTTAAACAAAAGAAAGTAACTGACAGAAAAACAAGGGTAGAAAAAATTCTAATAAATATCCTGGGTGAACTCCCCTTTCAAAAAAATACAGTTCTTGTGTTTTTAGCCTCCTTTCATGCAATATTTTAATGTAACCTATGAGAAAACTAGTAGATACTTTTGATTACTTGGAAAATGTTGTACGGTTTCATTCCTAATTGAAGAACTTACCAGAAATGGCATTTGTAACAGACATAAGTGGAGAATGAAGGGCAGGTGTGACGCCCCATACGGTGTGGTATCCCACAATTCCTGCCAGGCCAAAGGTTGTTACCATCTGCGTGAAAGCAGCATTGGGAGCACATAGTCCAAGACCGATCGCTGTACCCAGACCTGAGGAGAAATAAAAAGATGTCAAACATTTCTTACCATAATATTTTCTAAACTGGATACACTTGTTACTCCAACACTTATATAGAATTTTGTTTCTTTTTATATATTTATATTACAATGTATTAAAAATATTAAATTCTTAATTAAACCTTTATTTTCCTTCCATTAGTAATACTTATTTATTCTGTTATTTAATCATACACCCTATATAAGCTTATACCTTCAAATAAATAAACGTTTATTTAAATGCATTTTACTTCCACCTACTAGATATATGCTAACATAATTATACATTAATGAAATATAAAATATATTACTAACTATCTTACATAGTTAGGAATATTTCAAAATAAATGACAGTATATTTATAATAATTAATAAGACAATTTAAATATTATTGCTACTTTTATCCTTCCACTGATATTGAGCAGCATTTTGTTATTGACCGCTCACAGCCGTTGGCCATGTGGGTAAGCAAACCGCTCCACCGCAACAGACATACACAGCAGGAGGAAGCAGGGAGAGAGAGAGAAAAAAAAAAAAAAAAAGAGTGCAACAACCAGCACTTTATCATCCCAGTTTCCTGGCATTCAGATGCCAGAACCAGCCCAGGTGATGTGGAAAATAAAACAACTTGTGCTGCAATTAGGTGACCAATCGCAGATTTCAAAAGCCAGCGATTTCAGCTTTTCCGAGCAAAAGACAGGATTCCCCATTCCTAAGCCCGTACAGAGACAGCAAACCATGAAAGGGCAGGAAGATCTCATTTGCATGTTTGTTTATCAGCCGGTGTTTATTTACGTGCAAATTGTATTTGCGGCTGGTCTGAGTGAGGAAGTGAGCTCTTTGAAGAGAAGCCAACATTGCCTTTCCTCACACAAGTGTTCCTCAAGCGTCTGCAACCAATAGAATTCATTTGTGCACCGTTTGGTTAAGCAAGGCTTTTTTGGAGTCTAATCACATCTTGGGACAAAGCAGGCCAAACAGGAGAGCTGCTATTTTTGGAATTTCTGAGCAATGCAAGATCGCTAAAGTGGATAAGAGGAGGGAAAATAAAAATCGGATTAATCTCAAAGGCAATAAAAGAGGGGCCGTTTTAAATGTACACGACAGCCTTATTAGCATAGTTCAATGTCAGAGACCACCAATGCAGCAGCCTTTTCCCCTTTAAAAAAAAAATAAATGACGGGGAGACGCTTCCATCTTAACCCAGAGGGAGCTGGAGAGATCTGGTGGGAAGAGGAAGGCATGGAGTGTGTTTTACCTCCAGTGTAAAGCCCAGCCGTGGTGAGGGTGGCTCTGAAGGGTGAGACGGCAGCTGCTTTTTCCTTCGCCAGCTCCTGGACACTCTTTTGTTTTGGAGGGGCTGCCACTGGTACGTTCTGAGGTTGCGGTGCAGGGAAAAGCACTTTTCCATCCTGTAGACAGACAGAGAGAGCCAGAATTCAAACACCAGCACTCAGGTCCTTGAAAGCTCTTTGAGCGCCAGAGTGATATTGAGTCATAAATTAAAAACGAATCACACCCTTTAAACTAAAGGGGTGTCAAACTCATTTTAGGTCAATGGTCAGTTTGGAGAAAATGTCACTTAATGCAGGCCAGATTCGTGTAGGTGTTAAACAGTGTATATACAGAGATTACAATAGTTCGTTTCATTACCAAAATCTAAAACCAATACGAAAAGTTTTTTTGGAAAAAGCAACCAAAGACTCTCTGTGCCTTTAAAACAGTCCAATAGGTGCGTAAACCACAAAAAAATCATGAAGAATAAAGCAACTAAAAGTTTGCACACACTCAATTTCAAAAGGTTTAGTGTTTATTGTTGTCAATGCCAAGATGAGACTGCTTAATTTTGTTACCCAAATCTGACATAAAATGATCATCAAAAACCTTTCTTCCCTGTGATTACGAACACACAATGGTCACTGTCAATAACTAACTATTTCCACAAAAATCAACATGTAACATTTTTCAAGGGTAATACTTTACAACAAGGTTGTATTAGTTAATGTTGGTTAATGTATTTACTAACATGAACACACAGTGAACAATACATTACTACAGCATCTGTTCATGTTAGTTAATGAAAATACAGTTGTTCAATGTTAATTCACCTTAACTCCCGGTGTATTAACGAAAGTTTACAAGCATGAATTTGGATGTTAATAAGGTATTAGTAAATGTTGAACTATAATTAATAAATGCTGTACAAGCATGGTTCATAATTAGTTAATGTTAGTAAATACGTTAACAAATGAACCTTATTGTAAAGTGACCATTTCATGAAAAAAGACAACAAATGTATCTTAAAAAACTTCTCTAAAATCGGTGCAAAAAAAAAAATAAAAAAAAAATAATCAAAACTTTTTTAGACTTTTTACTTCAGAATCTACAAGTTTAGCAGCTGCCTTGACTATAATTTAAAGGGCCAACCCCTTCTTTCAGTTTAAGTCTACCTCGGAATTTTTTCCAAAAAATGCTCAGAGATGGGCACAAAGCTCTGCGAGAAGAGGGAGGATTGGGAGTGGCCAGCAGAGCAAGGGAAAAAGAGGGGAGCGAACAACTGTTGTCAGTTAGCTCACAAAATGGGACACAAACAGTGAGGAGACGCATCATTTTATAGTTTACGAAGTTAAAATACAAAGAAAAAAAACCGCAAGTAATTTAATGTCCTGCCACATTTGTTATTCGTAATTTCATATACACATAACCACAATTTATATCATTATAAAGATAATCGTGTATATATAAACACTAAATGAAGAGGACTTCTTTTCTCCTCAATTCCCGGGTGTGAATGCTGACACAGTGGATAGCAGTGCAGCAGGTCTCTTGCCCTGTCTATTCCAACCATTAGCCCTGCCGGTAATCCGGATGATTTTAAACATAGGCCTACAGATATATGCGATGTGTCTAAATGGTAACGAACTATACTGATAAAAGACAAAGTTCACCATTCTCCAATTCTCTTACAGCTCTCCTGACAAAAATGCTTGCTGCAAACCAACAGCTTTGCTGTATCGGCCTTGACAGCGTCGCAGAGAAAAACATGCATCAAACCCCGTAAATCATGGAACCAAACACATACTGTACGACCCTTGACGTGCTCGGACGTGGTCTCACCCAGTCAATGGGTCTCACAGCTTGGCAGGTCTGCTTTGCTAAAATTTTCCATGATAAAAGAAAAAAAAACTATTGCCCTGGGACAGCCATATAACTCCCAGAAAAAAACCAAGAGAGATTTTGCTTCTGATAAAGTTTTGTTGCATGCAACTGAAAGCAATGTTCTACCATTTTAACATGAACCCTTCAAACACAAAACGTCATCCAACAGTATAAAACAATATTGTAAATAAAAAAGGTTTACCTGCATAACAACTGAACCTCGGATGACATGGTCCATTGTGCCAAAATCAAACTCGTTTTTGACATCAAAGTAGAAGGTTTCCTTGTCCGGGCTAATGGCGCGGATGAGTTTAGTGATGTTGTTAGAATATAAAGTGCTGGCTTGAGTCGGGAGACGACTTGGAATATCAGTATAGCCGACATGGATCACACCCTAGAGCAAAGACGACAACAACATTTTAGTCAAACAAACATGACTGTACACTATTGTTCTTCTGCTTCTAAAAGAGGTTTCTCTTAAGATGAACGGCATTCCTTTTATAGGAAAATGTAATATTTAGCCTTCAACTGCAATATCAAACTTGTAGATTTTCTTTTTGACAGGTGAGCTAAAATAAAGTACCAGCTCCTTTCTCTGATGTCTAATACTTAAATATTGCATGGATAAATAAAATATGAAGCCTTATGCATTATTATGGGGATGAATCTCTTTTACATTAGGTACAAAAAAATTACACTCTGGAGCATTAGGATGAAAATGTTGCCATTGAAACCTGTTAAAACTACAGCATTCCAATGGCAGTGTCTGTGTGAAGGCACAAACCCAGTTAATACACAATTTAAACATCTACAATATAAACGGAATGAGACTACATAACACAAGAAGTGCTTTACAAATTCAACACAAATACTCCTGATCAATGCGTGAAATGCAATAAAGAGATTTCGCTTATAGAAGTGCCCTTTGGTTGAAGATTTTTAGGAGAAAGTTGTAAAATTATCCATGGTATTAAAACTATACAAAATAATAATATACCTAAATGTCCACAACTTTGTATTATAAATACTTTTCTTGTTACAAGCATTTACTAGTTCACTGGCATTGTTATTTTGGGGGTCATGGGCTGAAAAGTTTGGGAACCTCTGTACTAGATTATGTATTCATTTTTTGTGACACTACACCACAAAAACAATAATGTGAAAGTTATTTCTGATCACTGACTTATGCTAAAAACCACAGTGTAATAATAATAATAATAATAATAATAAAAATAAATTGTATGGAAAAAAATTAATGTAATTTTTTTTCCACCTAAAATCAGTGGCAGTCTGTAAATTAGTTTTGGGTCATTTTCATTGGGAATGATGCTGGTAAAGACATTAGTGCCAATGAAAATGTAAAGAAAATATATAAAAGTCAAATAAACACATGTTTGTCCTTTACAGACTCGTGTAGACCGTTTGATTTGAGGCATAAGGTTTAGGAAAGAACACAGAGTGTAAGGGGTGTTTGCAACAATATCTGACCCCAAATGATCAAGCTGTAGTGAACTCACTTTGTGAACAGACAGTTCTCCAGGAACCGTGGTCTCAATGTTTCCCCCTGCCTCTGCAGCCAGATCCACCACCACTGAACCATCTTTCATGGTCTCCACCATTTCCTTAGTAATCAGCACAGGGGCCTTCCGACCTGCATAATAATTTCAGCACAGTGAGACTGCTAAACCAAAACCATGACTGATATGCATTTAATAAGGCTCCTCTGATGTGCTTTTTATCCCTGCAACCTAATATACAGATAAGCAGCTTTGCGGCTTGTTGGTTTTAAAAGAAAAATGTTCTGATAAAAGTGAAACAGACTGAATGGGTTTTACCAATCCAAGCATGTTCAAAACTGCCAGGTATGCAGTTTGTGTAGGAATTAAGTACGAAAAGTCCAACCGGTGGCTCCGTAGCTTAAGGGATGGAAATAAAAAAAACACTGGAGTGTGCATGAGCATGCAAAAAGGCTCAGGAACTGATTTTGGAGTGCCAGCAGGTCCTGAAAAAGCAACAGCGAGTGGAAAGACAGCATTTTCCCAATCTAAAGCCAGAGCGACCCAAAGCAACTCTTTATGACACTCACAAAAACTTTGTAAACATGCTCTGCTATGGACACTGCCTGATTTTTATTAGATCTTGGTTATTGAGATTAGGACAAAACATGTTTCAAATAAACATGAAGCACATCTGCAGCCACAGAGCTGTTAAATTGGTAATTATGCTCTATATAATTAGTTATGCCTGGTAAACGGTTTCTCTTTTCAAATGCCAACGAAAGCCATACAAGTATTAACTTTAGGATTTGGAAATAAACCAGGATCAAAGTTAAAAGAAGAATTAAGGGATCTCGTTGTATCAATTATTTCAACAATTCATTCAAAATGTTTCATTTACAAACAATGCAACTGATTGTTCGTGAACAGATCATTGATTCATTAACTTAAACGGTTCATTCAAAAACAGATTTATCTATGAAACAAATGCCATGTCGCTCTGAGAAGCACATGATCCGGATTTACTTGGGACCATTTTCATTAGAGCAAAATAAATAAATTTATAAATAAAAAAATTTAATATATAAATAAACAGAAAATAGGCCATGCTCAGATGCTGATTTATGAGGAATCTGCACTATTGCTTGTGTCTCATTACTGTATCAAATGTTTTGTTTTTCTGATATTAAAAATAAAAATCCATACAGGGGCATTTTTTATGCTAATAATTTGAATTATATGGTCATATTTCAAACTATTATTCAAATTATTAAAATGAGCTTCAGCACAGTCAATAAATTTTAATCCCCAGCACTAGCCATTTCTGTTTATTTTGAACAGGCATAAGTGTTAAACAGTGTATATACAGAATAATGAAAAATAAAACTTTATATTTGGACTGCATATTAAATATTCAAAGATTGAGACCAACCCACTTCTAACAACAGAAAAAAAAAACAGTAATTGTGCATAAATTCAGTAAGCTTCTAAACTGAAATCTCTCTTATGAAAATGCTAACACTTACTGAAGGTCTATTCATAAGAGCAGGTGCAGTGAACAATATCTGATCAATCTTGTGCGTGTGAGTAAAGAAAATGATTAACTTGCTTTCCTATATAAACACGGTTGCTAAAATTGCGTGAAAACTTGCGCCGTCTGCAGCACCTCACACAAGAGTGGTGCTCATTGCTCATTAATGTCAGTAACATTGCAGTGGACTAAAAAGAAGAACTCTAAGGCAGGGCAAAAGTTGCTCGTGAGCTTCTGTGTACCAAGTTAACATTGCAACATGACCGAACCATTGATGCGCTCTTTGTGAATAGCTGCTAAGTTGTTGCACTGCTGTAGTCCTTTCAGCCTACCTCAAGGACTGGTATTTCAGGACTGACTGTATTCTTCATGTAAGCTTGTGAACCGTTTCTTATGGCCCGAAGCTTATGGCAGTTTCCACTGCCAAAAGGTACCAAAAGTCGAATCGTACCATACCACTTTTTGGGTACCCTTTCGGAAGGGTATCTAGCACAACAAAAGATTACCTAAAGGCAGAGCAAGACGCAAAGCTGAACGCTATTGGTTTACAGAAATACATCACTAGCTTGTGCACAAGGTAGGAGAATGAAAACTAAGGAAGCGGCATTTTTAAATACACAGCCGAGACATTACACTGTTTCTTTTGTGAGTTCGCCGCACGTCTAGGCATGGGCCGGTATAAGATTCTGATGCTATGATAACCTTAGGTAAAAATATTAGGCTTTCATGGTACCACGGCATTGTGATCACAGCTCTAAAATATGTTCTTTTTAAATGTCTGTTAAAAAAAACTAAAGTTTTTTCCCCTTTGAACACAACATATTTTATTTTGAAAAACATTTAAAATATTTTGGAGCAGTAAACATGTCAGGCTAAATAGTTCAAATCATTGACTTCTGCTGTCTTCATTTGTTTCAAAAACACTGATTTCTTCACAATTTAAATTTTTTTTTTGCTGGAGATAGTCAAAAAAAAAAAAAAACGGTACATAAAAAATAAGTAAATAAATAAATAAAATCATACACATACCTTAGGAACAGTATAGCAGAAAATTTTGGAGGTTTTAAAACTGTAACTCTTCCAAACCGCAGTATACCTTGAAAAGGTTATCGCCCCATGCCTACGCACATCTATATTTGAAATAACGAGCTGCTTGAGCTGACGATAATAACGTGCCCGTGATTATTGAAGTGCTTATGACATCCGATCCTTTCAGAAACGGACAAACATGAGAGTGAAGAGCGAAAAAACCAAGCAGCTGGAAAAAACAAAGGAGCAAATAGTTCTTTCAGCATCCTAAAACATGAACAAACCATTGGTACCCTTCTGGCAGTGGAAACGCAAGCCTGATAAAGGTGAACTATACCATACTGTACCACTCAGTGGACACAGGCAATAAGATCCAAATGGGTGAGCGAAGAGCATCCAGCATTTTCGGCTTCATACCAGATTTTTAATTTCGGTGCATATTATCTTGTAATTACGATATTGTAAATATTTTTGACTTAAAAAAAAAAATTACACACTCCTTATTTGCAATTACAACATTCACCTTCACTGAAAGGAATATATAAGTGAGGACTTTTTAAAAACAATCTTTTACAGCTCTATGAGACTCTAAGAAAGACTTCATAAGCATCTGATAGTACGTTAGACCTCCTGTGCGTCACAAAAAACAATCTTAGAAAAATATGCAATGAATTTGTGTGTTTTACAGAAAAATATCAGCATATGGGTTTTTTTTTTAAATATAAGCCTGAGTAAAGAGAAAAACGTCAACTTTTGGGTGTGTTAATCCTTTAAAAGTCAAACGATGGAAAAATAAGAGCATAAGCAAACAGCACATCACTTAATATCTGCAAGCCCCAGCACACGCCAAAGGGCAAGTGATGGAAAAACTGCAGAAACTGCAGACGGAAAGGGAGTGAAAAGTGCAGGTGTGCGTACCAGGGATGAGTGCGGTAGTGATAATGATGTCAACATCCAAACACTGCTTGGCAAACAGCTTCATCTCTGCCTCGATGAACTCCTTGGACATCTCCTTAGCATAACCACCCTGACCTTCTCCTGACTCCTTGATATCCACCTCAAGTGGTTCAGCGCCCAGGGACTTAAACTGCTCCAGTGCAGCCGCTCTGAAATAAGACAGACAGACTCTGTGACCAACACAACACTGCCATCAAGAGGACATTTGCTAAAACGCAAGCTCATGTGGCTTTCAGGAATCGGTGAATCATTGTTAAAAAAAAAAAAAAAAGTGAAAATATGTATAAACACTCTTTAAACACTCTGAATAAACACGTTAAACTCGACTTTTAATGTTTTAGTAAAATACATTTTCTTAAAAGTATGTATTTTCAAACAATTTGGAAGATTAGCAGTGGTTTTCTTGCATGAGATCTTTTTATGGTCTTGTTTTTGGGAAGGCAAAAAAAAACCTTGCAGATTAAACAAACATCGTGAATCCAAAGTTGAGCAGAACAATGACTCAACACTCATTTATAAATACTGACAAAAAAGGGAAATAACAGATGTGCTGGTGGGTTAAAAGTGGAGAGGAAAAAACAAAACATGCTGAAACTTTTGATGCAAGCAGCAATCGTGCGGGTCAAAAAAGTAGTAGCATACTGGAGGGAATAAAAAAAGGAGCATTAAAATTTGGCAGTTGTGTTGGTGAACTTTATAATACAGGAGCAAGATGGATCTGTGAAGACAGCGCCCCCTACCACCAGTGACTAAATTCATACACACAAATGCCAAATTTAATGCAATTTTAAACAAAAAAACTGTTCTGCATTAGAATCAGAAAAGTTTCTGAATAATCTAAAAAAAAGAAAAGAAAATTTTGAAAATGCATACATTTTAAATACACCCAGCATTGCATCATAGATCATTCCAATATGCTGATTTTGCCACTCAAGAAGCATCAAGTTTGAAATCAGTAGTGGTTAACACATGCTGTACAATCGGAATTTGCAGGAAATTAGTCGAACAATAAATCGACTTGAGTTTTGTTCCAATTAAAGAGGTTTACTCAGGCAGTATAACAATAAACTATGGTCAAAAAAAAAAAACTGTTGCGCCGTCTTTCTTTCACTTTAATAGCTCTTAATATAATTTAAAACAGTCCAATAAAAGCAAAGGAAACCTTTACAAACAAAGGAGTCGGGGGAGAAAATCAGCGAATGTACACAACTAAGCGTAAACTGTACATGTATTTGAGCACTGGTATTATTCAATTATATTAAAATCAATTTATGGCTCTTATACATGCATTATTTGTAAAAATAAATGTTACACACATTTAAATTTGATTGATATACACAATTCAAAATGCTGTTATGGGCTCCTTGAAAACTCAAGTTATTTTAGTTTTAGTTTCTTATATAGAGTAATATTAACAAAAGAAAAAAGTTATCTCTCCCAACAATTAAAACTTTCAAAAAACAAAGAACTCTTAAATGTTAGTAACAAAAGTTACATTTGACAACCATAAAACTGGAGAAAAAAAAAAGACCTCTCCAATTGTTTTGTTTTCTGATAATTATTTTATGTAAGCCAAGGTAATAAATCATTTTTAGTTATTTAGTGTAAGAAATTGTATGTTGAATTTAAAAAATAATAAACGTAATGTTTATTTGATGCTCATCTGATTTGTCAATAATGACTTTAAAAATTGAGGTTACTGAGGTTGAATAGAAAATGTATAAGTTTAAGAATTCTATTTTATAAAAAGTGCCATTCATTTGGTTTTAATTACTTAATCACCAAATAGATTCCTTTTTTTTTTTTTTTTTGTTTAACAGCACTACAAACTAAATGTTTTTTATGGTCACCTGGTCAATTAAATGCATGTAAAATTAAAAAAAGTTCATTTCATATAGAGGAAAAACACCAGAAGGCGACTTTAGGTGAATTTTTACCTGGTATCGAAGCCTCTGACAATGGCACCCATAGCACGGGCAGATCCAGCAGCGGCCAATCCAGCCACTCCACCTCCAATGATTAACACCTGCCAATAGGAACAGCGTTTTTAAAAATTCAACCTCTGAAATCAACAGAAAAATCTAATTTAAAGAAAATATGAACAGTGCTTATATCTTCATCCAAGATCTAATGGGACAAGTGTACGGCAATGAATCAAGTAAACTGGAAAGCAAACAGTAAGGGCATGTGTGCGGGTTCTGCCAGCGAATACCTTAGCAGGAGGAACCTTCCCTGCGGCTGTGATCTGACCAGTGAAGAAGCGGCCAAAGTTGTTAGCTGCCAGGACCACGGATTTATAGCTGCCAACAAAAACAGACGTGCATCAGTTGCTGCTGCTGCTGTGGCAGAAATCAAGATATGTTACACTAGCCACAAATATTATTTTATTTACAATATTGACATTTAAGACTTCAGTGAGCTGGCCACAGCAGACTGCCCTGTTAAATTCAACTCCATCCATTTAGAATAGTTCAATTTTTATATATAAAATACACTAAAGGGGCTTTGAAATGTTGCATAAAGCAGGCTCATAAATGAACAAAACCTTTAGAATATTAATAAGACTGGAAAGTTTGGTGCAAGTGTGACAGAACTGAAGAATTCTGGCTTAATGTATGAGAAAAGCAGCATCTGCTTGTGTCTAGGTCTGTCACAATAATCAATATATTGACTTATTCAATATATTGACTTATTGCACAACACATGTCTCAATTTAGTTTGGTGATGCAATATACATCGTCCATGCATAAAAAACAATTCTTATCACATTTTAGCTGATTGCACAACATCTCTAGCTCTATTGGAGCTGTCAGTGTCAGTCTGGTTATATAAAAACACTATAGTGTTTACTATAAACTGCTATAGTATATTTTCATTTGGGTGCCTGACGAATGAAAATAGATATGTTACCATTTTCTCTAGTTCATTTTAAGTAGGACATTTGTTAAATTTAGAATTATTATTTATTGGTTTAGGACAGACGTTTTCACATTCTGACTCCAATGCCTAATTAATAAATTGTTAAAAGCACTATAATTGAAATATTCTTAAGAATAAATTATTGTGTGTTTTTTGAAACTGTTTACTTGCATCATTATGGGCCCAATTCCAATTTTATTTTTGTACCCCTACCCTTCAAAATCTACCGCACAGCACTACAGAACCTGCACACATCATCGCGATCTCTTGCTTTATATGAGATCAACTATGGTGACTGCTGTAGTTATTCTAGTTGCATTATTTTTTGGTATTTATCTTCATGAAATCACTGAAGGCAACGATATCATGTTATCATTATAATATCATGTGGAAATAAGATCGTAACTATACTGTGCATTTACACCCTGGCCATATTCATCTATGTAAACACACGAAAACAACATTAACATTATACCAGACACTGTAAAAAGATCATTCCCTGCCACTAGACTTTTCTGACAGGGTATTTGAGTGTCATCAAGTGACAGATTGTCGTGGGACTACTATACAAGAGTTATTATGGGTTATAGATAGTGAAATTTAGCAATTTTTATTTTAGGGTTTTTTTTTTTTTTTTTTTAACTATGACCGTAAAACACAAACGAGGTTATGAATATATTAAAACATATGCTTGTTTGATGTAAACATTCATAAAAATTACAAAAAAAAAAAAAAAAAAAAAAAAAATATATATATATATATATATATATATATATATATATATATATATATATATATATATATATATATATATATATATATATATATATATATATATATATATATATATATATATATATATATATATATATATATATATATATATATATATATATATATATATATATATATATATATACTAATTTGTGCATCTCCTGACTTCCGTGTGCAGCCATGCTGCCGTTGTAACTGGTGTATTCTGGGAAATTTTCTTAGCCCTTGGTTTCGAGTGTGGTCCTGAAAAATAGCTCTTGCCCTTAGCCCTACGCCTTCAAGCTAAAGAGAATAGAGACACCCCTTCACGTGAATGCACAAAACGAGGGGTAGGAGTAAGGGGAAGGGCTAAGAGGTAGAATTGGGATTGGGCCATAGTGTCAAAATGGTCTTAAAATGACAATAATATTGTTTAACTCAATAGATTTTGGTGCTACGTATATATCGTACCAAAAAAAAAGATATCGTGACAGTCCTACTTGTGTCTGTTGAAGTATATTACAAAACCTATGTTTAAAATGTAATTAGAAATCTCCATTTTGGATGGTTTCTTTCCACTAGTTTGAAAGGCAGCATATAATATCAAATTCTGAAAAGTCTAAAATAACAAAACTGGCCGGTGCATGAAAAAAGAAACATTTTTTCCTGCAGTGACCTGTCTTAAAAAATATTGCAAATTATTTTTTGCTATTTTTAGTATTATAATTACTACAAAACCACATTATAGATTTAACAGCAACAACAATACCTTAATTTTTTAAAACCTACAAATACAGAAAATACTTTCTATCATTTAAAAAAAATTACAATAAATAGTCAACTGCGTTGTTTTATTTTTTGCTTTAGATGGCCTTACCCAGCAATGTTGGCCATGGAGCTGAGGGCATCATAACCCTGAGCAATAGTTACACGGGGCACCTGGTCCATGGCCAGGACAGTGGCTTTGCGCTGAGACAGCACGTCCATCAGCTCAGGGTTCTGGGCAGGATAGATGAAACTGACAAGCGTGGCTCCTTCACTCATCAGGCTGGCCTCATGAACTCCTAGAGCTGGGTTCAACATAGGGGCACGAACCTGTGGAGCACGGGAGGAGAGAATCAGTGGGTACATTTACATGAAGATTAGTAATCAAGTTACTTATTCCAAAGCAAACAAGATTATGATTAAGGCATTTAAAGGAGCTGCTTTTAGAATATTCCTTTCATGTTTTTGTTCACTTGTTCATCCTGAGATAATATGTAGGTAAAGTCCTAAACCAGGGGTGTCCAAACTACGGCCCGCAATCAGTTTTGTGGCAGCCCATGAGGCTTTTTCTGAACATTAATAGAATCTGGCCCGCTATACAAAATTGAACGCAACTCAATAAATAACCCCCGGGTGTCGCTATGACATGCCTTCAATTAGGCAGCAGTTCATGTTATGAAGTAAAATGAACCGAACAAACTGGAAAACATAATTAATATAAAAAAAAAGTGTGATTAAAACTGCACTTACCATATTGCAACTAAAACAGGATTACCCCTAATTTGATTTGTTTACTTTAAGTATAGGGCCGTTCACAGTAAGGATAACTTAATATAACAATAACTATATTTGTGTCGACAACAGCAAATGACAAAGTTCTGCATATTTTTTGATTATGCGTTTCTTTTTGCATTACCCCCTTTTGTAACCAGTAGATCCTCAGTGTGCTACATCTGACCAGTAAATCCAGCTTGTGTAATCTAATCAAATAGTGAATTTAGCACTTTATAATTCTATCGAATCTGACTGGCTGTCAATGTTTTTTCATATCCCATCGATATTGTTTCTCCACATCTTACAGCTGTGGTCTGAACTTTGCTGTTGTTTTACATTCAGAATGATTTTAGAACAATGTCTTTATCATTATCTTTATATAATCATGCTAGGCGTACCAGGCCTTAGCCAGATTAACGTAATCAAAGATCTTAGTTTACATGGTAATTTCTTAATCAGAGTATTGTCCTGATCAAGTTAATATTAAAATATTGTTGTCCATGTAAACGTGCAGACTCATGTTGGACAATCTAAGTGAAGTAAAGATAAGTAAATCTATCCAACAGTACCTTAAGAAGAACATCAGATGAGAAGACATCCTTGACGTCCCTGATAGTGGCTCCTGCTTTTGTGTACATGTCATCAGAGAACTTGGCAGATTCTCCAGCGCCAGACTCCACCACCACGTTAAAGCCCTGCTTAATGAGAGCTTCCACTCCGGCAGGAGAGATGGCCACTCGACGCTCATTCTGAAAGATTTCCTTAGGAACGCCGACGGTCAGCTGTTTGTATGGAATGCCTGCAGGAAATAACAGGAAATTAACAGAATCAATATAGTCTGGATAAAGAGGTTTTCAATATGCATGGCAAAAGATCAAAAGCAAGTTCTGCACGATAGTATAAGAAAATCTTTTAAAGCAATCTATACCTTTCAAATGTATTTTTTAGTCTGAAAATTTCACAGTTGATATATATAGAGATGATAACAAAAGATATTTTGCCCATTGACATCTATATTAGGAAAACAAAATACAACGGAAGTTCCAACATTCTTCAAAATACCTTCTTTTGTGTTCAACAGAAAAAAAGAACTTAAACAGATTTGAAGTTGAGGGAGAGTAAATCCTGACAACTTTCATTTTTGAGGGAACCATATATACACAGCGGTGTGAAAAAGTGCTTGCCCCCTTGCTGATTTATATTATTTTTTGCATGTTTGTCACACTGTTTCAGATCATCAAACTAATTTAAAGGGCACCTAGGTTAGCCCTTTTTTCAGATTTAATATAAGTGTTTTGTGTCTCCAGAATAAACCTGATTAAACGTCCCCAAACCAAGATTGAAGCGTCTTTTTTTATAACTGTTCTGACACGTGGCTGTGCTGATGAAGTAAATCGCTGTAATTCATTACACACGTGCACAGTTTTAAAAAATTTTTAACTTGTGAAACTCACTCTTGATCACATTTGATGATGATTGATGATTCTAGCGAACTGAACAGACCTTTTATTCCCGGCTGCTTTGCACACGTCTGGTCTTGTTGATATTTTTATACACGTTACTACCGGGACATGTTAATACGCGCAGCTGTCAATCAATTCGGTGGGTGGGGGGACCGCACTCCTACGTAAAGTTGCGGTTGGTCTGAAAACCGCTCCAATTGGTCCACCGTTTTTATGTTGCTAAATTGAAAAAAAAAAGGACTGGGTGGTGTTTATATCACCCCAATATGACGGTCTAAACACCATACATGCACATATGTCTGTCCAAACAGCTTGAAAAGTAGATTTTTCACCATAGGTGCCCTTTAAAACGTTAGTCAAAGATAACAAGTCAACACGCACCATGCAGTTTTAAATTGAAGGATTGTATTTTTAAGGGAAAACAAAATACAAAACTATTTGCAATCTATTTTGTGAGCTACATGAAATGAGGAAAAAAAAAGTCAAGTGTTAACAGCTATGATCTCACATTACTCTCACTGCTAACATCCGACTCAAGACCAATTTAACTCTCCATTTTGAAGTCAAAGAGAAAAGCTGTGCAATAAAGATAAGTCCAATATACGATCCACAAGTAAATCTAATCCAGCAGCTTATAAAAGGGAATTTAAAGTACCGTCCAGACCTTTGGAATGAACTTAAGGGCCATGAAGTCACTATGAGACTTGTGCTTTTACAGCTGTGTGCATTTTTACAGTAAGAAAGACCGTGTGACTTCGCAGAAGCTCCAATTCTGCAATTTTAATTTTCAATATAAAACTTAGAAGTCAAGCTGTTAACAGAGCATGCTGGTGTTTGGCGTGAGTAATGAGGTCAATCGTAGTGAATTTTTATGCACAGCTTTATTTTGTTTTATATGTTCTGGTCTGCAAAAGATGTGCAAACATCATGTGGTCTAGACAGGCTGAATATGTATCATGAAATCATCCAAAGCATGCCCTTCTGCTGGCAGCAGGAGGTCGCTTGTGGAAAAATTCCACAACAGATCTATAGATAACAACATGAGCTCACGTGAAATCACACACTTGAGCTGCCCAGAGGTGGTGGAACTGGGCCTCAGACAGCAAAGCAACTCAAAAAATATTTGGTCTCTTAAAAGAGATAAAGCAACATAGATAAACATTTACTCATCCTTAATTGATTACGACGCTTTAGAAGACATTTTAAAGAATATCGGAAAATGGTAAACACTGATATACATATTGCAAAACTCAAAATACAACAGATGTGATACAAGTGGAGGGAGACTAAATGACAATTTTCATTTTTGAGTGAACTATCCCTTTAACTGTCTGAGAAATGCATGAATGTCATTACATTGGAAACCAAACCACAAACCAAGTGGCATTTACTGCTGAAAAAACAACACTAAATTGGTGATTTTGTCAACATTCTTTTGCAGCGTGCATTTCTAGTTTGCAACTATATGCATCATTTGTTATTATATGCATTAAAATTAATGGATTTATAAAAGACAACTTTTAACACAGTTGATAATATAATTCAAATAAAAACTTTACAGGAGAACTTAAAGCAGCTCTGCTTTCTGACATATAACAATGATCTTTCGCATTTGAGAACAAGTGGACATTTTGTAACATGAGTATAATGCCCACATCAAACCTGACCAACCAGCATAAAAGCTTTATAACTCTTAAGTAATTGCACACTGCTGTTTAAACATTTGAGGTCAACATTTATTATATTTTTTAAAAATGTTTTCATTTAAAAGTGACAGTAAAGGGGTCAAATATATTTTTATGTAAGCTGTAGCAGAGATGCCCGAACTGCCCCCGGGCCTAAGGTGGCCCATAGTAACCTTTGATTTGGCCCGCCATACCATCTGAGAAGAGAGGGAGATGGTTGGGGCGAATGTCTGTAACAGTGATCATCATGAATGATTGTTTCTTTCATTGTTGAGCTACAAAAAAAGCAAACTGGAATTAAATGTTGTGCATAAATCAGATTTTTAAAAATGTAAATACTGTCACTCGAAGATAGAGGGCAATGCACAAGACATCGACAAGCAAATCAATCAAAAGTTCATTATAGTATGTAAAAATATATATATTTAATTATTAATACCATTTAAGTATTTCTATTTCTATCTATTTTTAAATCTTAATAAATTAGGAAATTACAAAGGCAACTTTAAAGGTTTGGCATATTTACCTTCGACCCACCACCCTCAATCAACTTTGGTTTTTGGCCCTTCATAAGAAAAAGTTTGGGCACTGCTGCTATATAGACAGCTTAAAAAAATCATAATGAGAAATAATTGTCATTCAGTGCAATAAATATTTCACATGGAAAAATGAGGCTGCACTATGATGACTATGATGGCCAGCATGAGAGATGCTCAGGACAGTAGACAGAATGGTTAGAGTGCTCCCTTGTCACTAACTTTTAATTTGTCTGCGACTATTTGTCAATTGCGTGCAAATACATAAATGTCTTAGAATCGAGAAACCATATTGCACCATATCGCTTTTTGGTTCCTCTTAACTTATTGGATGTTGTAAGCATGTTTTTTTTCCCCTTAACCTGGTAAAAACCAGTACAGCAAAGAGACAACATCAAATAATGAGGCTAAAAGAAAACATCTGTTTTTTAACGTCTTGGACATTTACGTGGGTGCAAACACAATAAAAAAAATTTAATTATGTTTTGCACAACTTGTCAGTCTGGCAAGTTAGTCACCTTTTTTGCAAGAAAATACCTGGATTTTTTTTTAATCCTTCCATATTTTACTGCTAAATAATTAAACATTTTTTAAATATTTAAATTCTAGATTCACAAACGGTATTTGACACATTACATAAAATGACGCTGAAAAATAGATATTAACTTTTTTTTATATTAACTTTTTTTCACTGGATGGCCAGTTAAAATTTTGGCAGGGCAAAGTAAAAATTTGAACCACTGACGCAATCGGGCCAGTAAAAAAATCCCTGAATAAATCCCTGAATGACTAACAATAAATACATCTGAAAGTATTTTTTGCTACACTGCAAGACATTTTAATGGGTGTCCTATGTAAATCAGAATAAAAACATATGGTAGTCTTTACTTTTGGCCCAGTAATCAAAATTACACAGGACACATTCTACATTTATGATAAAAAGTAAAGCTGAAACTTCTATTGTGCAGATTTTTGTGACAAGATATTTTTTCTGAGCAATAATGACAATAACAAACACAGTTTTAGTGATGTGACACTATAGATGGAAGAAATGGCTGACAGAAATGTTATTTTAAGACTTCTCAAAAAAAATAAAAATAAATAAAAATCCCAAATTCACTAAATGATATATTAGTAGTTTTATAAGTCA
The DNA here is from genome assembly GCF_903798145.1 of Danio aesculapii. Classification (NCBI taxonomy): domain Eukaryota; kingdom Metazoa; phylum Chordata; class Actinopteri; order Cypriniformes; family Danionidae; genus Danio; species Danio aesculapii. The sequence goes on along the minus strand of NC_079455.1, from coordinate 25,618,579 downwards.
GAGGTATTACACTGACCATAAATTCAAATAGTGGTAAATGTAACTACCAGACATGAATGGAAATAAAGACTGCAAGTGGAAACAACATTTGAGTCCCAAAAATGTTTTACAACCACAAAGCTGACAGTGACCATAGACGCGTTTCATTTCCCAGCGCTCAATCTTCAACACGTTCCTGGCTCCTCAGCTGATACTGTGTCAGAAATAACCCGTTCCACCTGTCATTACCATACTTCCCCGTCTCAAAAAAAAAGTCTGCCATTAACACCGGCCTCTAACACAAGCTGTATCCAAGTAGCCAGAACGCAACACAGGTCACTTACAGCACACTCATTCATATCCTCAGACAGTCAAATCATGCGACTGAACAAGCAGAGGAGGGACAAAGTGACCTTGATGGTCACCACATGGACAGTTACCGAAATATTAGCAAAATTATAAGACAACAATGTTTATTTGCTTCTGTCATACTTTAAAACAGCATATGCTAAAGCAAAACAAACAATGTTTACCCATAAGCATAAGTGAAGCATACTCAAGGTCTTTCATTCAGTGATTTGAACTCAGGAAAGCAAACCCTTCAAAAACATTTCATCCGAAATAGATCATATATTCCAGCACTGTTACCTGGACTAGTGAGGCGGCTGAGGGCTTGATGTGTCCTAAAGAAGCGCACACATGGTTTCTTCACCGTCCGGGCACACTGTAGCCCAGAGAACAGGGGGCTGGAACAGCTGCTGGCCACCACACGCAGAAGACTCGCCATCAGAGACACAAGGAGGAGCTGTGCAGTCGGAACGGCCCTCCTCCTACATGTGAAAGAGAGAAAAGAGTGAGCTGGCTGACCTATCCCATAATGCTTCACTCTGGAGATCAGCTGTTTAGCCACCTCCAAGGTGACACACTTATAGTATGCTCTTGGTTCACACAAGTGGGTAACTGGGTGGTTCAGGGTTTTACTAACATTATGAAATGTGACATTGCCTAAAACAATTAAAGATCTAGAAAGTTTTGCTTAATAGGTAATAGAAAAGTTTACCGAGCAAGGAAAAATGCATTAAATTGAACAAAAGTAATAGTAAAGGAAGTTATAAAGTTATAAAAGATTTAGATTTTGTTGTACATACATTATGTAGTACACGCAGTTTTCAACAATGATAATCAGAAATGCTTTTGCTCACATTAGAAACATTTCTGAAGGATCATGTGAATACTCGGTTAAAATTCATTAAATCACATTTCATAAGTAGATTCAAAAGGTTTTTTTTTGCACCATTTTTACAATACTGTAGCTTTTAATTAAAAAAAAAGCATCATTTTAAAAGCAGCTGAAAAGTTATTAATTATAAATATATACATTTATTATTTACTTTTTGTCCCCCTCAAAATTTTACAACATTTGACCATACTTCAAATTTTTATGCGGTATGTATAAAGTACATAATTAGAAATACAATGGAAATTAATAAATTTACACTATTTTCTCCACTAAATCTTCAGAACGTACAGCTCTTTGCAGTCTATTTGTAGAGACACAAAACAGATCAATTAATCCTCAGGGTGAAACAGTCAAGGTCACGCTGAGGCCAACGCTGTAAAGTGTGGTGAAGTGTATTTGTTCGGCTACAGACTTTCTGATATGAAGGTGATAAGGGTTTTTTCTCTGCAGGCCAGTGCAGGTTACACAGTAGCAGTTTACAGATTGGAAGACCTACAGGTCATTTATGGTCTTTAACGCCATAAATACTGTCTGAGCCAGAATACGCAAATATTAATAATCAAGAATAACATCTCACAAAGCAAATACAGGTTGAATCTTAAATGTTTTTAGTTCTCACTTAAATGTAAAAACGACGCAATAAAATGTTAATTATTAAAAATACCTTTTTATCATTAAAATCTGCAGGTATCATCATAATATTTTAATTTAAACTTAAATAATGACAAAGAAGATAAGATCTTTCAGGCAGAACAGGTCATCACAATTTTAAGGGGTGATGCAGGGGTCAAATATTAAAAGATCAATAGATTATTTTTTTTAACTAAACATTATGATTTGCAGAAGACACCCAGTAAAAGTGTTACTGCAACAATACATGCCAAACAGATTTATAAAATAATCATCTGATGAAATATTAAATGAAGCAATTCAATTTAAGAATCCCGGAGCTCCAAAATACTAATTAATAGGTGTTTTAATTGTTATACTTTGCCAATGTAATCATTAAGTGTTTATCAATTATTCCATTTATTAACACTAACTTTTTAATTACTTCAAATATAAGAAAATTTAGCATGATTAGCTAAATTGTACTAATATTAATACATTATTGCATACGTGTATTTTATTACAATTAAGCCTATATTAAAGTGTTATTTTAATTAGATGCATGCAGCATAATTATGAATAAATAATTATCATCATCATCATCGAATAGACAGATTCTGCAGCACAATAAATAACAGATTTGTTTTTAAAAGTTAAAGGACACAAAGTATGGTGCACATGGTGAACTGTTTCCACCAACACACCAGTAATTAAACGCCTAGCTACGTTTACTTATAAATACACACTCAAGCAACCTACAGATAAAAGCACTGCAGCTTGGTTTTGCATGAAGGCGAAGGAAACAATCAAAGCACCTATTTAATTAAACGCGTGCAGACAGACTCTATTGGATTATCGTGCCAACTACAATCCAATTCCAGCACCACGTCAACGGAACAAACGAGTGACAAGTCTGCATCAGATGTGGGCCGAAGATTACTCAACCCTTCATTAACTTTAATACTTAAACGACACGGCTAGTAATAATTATTATTATTCATTGTGAGAGAAAACGGTTGTTAAATATCAAAATAACGGCGCTTGTCCTCGTGCATACGGTTTGTTATTGGACAACGCAAAAGTCATTCATTCAAACAGCTCAATAGCAAAAGGTTATCTGCATACATGTATAACGTATTTTTATTAATATCATGCGGCTCAAAAATAGTAATAGTTTTACGAGTGATAATTAACATCCGTTATGCACTAGTTTGTTTGTTTTTTCGGAAGAGAAACGCGGCTCTACAGAAGGCGGGCACTAGCGCCTCATTTCCCCTTCTTTTCTTTTGCTAGCATGATAGCTACACAGAAAGCCACAACTGCAGTTTGCGTTTGCATTTCGAGAACTAAGCGACGCTAGCACGAATGCATTTTTTTTGCCTTCAACTGACAACGTTGGTGGAGATGGATAATGAACAAGTGAAATTCTCACCGGGACGAGAGAGAGCATCAATGAGCGACCTTTGAATGCGGGGACGCGCAGCTTACAGCCGTCACCCGGAAACACTCGCGCTCACCTCTGCCGGGCGCCGCTTCTGTGGTTTCATTCGCCTGTCAGTCAACATATGTAAATCAGTCATGTGCTGAGGGGGCGTTTGTTAACGAGTTTTTTTTTAAAACAGGGGTTCCCAAAATTTTCAGCCTGCTACCCCCAAAATAACAACTCAAGTGATTCGCGAACCCACTATGGAGCTTGGAGGTGTTTATAAACATAAAAACATTGCACACAACAGTGCACAGACACCAGTATGAACTGTAAAAACATGAGCATATAGACAACACAAAAAGTGCAGGTCTACCATATATTTTTTATAATCATTATTAATTTGTTTAATTTAGTATAAACCTAACTTAATGAACCTGGTGAGCACAATGTTCAGGAGATCATCCTCCAAATTCAGTTGTGGGTTTTATTTTTATTAATGTAGCCTATGTGAGTGCCATAAAGGTGTCCAAGTTTAACATTGTGCTGTAAATTCAGTCTGCTGCAACTAACACTATTGCTGTGACATTATTCTAGCATAAAAACTCCAGGGCTCGCAATCCAATGGAAAAAAAAATGATAGGCTGATAGCTTTTTATTTGCATGTTGTTTTTTATGTAACAATTAAGTTAATTAATTCATTAATTCATTTTTTTCCATCTTAGTCCCTTTAATCCAATAGTATCTGGATGCAGCCTTTATGATGCAAGCTGAGATTGCATCACTCAGCAATGCAATGTCAGACACAATGCACCAATGCACTCAAATGGGGCGAGTGGCATCACTGTGAGGTGTAGGGTTAGGGGTGGGGTTAGGTGAGCCCATTAAAAAGCATTGGATGCAGCTCAGATTGCACTGCACCAGGTCTGCATCCAGACCCCTCTCCTTTAATCAGGGTCGCCACAGCGGAATGAACCGCCTGCTTATCCAGAATATATGTTTTACGCAGCAGATGCCTTTCCAGCTGCAACCCATCACTGAGAAACACCAATACACTCTCATTCACACTCATACAATTTAGCTTACCCAATTCACCTATAGCGCATGTCTTTGGACTTCTGGAGGAATCCGGCACCCGGAGATATAGGCACCCCAAAGGAAACCCATGCGAACACAGGGAGAACATGCAATCTCCACACAGAAATGCCAACTGGCCCACCCGGGGCTCGAACCAGCAACCTTCTTGCCACCGTGACACCCTGTTAAGTATATATTAAATATATTATAAGTTTAAAACATTTTTATCTTCTGTAGGTTATGGATAAAATATGGTATATAATTCCAATAGTTCTAATAGTAAAAATTCCCCCACTTTGGCAACCACTGTTTTAAAACATCAAACACTGTAAAAAAAACATGATGGGTTCCACAAAATTTCTTTATGTTGTCCCAACACAAATAGATCAAGTTAACGTAATGGTTTTTACAAATTCAAGTTGATTGAACAAAAAACAATTAAGTTGTCTCCAAAAAAGCTCAATAATTGTGTTCTTTCGGCTCATTTTAAATAAGTAGTTTGAACAGACAACAAATATAATTTTTGAGTGTAGTTAGGCTTAATTTATAAATAAGAAAGTGAAATTTGAAAATAATATTAATATTTATAACTAAAATGTGTGTATATAAGCAATTAAATCTGTAATTAGAGGTTCATTCCATTGTGGCGACACCCCAGTAAATCAAAACTATACTGAAGGACAGTGAGTGAGATAAAAACTGGCATATAATCATTCGTGGTAAATTTAGCAGTCAGAAACCTATTTTATTTTCAGTGGTACTTAAGGAACTAGATATTTGTATAAATAAGTACAATCAAACAAAAAAAAAACTGTAAAAGCTGTGTTTGTTTAGCAAAGCCTAGCATTATTTGTAATATTTGTATTATTTATTTTGTTTTACTTATTGAGTCTATGTACTTATATATAACTCTATTATGCATTTTGTATATTTTTATGTACCCTGGTATTGTTCTGTGTATGCAGTTAATGAAATCTAGCATTAATAGCATAGCATTAATAAAAACTAAATGATTAAAAATTTATAATAATAAAAAACACGCATACATTTTATTGGAATTATCAAATATATAACCACATTTGCCTAACTGTCATAGTTATTATTATTATCAATTATATTTTTTGCATTGTCCAACTAAAATTTTACTAATCATCAAACATAATCTTCTACAATCCTGCTGCTACGAATGATCCCATTAAGGGTAAATAACAATTACTCCTTTCTAATTATCTGAATTCATTAAACTTTTTTAATTGATTTAATAGACTATTGATTCTTGTTCAAGAATTTGGTACTCATTCTCGTTTTGTTATTTTAGTTTTAAGTTAATTTCCTTGGAAACTAGAGGCTATTTATTTATTTACTTATTTATGTAGATTTAGTTATTTTTATTTATATTTAATATATTTATAGTTAACATATATTTCAAGTAACAGACATAATTGTAGTTTTGAAGGTTTTACTTTTACCCAGTAAAAAGTTGTATACACCTACAGAGATTTTAATGTCCAGCAGATGGCGCTAGTAAACAGGAACAACGCTTTATCACTAAATACAACATCAAAAAGAATCTGAACAATCTTGAGAAAGGAGGCACAGATCATAGGTTCTTGATTTCTGCAATTAATAACACTGTGCAATTAGGATTCTACATCATAGCCCTTAGAAATACTGACTAATTGGTTTAGTTAGTCAATGGAACTCAATGTAATTAATAGAGTAGCCTATACAAAATGAAACTACAAATAATATTCAACAAGTAACTTTGATGTTAACAGTTTCTAAAATATAAAACCCATTTTGCATTGAACACAGCCTTTTCATATGTTCTGACAGCTTTGGATGGTGCAGTTTTAGGTTTTCCCCTTGTTTCTCATATGCTTCTGTTCAACTAAATCCATTTGTGGAATGTCTGTGTGTAGCGTGACTGTTAACCATTAACTCTCCTCAACAACCCACTTTCAACACACAATTCCTCTCACACCTGGAAAATAGTTTTATCTTTCACTATATGACCAACTAATGCATGAATTAAAACAATGTTTTCCCCACTTTATTGTTCTCATGTACTATACGGTACATGTGGTAATGTACATTTAGATGCTGTAAAAATGTAAATGTTTTAAGGAAGAACATTTACCATGTTTTACTTTAACATGAACCCCATAAATTGTTCTATTTTGCAGTCTTTACATGATTAACTTTATTGCAGTCTTTCTGAACATGATTAACTTTACTATCAACAGTTTCAAGCTAAACTTCTAAGCTTTACACTTTCAGCCTTTTCTTTCACTTTATAGTAGATAACATCATATGTGTTTGACCTGCAATTCATAGTCTATTAATAATAAGGAACCAACTTGCTAGCAGTTTTATGTCTATAAAAAGTTTCAAAACATGTTTATTTGATCTGACTTAAGAACAAGTATAGATCTGCAGGCTATTCTATTTACAGCAAATTATTGAGGCGATGGTATTAATCATCATAGTTTTGATGTCTGTTTGGCAGATGCAGAGTGAGCGAGACAAAGCTTGGATGGAAAGCATTACTAGCATATAAATAAATAAGTGCAAGACAGCTTGAGTTTTTTTTCACATATTTGTCATCAGCAAGACTTTAAATACTTTGAAATATAAAACATGTAATATATTATTAATATTTGAAGAGTTTAGATGCAGGCGACGCAGTGGCACAGTAGGTAGTGCTGTCGCTAACAGCAAGAAGGTCACTGGTTCGAGCCTCAGTTGGGTCAGTTATCGTTTCTGTGTGGAGTTTACATTTTCTCCCTGCGTTCGCATGGGCTTCCTCCGGGTGCTCCGGTTTCCCCCACAGTCCAAAGACATGTGGTACAGGTGAATTGGGTAGGCTAAAAAATTGTCCGTAGTGTATGTGTGTGAATGAGTGTGTGTGAATGTTTCCCAGAGTTGGGTTGCGGCTGGAAGGGAATCTGCTGCGTAAAAACATGCTGGATAAGTTGCTGGTTCATTCCGCTGTGGCGACCCTGGATTAATAAAGGGACTAAGCCGAAATAAAAAATGAATGAATGAGTTTAGATGCAAAAACCTCTAAATGCCATCTAAAATTTTCTTTTAAAATGAGCATTTTTATCAGGCTCCTATGTGTAGGTTCAGTAATTTTACTGCACAGGATAAGCCCTACTCATGGCCTTTAAAGTAAAGTAACTCAACATAAACACAGGAGCTGAGAAAAAATGTTCATTTTCTATGAAAATTTCAGATGGCTCTTTTCAGATGTCAGCTTTTCATATTATACTTTTAATAAAATACAGATCAGTAAACACAGTAAAAAAAATTCAAAATAAATAAAAATAAACATCTGTGATTTTATAGTTCATGATTCACATACTGGGCATTCTCAGTGGTTAGCACTGTCACCTCACAGCAAGAAGGTCACTGGTTCAAGCCTCGGCTGGGTCAGTTGCCGTTTCTGTATGGAGTTTCCATGTTCTCCCCGTGTTGGCGTGGGTTTGCTCCGGGTGCTCCGGTTTCCCCCACAGTCTAAAAACATGCAGTATAGGTGAATTGAATAAGCTAATATAGCCATAGTAAGTGTGTGAATGAGTGGGTGTTTCCCAGTGCTGGGTTGCGGCTGGAAGGGCATCTGCTGTGTAAAACATGTGCTGGATAAGTTGGTGGTTCATTCCGCTGTGGCGACCCCAGATTAATAAAGGGACTAAGCTGAAGGAAAATGAATGAATGAATGATACACGTTTTCAGTTTGTTTACACTTCCAAATTGCATTATGGGACATTATGATGTCTGCTCCAATAGCTCTTGATGATGAAAATTTAACTCAGTGAGTTTTTTTGATGAATTTTTTAATTGAAATAAATATGTTTAAAAAAAGTACTGCTTTTGTACCATAATTTACCTGACCAACCTAGGCAATATCATTTTGGATTACTAAAATTGGCAATAAAACCATAATTTCTAAATCATGGTCCCATAAAGCAGTTTCAAAAGCAAATTTAAAGAAAAATTTAACATTGCTAAAAATAGCCAGATATTTTTGACAGTGCAGATATGTTGTCTTATTTATATACTTAAATGAAAAATAAAATGTGAAAAAAATTTGTTTTATTTTGGCTTGAATAAAAACAGAATTAAATTAAATGGAATTATGGAATAAAAAACAATTTTAAGGTCAATTTTATTAGCCCCCTTAAGCAATTTTTTTAGTTGGCTACAGAACACGTACAATAATACCTAATAACCTTAGTCTAATTAACCTAATTAAGCTATTTACGCCTTTTAGTTGCACTTAAGGCTAAAGAGTAAATCAGTTTTATGAATTAGTTATGAAAACTATTATGTTTAGAAATGTGTTGAAAAAAATCTTCCATTAAACAGAACATAACCCTTATTTTACATTTTTTTCACAATTCTTTTCATTAAAATAGACACTTGGCCAGCATTTAATATGCATTTTATGTATATAAAATTACTTATGTAAACGTGATTTTATGTAGACCCAAAAATGGGACGTCTCATCTATGAATCACACGGTGGCCGAGAAAGCTTAAATCCTCACACTGCTTACACTTTTTTTAAAAAATGCGCTGCATTTTCCCACAACACAAACAAATTAATGAAACATACTCCATTTTCTCACAGCGCAAACAATTTACGAAAGCGTGCTGCATTTTCTCACAACACTAAAAGAATAAAGAACAATGGAAATGTTTCAAATGGACCCAAAAATGTAATGAATGCTGCTATGCCATGACTAATGCTCAATGAAGTTGTAGGTGATCTTTGAAATGTGAGTTTTTTTGTTTGTCAATTTTAATATCCAGATTACTGTGTCTTTAGTACTTATTAGCCAATAACCCTAACCTAACTAGCCGGGTCCGTCATGTTTTAGGATCTCCTTAAAACATTTCCGTTGTGTTGGAGGAAAATGCAGCATGTTTTTGTAAAATGTGTTTGCGTTCTGATGATCCGCAGCAAATGATGATCCGTGGGCTGTCAAACTGATAACATTTGTTATCACACTGATAAATTGCAGCATGTTAAGCTCTCTTGGCCACCGTAGGGAATCAAATGTTTGTAATACTTACTTGAACCACAACATCAACACATACTAAAATAGTCAAGATCTACCCGGCCATAATTATTAACCACTAAAGAAAGGGGTAAAACATAAGATGTCCACAACTGTAATCAAGACACATCAGGGAGGTTGGTTTGAACTCCTCCCCTTTCCCTCTTCTCCTACAAACAGTTCATCCTCCATGCAGACCAGTTATGAGGCTCAAGACGCGGCTCTGCATGCCATACGGCTCAGCCTTGCTTTGAAGCTCAAAAATTCCAAGAGTTTCCTGTAGCAAGGTCGAACTCTAATGTGAACCAGAAGCTGCAAATTCTCTCTCTGCCTCCTCAGTCTGTTGGTTAGTGGACAGTGTAACATCTCGATATGTCTCGTCTGTGGATCCTACTCATCTTGTTGATCAACAGCCCGGTGCTTTCTGCAAAATCAGGCAAGAAGAAACACCAGACGAAGAATAAAAGCGATTTTACGGTTCCCAAAGAGGATGCTGGGGTTCGGGAAAGTCCCTCAGAGTCTGACTTCTTGGTTGATTTTGCTGGGAAACATCGCCTGTGGGTGATCTCCGCACCATCACATAATGACAACTACCTGCGCATGATGGAGAAGCAGATCCAGGAATCTGAAGGACTCAATTGCCGCTTGGCAGAGAGAGACACGCTCATCGTTACTATTATTCAAAACGCTCTTATGGAAGGCAGAATCCAACGTATGACCTTGCAAGGAGAAGCCAACGTTGAGGCCATGGATTCTGAGATGGTGAGCAAACTTCTCCATCACATTGAACTGGAGGACCAAACTTTCTCCATGCTAATTCTCAAGAAGAACATGAGGGTCAGCGAGAGGTTTCCGTACGCCGTTCGAGTTGAAGCCATTCTGGAGGTCATCGATCATCTGCCTGTGCGAAAGCTGGAGAAGGTCGCTAGGAAGGGATCGCCGGTCAAATGCAAAATCACAAAAAAGAGGATAGTGGTGAAGAAACAGGGTTCAAGCAAGCGTAGGACGTTCAGCCCACAGAGGCAGAGGAACACCACATCTGTCGTCTTCACGAAGAAGATACGACTGGACAAAAAGGAAACTATAAGAAACAAAGTACAAGACATTTTGAGTGGAGGTTCACGATATGTCATACGTAAAGAAACAATAGGATCGGGGAATGGAAAACCATCAGATAAAGGAGGATCTGGATCTTCTAAAAATGAGAAACCAAAGCTTGACAACCAGAAGAAAGCTTCAGATGGAGACAGAAACAAAGAGCCCGTAAAAGAAGTAAAAAATATTTCGGAAGCAGATAAAAAACTTGCTGGTGTAAACTCAAAATCGGATAGGCTCAATGAGGAGTTCAAAGTAGAACAAACTGTTGATCACTCAGGCTCCAAAAAGAAAGGCAAGGGAAAGGATGGCAACAAGAAAAAGGGGAAAGGGGGGAGGAGGAAGTCACAACGAGAAGCAGATGATAAGGAAAAGGGAGCTCTTAAGGAATTCATGCAAAACCTCAAAGGGAGAAGAAGACTTCTTGTAAGTTCTTAAGAAGATCCAAACTTGTTGCAGCTCTAGTAAGAAGGGAAAATGTGATTGTTTTTTTGAATGTTTGTTTTATTGCACAGGTGATTTCATCCCCGAGTGATGTGTCAAGTCAGCATATCAAACAGAGAGATGATAACGAGCTGCATAGCTGTGAGTTTTCCCAAAGAAAGATCTCGGTCCTGTCCATCAGGGGTTCAGAATATAATCCTACACTACACATTCAACACTACCAACAAGGTAAGGACTATTAAATGAGTCAACTTGTTAAATTATTTATGCTGCTAATTGGTTTAGATACAGATTTACCAACTTTATTTATAGATATAATCGTTAAATTGTATTTATTTTGTTTAATTTAATTACTTTTTTTGGTGTATTTCATTCATTCATTTTCCTTTGGCTTTCTTCATGCTAATCATTTTGAACAATTTAATACAGAATTGCCCTACATGAGTCATTTATTTTGCAAACAGGTCAAATGCTGTTTGTTTTTAATTCACAAATGTTTTATTGGTCATTTATGAATCATGAATCAGGTTACACTGGCCTTTCAGCCCTAAAAAGAAAGGCTCAAAAAAGTAAATAAATCTTTCTATGAAATGAATCACATTTGGTGTATTTGGCTTTACATCAAAGAACATGTTCAAAAGAATAATTTGTTTGTCATTAATCAAAATCAACTGACCCTGCATTTCTTTTGAGGTGCAGAAGGATCTGAAATAAAGGATCAGAATATTTTCTCCCATGGAAATCATGTTCAGCTGCATTTGTTTAACTGTCAAGAGGGCAGTTTTTACAATTAGCTTATTATTTAGACAGGCTAGAGCTGAAAACATTGCAAGTATAACACTCAAAAAATACTTTTGCTGCTTGTTCAAGCTATTTATTTAAAATGAGTTGACATAACACAATTATTATGTTCTTATTGGGACAACTTAATTGTTTTATGTTCAATCCACTTAAATGTGTATAAGCTATTAGTTTATCTTAATTGATTTGTATTGGAACAAGGAATTGTTTGGAACCCTGCATTTTTTACAGTGAAGTATATTGAACACAAAACAATTGAGTTGTCCCAAAAAAAACCTCAAGAATTGTGTTGATTCAGCGCATTTTAAATAAGTAGTTTAAACAAACAGCAAAGAAAACATTTTGAGTGTTGTTTATTGCTCTTAATACTGTTATAATAAATCTTGCATTGATTTATGAAACACATACAGTGCTCAGAATATATAGGTACACCCCTCACAAATCTATCTAGTAAATTCATATTTTTAATAGGAAGCTATACAATATTTTATTTGTGCATACACATAAGATTAGTCAGTACTAAAGCCAAATCTGAAGCTTGTCTAACAAAATAACTTATGATAAAGATCCAAAAACTAGTTTTATTGATATAGAAAATTTATATGTTATAGAAAAATATTAAATACAAATTTAATTCAAAATTTTGTTGTTGTTTTTTTGCAATATTTTGCTATTGGTATTATTATTGGTATTGGTATTATTATTTTCTAAGCTATTTTTGGCAATATTTTGTCATTTTATTTGTCAAAGTCTATGCATTGCAATCAGAATAAAAACCCATATTTACCCAAATACTTAAATAACAAATGATTTTATTGGCTGTTTTACCCAAGATTCAGAAGCAGGAGGGTATCACTACCAAAAAATATTACAGAAAACATGTATCAAACTATTTCTCATACAGCATCTTAAATCAGTGTTTCAAACTGATTTAAAGAGAAACATGAAAATGAACCTCAAGTAGTTCAAAACCTTTTTGAGTTTCATTCTTTCTGTTGAACACAAAGTAAAACATTTTGAAGAATGTTAGAAACTGATAATCACTGACTTCCATAGTAAGAAAAACAAATACTATGGAAGCCAATGGCTACAGATTTTCAGCTTTCTTCAAAATTTATTATTTTGTGTTCAACAGAAAAAAAAAAACTCAAAGAGGCTTGTGATAAGTAAAGGGTGAGTAAATAATAAACTAATTCCATACAACATGTTAAAATGCTGGCAGCCCAGTGGCGCAGTGGGTAGCACAATCGCCATGCGACATGCGGTACAGGTGAATTGAATAAGCTAAATTAGCCGTAGAGTACGTGAGTGTGTGGGTGCTTCCGAGTTTTGGGTTGTGACTGGAAGGGCATCCGCTCCATAAAACATGTGCTACATAAGTTAACGGTTCATTCCGCTGTGGCAAAATGAATGAATGAAAATGAATGAATGTTAAAATACTCTTTTTGAAACAGACTCCGAGCCTCCACAAGCATCCTTGCCAGAAAACTTCAGGAACCCGGAGTTAATTGGCGAGATCCGCAGAGAATATGGGCTAGACGCTAAAAACTTTTCAATGGTGTTGACCGACTATGACCTGAGGCCTAATGTAGGAGCACTTAATTTCCTTATTCAAAAAGACTTTAACTGACCACCAAACCAAAGCAATTTCTTGTGTTTTTAGCTAAACAGGGTTTTCAACAAGCCAACTGCTCCTTCTGATTTACTGGATTACATTGACAGCTTCCCTTCACGTCAGTCTGAGAAGGAGGAAGAGCGAAAATCTCCATCACCCTGCTCTAAAGCTGAAACCAATAATCAGGAGAACTCGCTTCTGAGGTAAACGCCATGCATGCTTACAAATTAGTGTAACTAATATTTCCAATTATTCTGATTATCTTATGTTAATTTTGAAGGTTTATGTCCAAACGAAGACTTCTGATCATCTCAGCACCCAATCCTGATGATTACTCATTCCATCAGCAGCTTCAGGCAGTCAACGGACAGGAATGTCCACTGGGTGAGCATTGTGTTTTTACTAATTTTCTAGTAAAGCTATGCCTTTAAACATGATCAAATGCCACCCTGGACCACAAAAACAGTCATTAGTGTCATTTTGTTTTAAACTGACAGATATTCTCAATAAATAAGCTTTTTACTGATGTATGCTCAGACATATTTTGCTGAAATACACTATTTGAAAATCTGGAATCTGAGGGTTCAAAAAAATCTAAATATTGAGAAAACCACCTTCAAATCTGACTAAATAAATTGCTTAGTGATACACAATGCTAATTAAAATTTGAGTTTTGATATATTTGCAGCTGGAAATGTACAAGATTTCTTCACTGGACATGCTATTTACTTAATATTCTAAAAATTTTGGCCTAAAAGAAAAATCAGTCATTGAGACTTACACGATGTGTTTTTGGCTACTGCAAAAAAAAAATGTCTGCATACAACATAAAACAAAGATTTAGTAAAAATAGCAATGTTTCCATCCAAAGTTGTGAATATTTATTTTCACGGTTTGAGCAGTGACTAAAAATTGTGACTTCCTGCAGCTCATTTCACAAATGCAAACATTGTCCAGATTATGGTATGTCATTTCTTATGTTTAACAGCATCTATACTAAACCGAACTGAATCAGTGTTTATTTAACTGCCTGACTTGCTGGAATGTTCCACAACATTCTCTAATCTTCATCTATGTAAAGCTGCTTTGACATAATCTACACTGTAAAAAGTGCTCTAGAAAATAAAGATGAATTGAATTAAATATTTAATCAGTGAAATATGAGCTCAGACAAACTTTAAGTGTTCCATTGTGTTTGAAATTGGTCTATAAACTAGCACAAAAAAGAAAAAAGTGAACCTGGAGAAGCTACTATCAATTTCATTTTGCACCAGAGTGTACGCATATGACATTCAATAAAAGAGTTATCATGTTATCTTGTGTTTTGATGTCTGAAATCATTTTGATGACAGACTTTGGCTGAGGTGTTTCAGATTGATTAAACATTTGAAATGTTGAGCTGCTGCTACTATATGTCTAGTTATCATCATCTTTGATGTTTTTTTTAATTGTTATGCATCAAAAAATGTGTTACTTAAAACAACAACTCTACATTTGAAAGATTTCCTCAACACTTAATCCTTCATCAATAGCACACCCTATTTTGTCTTTATCTGCACTGTAAAAATATCTGTTAATTAATAGTTTCCGTATTTTGTTTTCACTTTATTTACATTTTTGAATTGTCTTATGGGATCTGGATATCTGCTCTGTCAACATTTGATATTGAAAGTTCAACTCTACAGTTTAACAAATTGACTTTTATTGACATTTTTGACATAGTTTGAAATAATATAATGTATAAGAAATGATACAGTACAGAGAAATGAAATCAGAGAAGGTTTTTGTAGCATAATATAGCCAGACAATGTATCACTTCAAACTATTAAAAAAATTTTCGCTTTTTTTCAATGTTAAAGGTTAAAAGTTGTTGGAAGGAAGATCAAGGTCCTATAATGCAATTCAAAAGCATAAATAAACAGGAATGTTTTAAAAAATGAAAACATGAATCACGAAATAAGGAAACTTGCTTTTTTACGGATATTTGTCCTGCTGGTTTGAATGTAAAAAAATAATAACTTCTAGTTGATCCTTTGAAAAGCGGCAGAAGGTAGATTTTTCAGATGAATCATGTGTTGAACTGCATCCCAATCATTACGAATACTGCAGAAAACCTATTGGAACCCACATGGACCCAAGATTCTCATTGAAATCAGTCAAGATTGGTGAAGGAAAAATCATGGTTTGGGGTTACATTCAGTATGGGGGTGTCCGAATGGATGGCAACATCAACAGCCTGAGGTATCAAGACATTTGTGCTGCCCATTACACTACAAACCACAGGAGCAAAGAAAGTCAAGGTGCTCCAGGATTGGCAAGCCCAGTCACCAGACATGAACATTATTGAGCATGTCTGGGGTAAGATGAAGGAGGAGGGATTGAAGTTGAATCCAAATAATCTTGATGAACTCTGGGAGTCCTGCAAGAATGCTTTTTTGCCATTCCAGATGACTTCATTCATAAGTTATTTGAGTCATCTCAGAGATGTATAGATGCAGTCCTCCAAGCTCATGGGAGTCATACACGATATTATTTCTTTTTCCACTGCACCATGACTTTATATTCTAAACTGTACATTATTTCTGTTAACTGACAAAACTTTTGTCTGAGCAAAATCAGGTCTTACTGTCCTAATTAAATCATTAAAAATCATGACATGATCATATTTTATTTTGGTAAAATAAGCGTAATCTAGAGGTCTATGAATTTCATATAAGCCACTTCTGATACCAATTGATCAACTAGAAGTCAAGTTATTATTTGTTGTTTCTAAAACTTGGATAGGTGACAGAACTTTCGCTGCTTCATATGAACATATTGCTGCTTCCCTGCTGATTTGAAGAACTTCTAATATCCTCATTTATAAGTCACTCTGGAAAAATGTAAATGGAAAATGGAAAAATGTAAATGTTTCAGCACACCTCTTCCTTTTTTTTATTTAACACACATCCTGGTGTTTTCATCCAGCTTATTTCTGTACAGTCTCCTAAAATTTGCATGAAACGCAGATGGAAACATTGCTCATGATATGTGTGGTCAACTAACTTCATTAAATCCACATAAACAGGTATTCGTCATTTTGCCTTGCTGAAGATTGTTGGAACGGGGTCGACTGCTTCAGGAACAGTAGAGTTTTTTCCACTGAATGGTGAGATAATGCTACCAGCATCATAAAGTTCTCATTGAATATTATAGAATTGTGAGATCTTGATGATGACTTACAGGTAAAAGTCAGCCTGAGAAGGAGACGCTCTCGCAGGACGTGGTGGAGAGTCTGAGAAATCAGTTAAAGATCAATAGGGAGTACTTTACCATGCTGGTGGTGGGTAAAGATGGAGATGTAAAGGCCTGGTTCACATCTCCAATGTGGTTTCTGGGAAGCATCTACGACCTCGTGGACTCTTTGGAATTGCGTCAACAAGAGCATAAACTGCAGCAAACTCTAGGAATTCGTTGTGTGGATGAAAATGCTGGCACTTATCATGGCTACACAGAAGAAACAGAGGACAGCTATTTGTACCACAGATCGGAGGACTAAAAATCACAAACAAAGCTACAGTTTATCTCGAATATTAAAGTGACAGTTCACACAAATAATTCAGATTGCTCTCCCTCGTGTGGTTTTAAACCATTATGGGCATCTTTCTTCTGTTGATCACAAAAGAAGATATTTTTAAAAATGTTGGTTCATGGTTCACATTGACATCTATAGTAGGAAAAAAAAATGCAAGTCAGGGGGTTCCAGCATTCTTCAAAATAACTTATTTTGTGTTAATAAAAACTCAATTAAGGTTTGAACAAATGAAGGGTGAGTAAATGAAAACATAACTTCTCAGAAATGTTTTACATGTGCTACTATGCTTAAGTATAGCTAAAAGAGAATGTGTGCAATTCTTGTTTTTTTTTTTTACAAGCTGTTCATATTAAAGGATATTTTTCTAAGCTGGAAAAAAAATCTCTAATTTTCTGAGGGTTTTTTTTTGAGTTATCATGACCTGCTCAAACCAAGATCAGAAATTTCAAACTAAAACTATTTTAGCACACAATAATGTTCTAAGCATACAGTGTTGTTCTCCATATTCAGGTTATGATTGGCAATCAGTCTTTTTTATTGGTTATCAGTCATTTTAAACGTAATTATTAAATATAGTGTTCCTCTAGGGGTGCCATGGTGACTCAGTGGTTAGCACTGTTGCTTCACAGCAAGAAGATCGCTGTGTTCGCGTGGATTTCCTCTGGGTGCTCTGGTTTACCCCACAGTCCAAAGGCAGGGGCGGACTTAACCAATAAGCAAGGTAAGCAGCCGTTTAGGGCTCCAGGGAATTAGTGGCCCCCGACCAATGCCAAGAAGCATAATCATAGAGATGTTTTAATAAATTTTCTATTGTATATTGTAAAATCTGTTACTTTACTTATATTTATTATTAAAAAAATAATTATACATATGATACCTGGAATTACTTAGGGCCCCCAAATCACTAAGTCTGCCCCTGGCTATAGGTGAATTAAATAAACTAAATTGGCCGTAGTGTATGTGGATGTTTCCTAGTATTGGGTTGTGGCTGGAAGGGCATCCGCTGTGTAAAACATATGCTGGATAAGTTGGCAATTCATTCCGCTGTGTCGGCCCCTGATACATAAAGGGACTAAGCTGAAGGAAAGTTGTTTTATTTTATTTTAATTATTTATTTTTTCATATTCATCATCCTTGTATTAACAGAACTTTACAGTATTTTTTAAAGTTTAAGGTAGTAAGGACTTTCACAACATTTCCAAGAAGTTTCTTATTCTTGCCAAGGCTGCATTTGTTTGAATTTAAAGGTAGTCTTTTATTTAATATTTATTATTATAATTTTAATAATAATTATTATTAATATTTAATATTATTAATAAATAATATTATAATTTATTATTATATATTTAATATTGTTTATTATAATTATAATCAATTATATAATATTTCAATATATGCAATATTCTATTTTAAATATTTTAAAAAATAAATACAGTTTACTTACATGATGTAAAAAAATCAGCATCAGGATTTCTAGAGCTTTCACAAGTCAATTTAATATGCTTACAGATCTAAAAATAAAAAAATTAAATCAATCAATAAAACAGCTAAAAACAGAGCTGTGTTGCTTAATATTTAATATAAAAAAATAAATATAAATAAATAAATAAATAGATATGAATCTTTCATAACATTAAAAATGCCTTTACCGCCAGTTCTGGTCATTTGCATCTTTGTTGAAAAAATATTCTAATGTTTTTTCATTCATTCATTTTTCAAATCTCACTGAACTCAAACTTCAAAATAATCGTATTTGTCCAAATGACCATCTCCGCTTCTCTATAGCATCAATCATAAAAAAATGTTCACTCATTTATTATCTTTCAGCTTAGCCCCTTTTTTCATCAGGGGTCGCCACAGCGCAATGAACCACCAACTTATCCAGCATATGTTTTACACAGCGTCTGGCCTTCTAGCTGCAACCTAGTACTGGGAAACACCCATACACACTAATTCACACACACGTATACACTATGGCTAATTTAGTTTATTCAATTAACCTATACCTCATGTCTTTGGACTGTGGGGGAAACCAGAGCACCCGAAGGAAACCTACGCCAACCCAAATGCCAAATGGCCCGGCCGGGGCTCAAACCAGCAACCTTTCTTGTATGGCGACAGTGCTAACCACTGAGCCACCGTGTCGCCGTAAACCAATATACAGTATACAAAAAATAATAACAATAACAAAAACCATGAACAACAACAGTTAAGATAATTACTACAAATTTAAGGCAGGAAAAAATATCAAGAAGCTTTAGTATTCTTATATTTATTCTTAAAGTACTGGAATATGCAGAGCAAGGAGGCATGTGCGAGTATAGAAAGAGCAATTGTGCAGTATAGAATAGGCAAATAAATGCGATAGAGAGCGAGATAGGGTTTCCTGTGATGACAGCGCATGCAGCGGACTGCTAGACCAGCAGATAGGGGAAGTAGCCAGGAGTGGGCAGGCATTTACAGTCACAAATAAACTCAAGTAAAACAGAAACACATTCACTAGTCTGCCAGCGAGCCGCCAATCCATCCGCAAGATCAGGGAAAGGATATTGATTTTGGCTTCACCACCATGGTGAGTTCTTTTTAAATCGTTTCATCCTTGAGTTGGTCTCAAGGCAGCGGCAGGTGTGTATATTTTATGGTACTTTCGTTTGAGAAATTTATGGTGTGAAATCATATAGTTGTTTGACTGGGAGGAGACCATTTCTCAGATATACTATGTCTACAGTAGTCATTTGAAGTGGATCCAAACTTAAAGTTGTGATAAAACTACACTCAAAAACAATAAGGTTTGTTGTTTGTTTAAACAACTTGTTTAAAATGAACTAAAACAACTCAATTCTTGAGTGATTTTGGGGACAACTTAAATGTTTTACGTTCAATCCAATTGAATTGTAAAAACGAATACATTGAATTTATTTCTACATGTTGTCCCAACACAAATAGATTGCGTTGAACCCAGTATTTCAACAGCCATTTTAGTCTTGGGACAATTTTTTGATCTACTTCAAATGTTGCTGTATTTAATACCTAATTTGGTTACTTTTTACCTCAAATATTGTTAATGAACATCTATGTGCAATTTCTACGATCATAGGCTTTATTTACTGGGAAAAATACATAATATGCTAAAAGATTCATTTACGCAGATATGAAAAGCTGCTGATTGTAACAGCAACTTGCAAACTTAAAGTTCACCTGGGGAACATTTAGGGGATTTTATCATGTGTTTTTGCAAATTTAGATTGTGTAAAATAAGATTGTGTAATGTTGGGCCATTTCTTTTTGCTTCAACAACACAACTCAGTTCCTCTTCATCTGAACGCACACTTAAGTTTCACTTGATTTCTTTGACCATCTGGTTTAACATTGGCTAAATGTGCCTCTTTGTCAACCATAACACGCTGTTTTTTGTAAATAAGTGCCACTGACCAGTTTTAATATATACAGATGAAGTCAAAATTATTATTATTAAAATGGCTAACATTGAATTAACATCTGAAATTTTAATTTTTATATTTCCCAAGTGTTGTTTAATAGAGAGAAGATTCTTTCAATGCATTTTTTAAATAATAAATTTAATATCTAATTACTAATAACTAATTTACATGAAATATTTTGACTCATTTTGCAAGATACTATTTAAAGACTAAATTAATTAGTTAACTAGGCAATATAGAATAATAATTAGGCAAGTTATTGTATGACAACGGTTTGTTCTGTAACCAATAATAAAAAAAGAGAATAATTTTGACCTTAAAATAGTCTATTAAAATTTTAAAACTGCTTTAATTCTAGGCATACTGAATGAAATAATACATTCTCCAGAAGAAAAAAATTATAGGAAATACTGTAAATATTTCCTTGCTCTGTTATACATCCCTTTGAAAAAGAATACAAAATTTCACAGGCGGGTTAATAACTTCTTCGACTGTTCTTCGATCTGGCTCTGCTCTTTCATTCTGCTTCAGTTCTATAATAGCAAATTATCGAAGTAAAACTATGGTAGGACGTCTTACTCAGATTGCATCATATTATGGGATCTCCCAAATCACCTGCTCCTAGTCATCTAAGGTTCTCCATAATCATGTGAGAAAACGCACACACACACAGACTATCCATTGGTTCTTTGTCAAGCACGTGTTGGCCCATGCAAGTCTAATATTCAAAACATGTATTACACAAGTCATCCATCCCAACAACGGAACTGTGGAGTTTTTGTGAGGCTGCTTTGCATGTCGGGAACCTTGAACAGTACAGCTGTTGTTAATGTAATAACCGTAAGTAAATAAATAAAAATGAACAAAATTCTGTGTTTATCAGAACTGCAGCTGTTGGGATTGGAATAACATGACAGTTCATCTCAGGCTATTTTACTTCACTATTCAGGTTAAATGGCTTTGCAGTTTGAATAAAGAGAATAGAAATACTTTAGTTATTCACTCATTTTCCTTCAGCTTAGTCCCTTTTTTTGAGGGGTTGCCACAGCGGAATGAACCACCAACTATTCCACTTGCATTCACACACACACTCATACACTATGGCCAATTTTTGTTTACCCAATTCATATGGCGCATGTCTTAGGACTGTGGGGGAAACCGGAGCACCCGGATGAAACCCACGCCAACACAAGGAGAACATGCAAACTCCACATAGAAATGCCAAATGGCACAGTCGGGACTCGAACCAACGACCTTCTTGCTGTGAGGCGACAGTGCTAACCACTGGGCCACTTTTAGTTAATCAACAAATATAGTTAGTCAGCAAATATTGTACACTTATTTTGGCATGAACATGAATTCATTGCATTTACTCCTGACTTTGGGTTTTGACTTCCTTCCCTGATTTTTCCATGAGAGCCGTTTGATGTCTGAGATTACACACACACACACGCTCTTTGTGCGATGTCACTGCATTAGATAACAATCAATCCACACAAACAAATGATGTCTCAAAATTAGTGGTGCATGTTCACATACGTTTCCTAGCAGAGTAAATAAAGGTGTAGTTCATCACAGTAACTTTGGATGAAATTGTATATTTTAAACATGCAGAATTGCTTTAAATCACACATTAAGGACAGATAATAGTATGCTGAAATATATATTTTAGGCTTATTAGACACTTAGCATAAGACACAGGTTTGTTGGTGTGCTCAAAATGCTAAATCAATTATTATTATTATTATTATTATTATTATAATAATAATGCTTTAACTTAATAAGTGAACTTTTAAGTTTTAATAAGTTAATCAGGTTTCAACTAAAAAATTTAAGTTCTAAATTTTTACTTAATATTTTTAGTCAGAGATGCCTAGAAAAATTAATTTGATTCATCCCAAAAAATTATTGCAGCTAGATTTTTTTACAGTGCAGGATAAACAAATACACTGAAAAAAATTATTCAAAGATGATTCCTTGGATTTACTAAATTTTTTGTACGTTAAGTGATTGTAAACAATTTATTTGGGCTGAATTTAAACAAACAAATTAAGTTGAGCATTGTTAAATTTCATTTGTTTGTTTAAATTCAACACAAATAAATTGTTTGCAACAGTTTTGCATGCAACACTGTGTTATTTTGTAACTACATTGTTTTTATAAATATTATTTCTTGGTTGTGAAAAAGCTCAACAGTGTGTTACTTATTATTGTATGTTGTATCTGCACAAAATGTTATAATACATTTGGCCAAAAAAAATGAGGCAGCAAGATTTTTTTTACAGTGCAGGATAAACAAATAAACAATATAAAAAACAAATATATATGTCTAAAATATAAAAAATGTGCAATGTTTAAAGTACTCACACTTGCCTGGAGCTTTAGAATGTAAGGTTTTCATACTGAGGCAGGATGGTAATCTATGACTATAGGAATTTTTGGGTCACCAATATGAACTTCCTCCTTTCTCATACGTTCTCATCCACATGAACAGAGCAAAGTCTAACATCACCACACCTATCTATTTAGTCCGAATTTTGAAGAGTTCATCTGTTGTTTTACCACTGACAAAATTGTATGTGCTTTTGTTTGTTGTATTATCTTGAAAGTAAATGTTCTAAAATGCTAACCTATTAACAGGTTAAATGTAAATACCAAGGCCAATCATGTGTAATGACTGAACATCAAGTTATAACTTTACAACATGGTAAAGTTCAAGCATGTAAAAGAACAATTTCTCTTGGCAATTTTAATTGCTTGTTGTTCATTTCAATGTTACAGCGTGCTTCATGAAGAGACTTCTTGACATTAATGAACTCAGATTTTTTCATTTTACCACTCGTCCTATAAAACAAGTTTCCTCCAAAGACCAACGTTGTTTGCAGACAGCAGAGTATGTCATTGTATAGGAACATTTCAAAGTTATAGCTGGTGTAAAAATAATAAGAGCATCATGTTATACTGTGTGCCATGTACAGTGTGTTTTCATGAAATTACATATGACTGGCATTACCAGATCAACGCAGGTTTAAAAGTAGATGCTATTTAGACCCACTATTATTCCCACTTCAATTCACAAAATCGTGATTGTCTGAGTGTGTGTGTGCGTGTGTGTTTGAATGAGTGTGTATGGATGTTTCCCAGCCAGTACTGGGGTGCAGCTGGAAAGCCATCCTCTGCGTTTAAACCCCCCCCCTTCCCCCTCTTTAAAAAGGCCCTAAATTACTAAATATGTTCATTTGGAGCTGTTTCATTGTAAATAAACAGTTAAACGGTCATTAATATGTTTTATTATTATTATTTACAAAAAAAAATTTAATAGTATATATTAGCAGCAAATGCATTAGCAAACAGTTCAGCTTATTAAAATTAAAAACTATTATAATGAAATAGAATCAAGCTATCAAAACTCATTAGCTTCATGTTTGTGTTCTACACGATAAAACAGACATGAGCTGAACTAGAACTGTCTTTATTGCCTGGTAGTCTCCCGCAACAAGTGCCTAGCATCCCGCAGAACAGCGTCCCCACCGGATGCCGGTCAATGTATGCTATTACACCGTGTAGCACTTCACTGTACAACTTACACATTCTGATTAAAGAGCAACGAATGAATCTTTTATTTATTTAGATTTTTTTCGTTATATTACATTGAATAACAGGTGTCACTTTAAAAACGCACACATCTAGCGTTATAATGAAAGCTTTCGATTGCTTTCCTAACATTTTATGCTCATTTAGGACGAAATTAGTTGTGTTTGAAAAAAAAAACACCAAGATCGACATCTTTAGATATTATTATTAATTATGTGTATATGTCTGTTCAAAAACGCACCTAAAACCCAGACTTTCGCTCCGTTTCAAATCGCGTGTACAGAAACAGCATCTATTTATCATTATGGAGCGTGTCAGCTGACAGTCAAGCACCGCTATAGGACTGTTTTGAGGATTGCATATGAAGGAGGCGGCACCTGTAATGAAAAGGAAAGGGAATCCCGCCGTTTTTATATTTATTTCAAAGTGTTTTCATGCCTAAACACAGCGAAAGCACAGCACAGACTCATATTTAGGAGCAAAGGGCGGCCCCTGGTGGTTCGGCGGTATGGGTTGCGTATAGGGAGGCTCAGCTCTTTAATGTTTATTTGCCACTCTTCAGAGAAAGACTGAAAATACGGGAGAAATACGGGAAAATACTTTTACGGGATAATAGTGGGATAGAACTGCAAAATACGGGAAAATCCAGGGAAAAATGGGAGGGTTGACAGGTATGTGGATAAATTGGCGTTTTTTTCCGCTGTGGTGACCCCTGATGAATAAAGGGATTAAGCAGAAGGAAAATGAATGAATGAATGAATGAATGAACTTAATTATGAACTTAATTATTACGCCAAAAAACTATTTGAAATGAATAATCCACTCACTCTATCTGTTCTTTTCCCTATAAATCAGAAAGACAGACTGTGTTTATGCGAGCATTGTTTGAATTTAAATGCAATTGAAATGTGACGTTTAGTGCTCACACAACATGCCGTCTGACCCGTCTGCTTCATACAGACAGTATATGTACTTTCAGAAACAATGATATGGCTTTAAAACACATACAAATAATACAGTTTCATGAGACGATGACCACCACAGGGATAATTATCAAACCAAACAGACGTTTAGTTTGTTTTTCGCACAGTATCCAATGCACAAGCTGTAAAGGCACCACCCTCTTATGGAAAGGGGGATGGGAAAACACACTCTCAATGTTTGGAGATCTATAATAACAGAACATAAACTTAAAAATTAAATTATGTCACTTAAATGATGCGCACAACTCAGAATTCACACCAAATAAATTAGACACTTGATTCAAAAACTGGATAAATAAAGTGATTACGGCTCTATGTGACATATTAAAAGATGGTATAGTAGACAGCTTTAAAACACTTTGAGAGATATTCATTAAAAGCACACGATTATATAATACGTATATATAAACGTTTGCCAAATCTTAAAACACACTCAACTACTTACATTAGAAGTGGGAGAAAGAAGGAGGAATTGTTGTAACTGAGGATGAATGGACAAAAATATGGTATCAATGGAAATGTTCTAAATCACAGAAATGGAGTGAATTTTTTTGGATGAGTTTAATACGTTTTTTTATCACACCATCCCAGAAATCATATCATGCTGGAAATTTGTCTATATGCTGGTGAAAATGCGAAAATGGAAAGGCAAATCACTATCACATTTTCTGGGACTGCTCAGTTATTTAAAATATTGGAAAGAGATACGCAATGCCTTACAAAATATCTTTGAATCTGAGATACCCTTTGATTGTAAAACTCTATTTTTTGGACACATACCTGAGGAATGGTTAAAAAGGGATAAATATTTAATGAATATTTTGTTGGCGGCTGTCAAAAAGAGCATTGTCACATGAAAGTCCTACCCCAAATGCATGGATGGAATTTACAATGGAAATTTAGAAAATGGAACAATTTATTTCATTTTGGGAAAAATAGACCAACTATGCAACATCCTATAGACCTGAACTTTTCTGTTAACCTAAAATCGGAAAGATCACTTCCTACATGTACATAGTTCTATTGCTGATGTGTATGTATATCTTATTTTACTTGTTTATTTACTTATTTTATTTTTTACATGTATAACATTAGTGTACATGTGCACTAAAGGAAAGCAAATATTGCTGAAATAGAAAGTGGATGTACAGAATTTGTGCTTACATTTGTGAGTGTATTCAGGCGTGTGATCTCTGAGGTACCTGATGTAAGTGTAAAACCTTTTGAGAAAATAAAAAAGAACATTTGAAAAAAAGGAAGAGAGGAGGGGAGCAGCCGCTCATTTGGATTAATGATACATGCACAAAATCAGCTTTGAATGAACAAATGTTCATTTTTAGCACAGTATTTAATGCCCAAGCTGTAAATGAACCACCCTCTTTTAAAAAGGAGGTGGAGTGCTGTTTTTGTGTATGTAAAAGTTTTTTTCCACTCAAAAAGCACATTTGAAACATAAATGATAGTGTACTTCACTGTGAAATTGCATAAAAACATTCTGAGGACGGGCAGCGCAGTGGCGCAGTAGGTAGTGCTGTCGCCTCACAGCAAGAAGGTCGCTAGTTCGAGCCTCGAATTCAGCCAAAAATAAAATTCTATCATCATTTAGTGAACCTTTATGTTTTCAAAAAACCTATTTGAGTTACTTTCTCTTGTAAAAGAAGAGATTAAAGAAAATTGTTGGTTGCTGGGGCCCAATGACTTCTTTTTCCTGTATTATGGAAGTTAATGGATGCCAGCAACCAGCATTCTTTAAAATATCATTTCAAATATTTTATGTTAAACAGAAGAAACTCGTTAACTTTTAAAACCAGATGAGTGACAGTAAATGATGATGTAATTTTTTTTGGGGGGGGGTGAACTATCATTTAAAATAAACAATGTTATAAGTTCTGAAATATACAGACATGCCATCAAACCGGAAACACCATCGATGTATTTTTTAATGCAAAACATTGGACTTAAATTTGAAAAAAGAAAAAGAAAAAAGAAATTGTGGACCAAATGTCTGTATTTTTTAAGATACGTGTTCATTTTTAGCACAGTATTCAATGTCCAAGCAGTGAGCGTACCACCCTCCTCCAAAAAGGAGTGCAGTTTTTGTGTATGTAAAAAGTTTTTTTCCATTTAAAAAGAACATTTGCAACATAAATGATGGTGTAATTCAATCTGAAATTTCACAAAGACATTCTGAGGACATTATGGAATTTTATGGAAGTTGATGGGTGCCAACAACAAGTATTCTTCAAAATATCTTCTTTTGTGTTCAGCAGAAGAAAGAAACTCCTAAAGGTTTAAAACCACATGAGTGACAGTAAATGATAATGTAATTTTCCTTTTTGGGTGAACTATCATTTAAAATAAACATAATGTTTTAAGTTCTGCAATATACAGACATTCCATTAAACTGGAAACACCATCAATGTATTTTTTTATCCAAAACATTGGACTTAAATTTGAAAAGAAAAAAAGGAAACCTGGACGAAATGTCAGTATACTACAGAACAGTGTGTGGTTTAAAACTTGTGAGAAATGTCTACATCGCTGTTGTTTGTCAAGACCATATAGTGATATTGTAATTAGTTGGCCAATGTTAGTTCCTGTGTGTCTAACAGTTTCTCGTTTTTGCGCAGTAAGTCAACAGCGCAGTGTGTACCTCTGGGTCAAGCCAGTCACATTAGAAGCTTGTCCAGGGCTTATCAGCTCTTCCTGGTGAGAGAGGTCTGTCCTGATTCAAACGCTTGTTACCAAACACATCATCCAGTGTCACACTTTGTGCTGCTAGACATTTGAACATGGGTCTAGAGCACTGTGTTTCTGTGAAAGTAGTGCACAGCTTTGAGGTGACCGGGTTGAACAGCCAAGTTACAGATAAGCGATGTTATGGGCACAGAAAAACTTTTTTTTTTTTGGTACAGAAAGACATTTGCATCCAATTGTGTGAAATTTGAATGATGGCCAACTGGTAACTAGCTTTAAAATCTGAAGCTGCTGTGGTTATCTTTACCTAAAGTACAGCAGCACATTTCCCAGCATCTATATGATCAATTTTATAAATGCTTTTAGAAAAAAAAGTATTTGCTATTAATTCCTCATGCATATGAGTGTTGGATATGACTTCTGACATGGTGAGTGCAGTAACTTCCTGCTAGTTTGTATGATAAATGCTCTCAGTTCCTGTGTGATCTCAGACAGGTCTCAAGCTCAGTGCAGTTGACAACAAACAGCCCTGATGGAAAAATCAACTATGCTAAACTGTAATGACGAATCGGAGGTAAAATAATCTCTGTTGTTTGTGTGCTTTATGCTCAGTTTAAGGTCAGATGGTTGATTTAAAAACCTCTACATAAATCTAAACACTCTGTGTATATAGCACTGCTTTTGACAGTTCTGCACAACAAAAGCAGACATTTTATATTACAAAACGAGATAACAATAGAGACGTTTATTCTTTTCATATATTCACAATTGAGTTAGAATAAACGTTCAGATAAATCAGACATTGAAAGTATGTTTTATCAGCTTTTGCATTTTATATTGCTTTGACTTTTAGGACATATTATTTAACAACCTAACATACTATATGAATCTACTAGGTTGGTTCATAGTTAGATTTAAACTATATAACAAAAAGTCAGTAGTCCTACGCATGTGTTGAGAAGCCATGTGAGAGTTACGATGTTTGTTTTATCATTTAAATGTATTTATTTATACATTTAAGGAAGTCTAAAGCTCAATGTATTGCCAAATTTATAAAAATTTTAAACACTCATCACATAGTCTTTTATCATAGTCATGCAATATGTCTTGGTTATGATATATAGTAGTCTATGGGACATACAGTACATACTGGATTTTTTAAATATATTTTATTATTATTTATTATTATTCTTTTTTAAAATACCAAACCATGACTGGAAATTAGGTACAAAATAGAGTCACAGTTCAGTACGTACCTCAGTTCAATACAGGTATGGTATAACAGGAATGATAACAAATCTCCAGTACTTTCTTTTTCTGTTTTTCTGAAGAGCACCATGTGATGCAAAAGTACAAAATAAACACAATAATGAAAAATAAAACTTTATAATTAGGAAACTGTTTAGGATTAAGCTCAGCCCTCTGCTAAAACAACAGAAAAACAACAGGTGCGATGCGGTGGACAACCACTGCTGTGTGTTTGTAGGGAAGGCACTGGCACACACCTACTCACAAACTTGCAGTACAAGCTCACAAAGTCCCCTAAGACAGTATCTTATATGTTTGACAGATCTGCGTGACCTTTATACAATTGAAGTCAGAATTATTAGCCCCTGAATTATTAGCCCCCTGTTCATTGTTCTTCCCAATTTCTGTTTAACGAAGAGAAGATTTTTTCAACACATTTCTAAACATAATAGTTTTAATAATTCATCTCTAATAACTGATTTATTTAATCTTTGCCTTGATGACAATAAATAATATTTTTCACTTCTATACAGTGACATTTAAAGTGACATTTAAAGGCTTAACTAGGTTAATGAGGTTAACTAGGCAGGTTAGGGTGATTAGGCAAGTTATTGTATAATGATGGTTTGTTCTGTAGACTATCGAAAAAAATATAGCTTAAAGGGGCTGAAAAGTTTGACCTTAAAATTGATTTTAAAAATTAAAAAATGCTTTTATTCTAGCCGAAATAAAACAAACAAGACATTCTCCAGAAGAAAAAATATTATCAGACATACTATAAAAATTTCCTTGCTCTGTTAAACATAATTTGGGAAATATTTAAAAAAGAAAAAAAATTCTGGTGTCAACTGTATATATATATATATATATATATATATATATATATATATATATATATATATATATATATATATATATATATATATACACACACACACACATACACTTGAATTATAAGCCACCCTTTGATTTGTTTTTCTCTTTTAAATATTTCCTATTTTTTAATATTTCCTTTTTTTATAATTCCCTATTCAGTTTAACAGAGCAAGGACATTTTCACAGTATGTCTGATAATATTTTTTCTTCTGGAGAAAGTCTGATTTGTTATTTCGGCTAGAATAAAAGCAGTTTTTAATTTTTTTTCATAGACCATTTTAAGGTCAAAATTATTAGCCCCTTTAAGCTACATTTTTATACAATATTTTATTTTATACAATAACTTGCCTAATTACCATAACCTGCCTAGTTAACCTAATTAACCTAGTTAAGCCTTTAAATGTCACTTTAAACTGTATAGATGTGAAAAATGTCTAGTAAAATATTATTTACTGTCATCATTGCAAAGATAAAATAAATCAGTTATTAGAGATGAGTTATTAAAGTTATTATGTTCCGAAATGTGTTGAAACAATTTTCTGGGGGCTAATAAACAGGGGGGCTAACAATTCTGACTTCAACTGTCATAAAAAGTATTAAGTATTGTTTTGTGAGCATGACCCCATATATATATATATATATATATATATATATATATATATATATATATATATATATATATATGGGGTCATGCTCACAAAACAATAGTTTTTATGACACTAGCAATGCCAGGGTCATAAGTTTGATTTCCACATGCATAAACTGAAAATATGCTGAGGATGTCATATAAACTGTGATGTCACATAGGTCTAATAATACACTGATTAACAGCTCAAGCAGAATGACAACCACGCAAATATGAATGTGCCCATGTTTGCTGTTCCTCAAATTTTGCCTTTCTATCTTTTTCAGGACAATAAGTCTGACGTAAAAGCCATAATGGCTCGCTTCCAGGCAGGAGGTGCATCTGTAGAAGGGGCTCCAAGTGTTCGACCAAAACCCCCCGTCCAACCCACCTTGTCTTCAGGTCCAGTGGTGCCTTCTAAGAAGCCTGTTCTCGAAACTAGCCTCTCCGGTGGAGCTACTTCTACCTCAACTCCCCCCAAACCCAACTTTTTAAAGAACACAGTCAACACCGCGAGAAGTGCTCCAGACATGCATGATCCTCCAAAGCCTAAAGCTTTTGTGAATAAGTTTGAAAATATGTCAGAAAACAAAGATAACTTCAAAGTTCATGTTAAGCCTAAACCACCAGACTCTTCCTTGGATTCCGAGCCTTCGAAGGTCCCATTCCCAAAGGTACCACTACAAAAACCTTCATCAAGCATCATGGCAAATGACTTAAAGGACACAAGTCCAAAGCCACTCGTTTCCACAACAAAACCTTCCTGGGTCAAAGAAATCCCCAAAGCTGAAGAAAACAATCCCATAACTCCAAAATTGCCATCGGCACCCAAACCGAAAAGCACAATGGCTATGATGCGCCAGCAGCCAGAGGAAAACAGCAACAGGGAGTCTACCGTGAGACCTTCCCCAGTGTCTAATGTGAAACCATCAAGTTTCCGTGTTAAAAATACTTTGACTAAACTAGAGGAAGGTGTTAAAGATGGTGCTAAAGCTTCAAGTACAAATGAGTCAGTCTCAAAGCCTGTAGCACCCATTAAACCCAACTTCCCCAAAAAAGCACACGGACCTTCTGCACAGACAGTAAATGATGACCCTTCAGCCCCCAAAAAGAAAACTTTACCCAATACCTACGCCTTAGGCAGCGCCCCTTCCAAACCCAACAGACCACCCAAAGTCAACCTTGAGAAGTTCAAGAAGGCATCAGAGGTTCCAACAGACAGTGAGTACTGCTCATCTGGCACAATCTGCACATGCTTACTCTATAGCAGCATCTGAGGCAACACAATAGGTGCCACAAAGACTTTGTATGCAAAGCAGCTACTGCTTAAGCAGTCTAGTATGGCCAAAGTGGTTTCTGTGGTTTTACTTGTGACTGCGCTGCATTCCTCTGAGGCCATTAGCAAGCACGCATGTAACAAGATCCATAAAGTCATAAAAGATTGAAGAAGCTGTGAGCAGAATGCATATCTTAGTCAGTAATTTATGTCCAAAGAGGAACATCACATGACTGTATCATAAGGTTAGATGCTGCATCTTGGCATACAGTATTGCAACAAACTTGTTATTGATCTTTGTTGTGTGCCACTGAGTGAACACACAATGCAGTATTTCTGCACAGCATGTGAATCGGCATCAAAGGTGCCATCATGAAGCAAACATTCAGGTGCATCTGCTATCAGATAGGATCAGCAGCATACTGGAAATTAAAGATTTCTTGCATGCTCTAATTTAACTTCCTCTTTTAAGTTTCTCTTTTCACTTGAGAGCTGAAGTGAAAAATAGGGAAGCTTTTAAAATGGGAACGTAGATTTACATAACTTTCCTTTTTAACCTATGGTGAAAAACTGTACAGGGCCAGGTTTTGCTCTTGAGCACCATGTGAATAGATCTAATGATATTATTATGGTTAAAAGCGTCACTCTCTGTGGTGTTCACAATCTTTTTATCTTTTGAAGACGATAGAGACAGTCATGCTTTAAAAGAGCAGTTCACTCCTGCTTTAGAATGTATTTTTCATGTCAATCACAACCCGCATGATTTTTTCAGTAAAACACAGCAGCAGCGATTATGAGTGCATTGATGGATGTAATATGACTTCACTCTCTGTATACAGCTATGCAGATTTAAAGGAGCCACGTCAAACTTTTATTGGTCACGAATCATAACATGACACAAATTTGCAGATCTGAGTTCACCAAACTTGCAAAATATGAAAAGCACTTTGCACTAGCTTGCATTTTAGATGTCCTATATTTGCTTGCATTATGAATAGACCTAAAATAGGCATAAAATATTGTAGTGTGATCACCTCTTTAGCCAGTGTTTTTTTTTAGGTCTGTTAAACTAAGTAATATAAAATAGTAGATGAGAGCTGAAAAGTTCTATTGACAATTCATCTTTATTTCTATAGCGCTTTTCAATGTAAATTGTGTCAAAGTTGCTTAACATAGAAGATTATAGTAAATTTTGGGACTCTCCGTGTGTCAGTCCTCTCTGTGTCCAGTTTTCAGAGTTGAAGTTCAGTTTAGTTCAGTTCAGTGTGGTTTAAATTTCACTACTGAATGTCCAAACATTGAAGAGCAAATCCTTCGATGCGCAGCTCTACAAGTCCCAAACCATGCAAGCCAGTGGCGACAGTGGTTAGGAACAAACTTCACCAATTGACGAAAGTGAATGGAAAATGCAAGGACAATGCACGTATTACAAAACACAAATGCAGAAGCTCATTTCTATAATGACCAATGCAATTTCCAAGGCGGCCAAAAAATTTGTGATGATAATTATGCAGACATTTAATCTAATTACACAAATGGGTTAAAAAATGAATTAAGATGTGTTAAAAAACAACTCATACAGTGAACTGATGACCACCAATGTTCATGTGGAATCATGTTGAATAATTGATTTAAATAGCCTCCTTGCATAAATTTTAGGTCTGAATAGGTATTTGCAGCAAATGCA
Organism: Danio aesculapii; assembly: GCF_903798145.1. Taxonomy (NCBI): domain Eukaryota; kingdom Metazoa; phylum Chordata; class Actinopteri; order Cypriniformes; family Danionidae; genus Danio; species Danio aesculapii. The sequence continues at coordinate 25,585,231 of NC_079455.1, read as the reverse complement.
TATCCCAAACAAGTAAAAATGTTCTGCATCGCTAATGTTCCTCTGCTTGTCTTTGTAGCAGTTTGAGTAATTAATGACACAACTGACATTGATTTCAAAGGATAACCGCTAACCATGAGGTGAACATTTTTCTTGCAGGCCCAGGACCAAAGAATGTCACTCCCCCTCCTCCACCCGCTGCTCACCCCAGTATTCAAGCACCTCCGGCTCTGCCCTCTCAACCTTTACCCCCCTGCCTGCCCCCACGACATCCGGGACCTCTGTGAGTACCGCAAAAGCACTTATCACTATGACTCAGGTAACTAAAACATCTGAATGTGTTGAGAACTAAACAAATGTATTTTTCTCTGCAGAATTCAAGATGAGAATTATGATGATGTGGAGTGCTTAAGGCGTAAGATCTACAATTATGTTATTTAATGGAAGTTAATTTTTTACTTTGGTCTTTCTGATTACTCTATGCTGATTGGTTGACGTGTGCAATCAAAATCATTACCATTCTAAATTAATGCACAGCTTTCATTGGCACACAAAGAAACTCTCATATGCAGGGACAGTTGCCAGCTCTGCCTGAGACTTTTATACTGTAAATAAAACGTTTTTTCTATCAAAATATATAAAATTAACAAAATTATTGTTTATATTAATTGTATTTTATTTTAGTTTGTTGAAGAGAGACACACAGACACAGCTAGATATTTCTCTCTTGATGGTTAATTAAATAGATTTGACACTGAATTGCTATATTATGTTTCAGTAATTAGGAGATGTACATTTTTAAAGGGGTGGTCCAGAGTGTATTTTTAAGGCGGGTTGTGTTCATAAGATGCAAAACAATGTGTGCTCATGGTGCATTTGTAAAAAAATAAATAAATAAATCACGTTATTTTTTCATATATCTTACTCTGATTATATGAAGCTACTCTGCTAACATGAAAACGACAGTCATATTTCTGAGTTCCTCCGAATGGCCAGCCCTCAAGAGGCTCTGATTGGTCAGCTAACATAATGTGCTGTGATTCACAGATTGGCTCCACATCACCAGGAAAAGCATTACGCCTCTACAGGCATGCGCTCTTGCGCTCTGTAAATATTGTCAGTCAGAGTAGCTGTTAGCCATATCAGTTTGAGTCTGAATCAGACAGAAAATGACACAGAGGACACAGCTAAACCTCATGCCTGCTCTCTAAAATAAAATGTGACAAGTGTCTTTCACATATATTCAGAATAAGCATGTGTAAGTAAAATAAAATGTTTACATATCTTTTGCGAAATGGTTATTTGAGATGTTTAACGCATGGAAAGTGACCGCATAGAAAGACACTGTAGCGCTGCTGAAGATTGCAGGAGTTTACAGGAGTTTGACGGATAAATATGAATTTGTAGCTAAATTGTTAACGGTTTCAAACAGCATTGCCCGTTGTTTACATCCTCGCTATAACATACCATTAACGCTAGACACCGTGCATGTAATAGATCAATTCTAACAAATAAAAACACTTACAGGTTGTGGCTCACAATCCACAGCTTCTGCTATTATGGTTGGAGCAGATCCTTCTTTGAGGTGTTTTTAGCCGAATCCAGCACTGAACTAAGAAAGATTCTGGAAGCTTTCCTTTGTTAAATGCTAGAGCTATATATGTTTCATAATTCTCTGGAACATAATTAAAATTAAATTGTAAGTACTTCTCTCTTTCTGTTGTGTCCTTTGTAAGCCCAAATACAGAAACAGAAGAAGCTCTGTGAAAATAGCAGCATTTGGACGGCATTTTAGCTTTCTCTGCTTTAACATTACAGCGCCTCTGGCCATGCCCCCTTGCTGAGCGAGGTGTAAGCGCATGGTAAATGCGCGTAACATGAAGCATTTGTGATCTCACTAGCCTGGATGGACCAAACTTCGTTCACTGTAGGCTTTGCTAAGCTAACTCTGTAAAAGCCAATGTCTCCCTTTGCATTGAACTTTGAGTGTCTTACATCGAGAGATGTTTATGTTCACACAGCTATATTACACATGAAGTAAAGTTTAAAATATGATATTGTATTGGACCACCACTTTAAGTAACTAAACTCACTGCATCAGCTTTACAGGACATAATGCTAGATCTGAGGAGAAGTAACTGATAAAAATAGATTACATTTTTATTCTTCTGCATTTATATTGCACCGCAAACCTAAACTATTTTAACTTGCCAATTCTGGTCAATGACAATGGTACAGTATAAGCAGGACTACCCATTGTGCATTAAATAATCTGCATTATGTTTAAAAAGTTTTTATTTTTATTTTAAATTTGACAGAAATTGTAGTAAGTATTAACATTTTACACAAACCCATACCTAATGAATCTAGTAAATTGAGAGGAAGTGATGTAATGTGATCCTTATATTATGACTATCCAATTCTAGCTAATATTAAATACACTTATTTCACTTTTTTCATTACAGCCCAGACAAATGAGGTAAGAAACATGAGGAAGGTATACAATTACTTCACTTGCACAGTACACTGTCATTTAGTTTTGCAGTACCTTACAGTATGTCTTACCTCTTTTAGGGAAGTGGAAGTGATGGTGAGATATATGAGGATCTTGATGATAGCAGGTAAGACAGGCTCCAATGCTGAAACTGTATGTGTGGTTAAGCGGTTGGGCTACACCGGGCACCTGCAACAGAGTATTGTTAGTGTTTTTGCTGGTTTGCCAATAATCTAATGCTTCATTTCATGTTCTCTTGTGTTTACTTGTGTTTTGAGGAAATACATTTTTTTTTTCACCTCAGGTCATCAGCAGCCGAGCCAAGTCAACCTCAGAAAAAGCCGGAAAAAGATGTTAAAAACCAAAAAGACCGTGAAAAGAAAGAGAAAGACGCAATTAAGAAGTTTAAGGTACGAAAAAAACATTAAGTAGTCGTTAATGTTTACTTCAGCGATGATTTTAAACAATTATTTTGCTAATGTGTTCTTTCCTCAGATATCAGCGCCATTTCAGGTTATGCATCAGGTAAAAGCAAAGTCTGACTGCAAGGGTGGAAAAAATGATCTCTCGATAAAGAAGGGCGAGTCAATTGATATTATTCGAATCACTGACAACCCAGAGGGCAAATGGTTGGGCCGGAATCAAGATGGATCATGTAAGAAGTCACATTATTTATAAAAGGAAGTAAAAAAAAGTCACTGTCACGCCAAATGTATCGTTGATGTCGAAAATGTATTGGAAATTAACACTAAAAATTAGAAATAGGCCTAAACTAGACCCTGAAAGCAAGAAATTATGAAAATTGTTGCAATCCAGACAAACAAGCAAGAGTGATTGTGTAAATTATATAGATTACATGAGCAAAATCACACGAGTAGCAATGAGATGTGGCTGTATATCGGCACTTGTGGAAGGCGTCCGTTGCAGCCTTGTGCCTTAGTGTCCCACCAGTGTGGATATACATATATAGTTTGTTTTTTCTCTCTGTATTTCAGTTGGTTATGTTAAAACAGAAATGGTTCAGATCAACTTCAGTGCCTTGAAGAATCAAGCGCAGTCCCCTCAAGGTCTGGAAAATGAAGAAGTGTATGATGATGTCGAATCTGTTGACGATCAAAGGTGAAAGCCTGAAACCCTTTTAAACAAAATCAGCTGAATTATCCCTCATAATTAACAGCTGGAAAATATTAAAAAGCCACTTTTTCACTGAATTACACATGAAATATTTCTCTAGTAGCCTACCCAGTCAAGAAACACTAAAAAGTAAACACTAACACTAAAAAAACTTCAGCAAATGCTGTTCTCGTGTAGGCTACATAAATAATTTCTCTTTCATATTTCAGGAATATGAATGGACAACGGGGTAAGTTTTACTATATAACCCTATATACCTTTTTTCAAACGAATTGGCTGGAAGTTTAACTGCAAGTTGTAGTAACTGCAATAATTCACGTTTGAGGCAATACTTGAACAAGTCTGCCCTCTGCTGTTTATAGTTGTTTTACCACCACCTCCAGAAGACGATGATGTGTATGATGACATACCTGATTCAAATCCAATCAGGTAGGAGAAAAATATAATATAATATAATATAATATAATATAATATAATATAATATAATATAATATAATATAATATAATATAATATAATAAAGGGCTGCATGTACTGTCTTTACATGTTTATCTACATTGCTGGGTTTAACATTGTATTCAGTCACTTTTATTTTGGATCTGTCTCACCCATACTACGCTCCTCTGAAACCATAGCACTGGAGATCCCAGGCCTCTCTTAAAACGCTCCTTCTTGGACATGCTCAAAGTCTCAGTTGAACGGAGAAAAAGCCAACTCAACAATAATGAGTAATTTTTACATTAGTAAGATGCAATCGGCCAATGCTGTTCCTCTACGTTTTAAATCCATGCCAATCACAATTATCCTGACAAAGCAAACCATTTAATTATTCTCTTTCCAATCAACCCAAAGTGTGAAAAAGCCAAAATAGATTCTTCAAGGAAATTCTTCTAAGCCTTTTGTTTATTAATGCTCTTCTATTACTTTTCTAACCATGTTACAATATATGAATGATTCATTACTTTTCTTTTCTCCTAACTTCAACCTCCACTGATTTTGCTTTGTTTCTGCAGAAAATATATATGAAAGGTCAGTTCACACCAAGAATGACTATTAGTATCCATTTCATGCACAAAAATGCTGATTCGGCTGTTATTATTTTTTAGCAAGAAAGTGAATTCAACAACATTCTTCTTCTGTGCCATTGTGACTTTACTCTTTTCAGTTTATTATGGTGTTTAGAGCCATATTTTATGGTTATCATTACAGTTATCAACATCATCCTTAGTGTGAACGAACCATATGTGAAGTTTATTTATAAACTAATTTCGAGAGGATCACATGCTTATGATTGCTAGCGGCTGGATCCACATTATCTAATTCTCAATGCACCAATCAGATGACTCCTAAGCCACTACAAATACCCTGGGTTACGTACCACCACTATCTTCATTTTGAAGAATCCCGCCCTTCCACTCCTACTCCTCCTTCTTCCTAGATGGGTGACATGGTGGCCCAGTGCTTAGCACTGTTGCCTCACAGCAAGAAGGTCTCTGGTTCCAGGCTTTACGAAACCAGCAGCAATCCTGTGTGGAGTTTGCACTTTCTCCCTGTGCTCACGTGGGCTTCCTCCGGGTTCCCCGTTTTCACCCACCGTCCAAAAACATGCTACTTAAGTTTATTGACTAATCCAAATCGGCACCATAGACATGCTCCTAGTAAGTAGTTATCTCTTAAGAGCAATCACCATCTGTTCATTAGTTACTACAGCAGGGTAATTCTTGACATCTACCTGAGATTTACTCCCCTCTCGCCTTGCAACGGGAGGGAGCCCCGGGCTTGAGGATCTTATGAGCTCAGGGCTCTCTCCCGGGACAGCATGCCAAACAAGCTTATAATTAATCGTCAGCTAAATGTGAACTCTTGAAATCTAATTTAAAAAAGCTAAGTGGCATTCACACTTAAAGTGATCAAATATTTATGTATGTCTATCTATTTTCAGCATTCCTCCCCCTCCACAATTTACACCTGAAGTAAACAAAGGTAAAATTTTGTCTTTATATCATGCTTTCGGATGAACTATGAAACCATAAAACCCATCTTTTGTCTTCAAACGTCTCCACATTGCAGATATTCCCCAAGATATTTATGATGATGTTGATTCATTCCCTCCTGCTCCTCCGCCATCCAGGTAAACAGATGTTTATTAATGACGTAATGGAGATGTAATTAAAACGAACCATGATGAAGCAATATTCAGATAAAATTAAAATACTGTTGTTTATTAACACATTCCAATGGGTTTGTGTTGATGATAATGATATTTCTCTACAGCCTTCCTCAAATAAAATCTAAGCAGAGCAAAGTGCCCGACGACCCCAAAAAACAAAAGAAGTTTGAGAAAGAGGAAAAGGAATTTAGAAAGAAATTTAAGGTGCATAGCTTTGATTGCTTTGGTCAAAAATGTGAAAATGCAATATTTTTTAAAATTTCTTTGGATTTATGTGCAAACATAACTCTGCATTTATGTTACCAGTATGACGGTGAGATTCAAGTACTTCACCAAGCAACAATAGCCACCAGTAAGAAAGGAAGTGGGAAGGATTTGGCTGTACAGGCTGGGGAAACCGTGGACGTCATCAGCAAATCTGACCCTGACAAATTCATCTGCAGGAACAAGGAGGGCAAATGTAAGTGGCGTTATTTGCGACCCAGAATTTGATTTGATTCATCAGGGTTTCTGTGTGTTTTCTAAACCAAATTTGTTACTTTTGAAGACCTTTTTAAAAGCTTAGCAATTAGGGTTAGAAATTATGTTATTAAAAACCTTCATGCTCTCCTTCCAACTCTCCAATTCTCCTTAATCTTTAGAACAGAAATTAAGATAGAAATCAACAGAGACGGCAATAGTTGGGACTCGTTCAAAGTCCAGAAAACCTTCAGTGGTAACGAGATTACAAGGAATTTGTATTTCAAGTTACAAGAATACTATTGTGTGCATATAAAACAAAAAATACTGAAATTATTCAATAGTTTCTAGTGATTTCTTAGTGTCAGTATAGGGCACGCTTTCATGTGGACTGTGCACTGATGTGTACCCTGGATGTGACGACTTCAGCTTGAAACAAAGCACAGTCACATTTGAGGTATAGACCATTTTGAGGGATGTAAACAATAATGTTCCTAACATATTTGCTATTTTACATTTTTAATTTCTGTTTATAACTTTTATAGACAGAATTTCTATGCGCAGCCTTGGGCCGGAGGGGGTCATGCTTGGGGACCACAGGATTTCATCTCTGTTATTCGCAGATGATGTTGTTCTGTTGGCTTCATTAGACATGGACCTTCTGCATGCACTGATGTTGTTTGCTGCCTAGTGTGACGCGGCTGGGATGATAATAAGCACCTCTAAGTCTGAGGCCATAGTGCACCACCAGAAAAAAAGTGGCTTGCCAACTCCACGTTGGAGGAAAGTCCTTACCCCAGGTGGAGTTCAAGTATTATGGGGTTTTGTTCACGAGTGAGGGAAGGATTGAACGTGAGATTGATAGGTGGATTTGTGCAGCGGCAGCAGTAATGCGGTCGATGTGCTGGTCCGTTGTGGTAAAGAAGGAGCTGAGCCGAAAGGCAAAGCTTTCCATTTACCAGTCAATCTACGTTCCTACACTCAGCTATGGTCATGAGCTTTGGGTAATGACTGAAAGGACAAAATGGACAAGTGGCCGAAATGAGTTTTCTTTGCAGGGTGGCAGGGCGCACCCTTATAAACAGGGTGAGAAGCTCTGTCACCTAGGAGGAGCTCGGAGTAGAGCCGCTGCTTCTCCACATCGAGAGAAGTCAGCTGGGGTGGCTCGGGCATCTGTTTCAGATGCCTCATGGATGCCTACTTTGGGAGGTGTTCCAGGCATGTCCCACTGGGAGGAGGCCTCAGAGAAGACCCAGGACATGCTGGAGGGACTATGTCTCTTGGCTGGCCTGGGTATGCCTCGGGATCCCCCCGGAGGAGCTGGAGGAAGTGTCTGGTGAGAGGAAAGTCTGGGGTTCTCTCCTGAAACTGCTGCCCCCGCGACCCAGCCACAGATAAGCGGATGAGAATGAAATGAAATTACATTTTTAATTTCCATAGCTTCTGAGAGTCCAAAAAGGTCTACATATTTAAAAATAATGTTATGATAGCTGTTTTAACATTAGGATGTGACATAGTGTGACACACATAAAGAGCAAAGCGATCTTGTGAATGTGCGCAATATACTGACACTAAATTGAATGTTGAATTAAGTCATTCTTTTTGTTTTATGTGTGCATAAAAGTTTTCTTAAAGCATCATAATATTCTAATTGAACCACTGAAGGCATATGGTCTGTTTTGAAGATGTTTTATGGAATTTGAATGAGCTGGGACTATTGCTGTCTATATGGAGGATGAGCAAGTAATAAGTTTAAATTTAAAATATCTCAATTTATGTTCTGAAGACGAAGAAGTATCAAATAAGTGGAGCCACATGAGGGTGAGTGATTAATAAGATAATTTTTAAAAAAAATTTGGAGGACCAAAACTTTGACCATTATTAACAAATTTAAAATCCTTTATCACAATGTTGGTTTCATTTGTAGTAGTAATACAGTGAATTGTATTTGGACTAGTAAAAGAATACAAAGCTACAACACCACAGAATCAAAACAAACAAAACACTTTTTACATCACAGTGGAGACATTTCAACTTTTCATTTCAAGTTTTTTGTGTTAGACACTGGAAAATTACAAGCTGGTTAAAATTATAATTATATAAAGGCCTATAAATATTAATAAATAAATTAATTAATTAATAAATATTAAGGCCTATAACACCTTAGAGAATTAAACACTTCTAAATTGCAAATTTGCTAACTTTTTAAGAAGAAATCATGAATATACTAAAACAAACACCGGTAATGATGACATTATAACATTTGCTTTCAGTCGGATACGTCTCACTTAGCAACATCCACACAGAGTAAGTCATGTTTTCTCAAGCTCTACACTGTTTTGTCAATGTGTGATTTTACAGTTCTAAAATTTGTAACTTTTTGCTTGTAGCGATGAGGTCTATGATGACATTGGAGATGGTATGTAGCAAATTCATGAAAGTAAACATTACATGAAAATATAAAATGCTAATTCTTCATCTGCTGATTGCCAGAACACAGACAGGTAATTAATTCTTCTTTAAAATCTCCTTTACAGACTGTATTTATGACAACGACTGAAGCTCTGCCACCGTCATTTTCTCATCTTCAGGTGCAGCTCATTGTTTTGGGCCCCATTTGTTTTCTTGATAGTTGATGTTGTATTTATCATGAACACGCGCATTTGGATGATAAAAAAAGTACAGCCTAATACCATCATCATATGATATTAGCCTTGCCTTTCTGTCCAAATATGCCATAAATTACAATTTTGCTGAGATATTTGCCTTATAGTGACCATAGTTCACCCAAAACTGAAAGATCTGTTATCGTTTACTCAATCTTAGTTTTTTGTTTAACTTAAAATAAGATATTTTGAAAAAAGCTGCAATTGACTTCCATAGTAGGAAAAGGTAGTCCATAGGTAGTCAAGAGTTACCGGTTTCTAACATTCTTCAAAATATCTTCTTTTGTGTTCAATAGAATAAAGAATAAAGGTTTGGAAGCACTTTTGGCTGAGTAAATATGTTGTAAATTTTCATTTTTGGGTGAACTATCCCTTTAAATTAATTTAATTTACAGTTTTCAGTAATAAATTATGTTGAAAAGAAATAATTTAAGCTGATCTATTTTTTTAGTGTATCAAGCTGCAACTAATTCACATCAATAATTTAATCGCTGTAATTATGTTGCTGAGTGAAAGGCAGTATTTTGTAACAGGTCTTTACTCTTTTAATTGCTGTGTTTTTGTAAATATTATAAAGGCAAAAGACTGAACTCTATACGTCGTGTGCTAATAAATGTAAACATTTGCATCACTTTTACAACAGAATGTGTTGACTGATTGTTTGATTGAACAAAAAAAAATAAGAACACTAACATTATCACACTGTCCCTTTAAAAAATAATATACAGTTGAAGTCAGAATTGACTCCTGAATTATTAGCCCCCTGTATATTTTTTCCCCCAATTTCTGTTTATTTTTTTACATATTTCTAATCTATTGTTTGGATAATTTTAATAACGTGTTTCTTTTATCTTTGCCATAATGACAGTACTTTGCCAAGCGTGGGAATCGCAGGTTAACTCACGTTACGGTATTATCACGAAATTTTGCCCCTGATATTGATATACAGATATATATAATATCACAAGAAAACCATCCATGATATAACACAATATTTGTAGATGAATAATAAAAAATGCATTTATTAAGCATGGGATGATAATCGTTTGCAAGGTGTACTGCGGTTTGGAAAAGCAACCCTGCTGTAAAATCCAGCTTAAACCAGCCTAGGCTGGTTGGCTGGTTTTAGCTGGTTGACCAGCCTGGTTTTAGAGGGGTTTTGGCCATTTCCAGGCTGGTTTCCAGCCATTTCCAGCCTGGTCTTAGCTGGTCAGGCTGGAAAATGACCAGCTAAATCCAGCTAAAACCAGCTTGACCAGCCTGGTTTAAGCTGGACATAGCTGGTTTTGGCTGGGCTTCCAGCCTGGAAAGGTGGTCAAGCTGGTTTTAGCTGGTCATTTTCTAGCCTGACCAGCTAAGACCAGGCTGGAAATGGCTGGAAACCAGCCTGAAAGTGGCCAAAACCCCTCTGAAACCAGACTGGTCAACCAGCTAAAACCAGCCAACCAGCCTAGGCTGGTTTAAGCTGTTTTTTTCAGTAGGGAAGGTTTTAAAACCGCCAGAATTTTCTGTTTTTTTTAACGACCATTTTATTTAGTTTTTTAGGGCAACAATATCTCCAGCAGAAAAGGACCCTCCACATCAAAAGCTACTCGTTCAAAATATTTAAATATTTCTTAAAATAAAATATATTGTGTTCAATGGGAGCAAACGTTTTTTTTTACCCAGACATTTAAAAAACATATTTTAGACCAGTAATCACAATACCATGAAGTATATTGTGAAACCGTGATTTAAAATGATACAAACATTTGTATTTACTCCTCTGCATGTGATTATGGGAAGCTTTGTAAATCGGAAAGCCAAATTCAGGCGGAAATACCCAAAAGCTTAACTGGTTAAGGTTATCATATCATCACAATCTTATACCGGCCCATGCCTATTGTTGATACACCATTACTGCTGCCAAACCGGTAAACTCAGGGCTAAATTTGTGCCGGAACAAGTCGGATACGGATACGCCACCTCATTTTAGCAATCCCCTCCCTCTTTACTTTGGTCCACGACACTCCCTCGCCACTCTTCACTTTCTTACCAGACACAACTTCCACCCCCACCTCTTCACTTTCATCCATGACACCTCTCCCTCCTCTGGTAACATGCCGGATCCGTTACCCCGATCTGTTCCAGGACCTCGTAATCTATAAATTAAGCACTGGGTAAACTGCTGCAGTCAGTTTAAGACAGATTATTTAATTCAGATATTTTGTACATATAGATAAATATTGATCCTTGACGCCAGAGTACTGATAATGCATCACAGCCAGAAATATCACGATATATTAGCATATCAGTATTTTGTCACACTCCTAATATTCACTAGATATTTTTCAAGATACTAGTAGTCAGCTAAAAAGTGCAATTTAAGGGCCTGAGTAGGTTAATTAGTCAAGTTTTGTTCATTAGGGTCATTGTAAAACGATGATTTGCCCTGTAGACAATCGAAAAAACATATTGCTTAAGGGGGCTAATAACATCGACCTTAAAATGGTTTAAAAAAATTAAAACTGCTTTTATTCTAGCTGAAATAAATCAAATAAGACTTTCTCCAGAAGAAAAAATATTATAGGAAATACTGTGAAACTCTGCTAAACATCATTTGGGAAGTTTTTAAAATAGAAAAACCGGCTAATAATTCTGACTTTATATCTCTTAGTAATTTTTATGCAAAATTACAGTTATTACGAAAAAGAAACAACAACTGTGCAACAGTGTGGAAACCAGCCTTTATATTTGGTGTTTCTTGTGGTCCTAATGAGAAAGAATATCATCTTTATGACTTATAAAACAGTTTGTGACTTTGACATTGAGCACAGCAGCCATGCACAATGCACAGTAAACAACGTGGGATACTAGTGACAGCTTATTTGCTTACAAAAATAAAATATTATGTACAAAAGTTCATCCGCTGTTCACAATAAACATTACGCGTATTGCAGATTCTCCCTTCTCCAAAAAGTAACATTGAAACAATGCACAATAGAAGTATGGATCAATTCTATATATATATAAAAGTATTACTTGTTTATCCTGTGAACATTTTACACAAATATGTACAATATGGACACTGCTTTTAAAGAACATTTCCAGTGAATTTAATATATAAAACAAAGAACTTTACAGTTGAGCAGATAAGTGAAAAGACATCCTTGGCTGAATTATTGGACTTTTACCATTTCTGTACATCTCTACATCAGTAATTCTGCATCAAAAACTGCATCCAGCGGTAAAACTGTGAAGATGTGCAAGAAAGATTGTGTCGATATTTTCTAGACGGTTGATATTTATGTTTACATGCTTGAAATGAAATCCTTCATGCTATGAAGTACACTTTGTTTCTGTATAAGCACTGAAGTGTGTGTGTGTGTGGGTATAAAATTATGCATAGAAACAAAGAACGACAGACAGAGAAATAGAAAGACTGCATCTTTGGCGACACTTATCACTAAAATCACTTGAAACGCCTTCTCTTTTTGTCCCCCCCCCCCCAAAAAAAGTGAGCTGAAAACCAGTAAATAGTTGTGTCCTTTCACATTCAACCTCTCAAAAGGCTTGCGCTAGGTGCATTTACCCATTTATATGTCATTTAAAGATCCTTTTACATTGCAGAGGCATGCATTTCAAGTACAATCTCGCTCAAATCATCAATCTAACCTTGATAATCAAAGTCTGTCTTATGTCTGAGGAAAACGGTCCATTCTTGTCCATATTCAGTCTGCCGAACCACTCCAGTTCACTCCAATGTATGCAATATATGTGAGATTCCAGAACTTGCAGAACACTGAACTGAAAGGCTTTGCAGGAAATCTCAGGGTGACCGAAAAAGCTTCAGATGTACATTGACATAAATAGTATGTCAGGGCAACAGTTTCTAATACTTTCAGTTCGTTGTTTGTTGGCAGTCAGAGCTGAACATCTGAAGAAAAAAAAGAGAGAATGTTATTAAAATGAGGATGATTAAATAAGGGGATATTTTAGGGCTGCACAATACAGTATATGTCGTCAGCAATGACAGTGCAAATGTGCGCATCCACAATAGTCACATCACAGAATATGCAATGCGGGGTCGGATTATAGTTGATCTGGCAATAATAGAGTTAAATTGTATCATGTGCATGTGTTTTTAAAAGAATAGTTCTCCCAAAACTCAAAATCTACCCACTATTTACTCAATAGTGGTTTCAAATTTTGTGAGTTTTGAACAAACGCAATAAAAACACAAAAGAAGATAATTTGAGGAAAGTTGGAAACCTGTAACCATTGACTTCCACAGTAGGAAAAACAAATACTATAGAGGTCAATGGTTACCAGTTTCCAGCTTTCTTCAAAATATCTTCTTTTTAGTCCGATAGAAGAAAGTAAGTCAAAAGGGTTTCAAACAAGTAAAAGGTGAGTAAATGATGACAGAATTTGTGGGTAAACTATCCCTTTAACGCCTGAATACTGCATAAATATAAAAACACAAGACTATTTCATTGTATTTTAAATTATATATATATATATATATATATATATATATATATATATATATATATATATATATATATATATATATATATATATATATATATATATATATATATATGCACTTGTTATTTATTTGTTATGCAGATGTACTTGCCATCCAAATAATCCTAAAATGAAGTCTTTCCAAAATATGCTGTTCCAGTCATCTGGGGCCCATTTCAATCAGAAGGTTCAACAAAATCTGAGTTTAAACTTGAACTCTGAGTTGACATGGTCTGACAGGATAGCCAGTAGCCAGCCTGCATGGTGAAAGGAGTGTTTTTTTTTTTTTTGTTTGTTTGTGTGTTTGTTTTTTGGAGTAGATTATTTTGCGGTTATAGGTCTCATTTAGGCTACTATTTAATTATGAGATTTCAATTCTGCATTTTAGTGAGTCAGTACTGCACTTAAAGTCAGTAAACTCATTGCCTTAATTAAATAAATAAACGACATGCATAATTATAAAAATTATGTTAAACAACAATTCCAAGTTACAATTGGTTTACTCTAATTTTAAAGTAAAGTCAACTCACCGCTTTTAAGACAATGTTTTTAAATACTCACCTTTTTTGTTGAGTAACTAATCGCCTTTTACAGTGTATAGTTCATCAGAATATAAGTAGCTTTAAACAAAATCCTACCTATAGCAAGTATGTCCTGGTATAATGGCCAAGCTTCCATTGTGAACTTTCTTGGTGGAGCATCCAGTGGTCCATCAGAGCAGAGGTCAAACCTTTGCGCACACAAACACATGCATATTTCTGCGTGTGTGCACATGTGTAATGTAATATAAAGTGGAAAGTGGTGCAGTGGTTTTTGGAGACAGGAAAGTGCAGTGAAGTCAAGAGTCATTTATGACTGGGGCTGATTACAGTCGGGGTTGGAGGGTAAACTAGCGCCACATTGACCCGCTCTGAGCCGTTCTTGGGGCAGATGATCTCAGTGAGTCCCTCAGGTCGAGGCTGGCTTAACAGCTCTCCTGTAAATGTCCACAAAGAGATAAAAAAAGGTTTGTTTAATCCACATTGGTATGCACAATCAGTCAATTTTACACACAAAAAAAGAATGATTTAATATTTTAGTGCAATTACAGAATCATTTGATGGATAATGTAATTATAAGCCAGACAAATGTGAAGTGTTACTTGAGAGAATCAATTCATGGTTTAAATTGATTTAAAGAAATGCAAAAACAATCTTCAAAATTGACTTTATTATTATAAAAATGTAAGCTGTTTAATACTGATTACAGTAGTTGGGTTACAGAAGTAAAAATACCATTCATTTTCTCCATCGGGATATTTATTCTTTTACAGTGTAATTAACTTTTTAAATCATTTGAAATATGTTTAATAAAGTAAATATGCATTAATCTGAAGAAATTGTTTTCAATGAAGGGAACAAAGTTTTCAATATAGTTTTAAAATTATCCACACTTTTTATTTATTATCATATTATTGTTGTTTGTTTTGTTTTTTTTTCTCATAAGTGGTTTCACCTGTATGTGTTAAGCTTTTATGATGTAAATCCCTGCTGAAAAAACAGCTGAAACCAGCCTAAGCTGGTTGGCTGGTTTCAGCTGGCCAACCAGCTTGGTTTTAGAGGGGTTTGGGCCATTTCCAGGCAGTTTTTCAGCCATTTCCAGCCTGGTCTTAGCTAGTCAGGCTGGAAAATGACCAGCTAAAACCAGCTTAACCAGCCTGGTTTAAGCTGGAGATCGCTGGTTTTGGCTGGTCATCTACCAGGCCGACCAGCTAAGACCAGCCTGGAAATGGCTGGAAACCAGTCTGGAAATGGGCAAAACCCACAAACATTGGAATACTATCAGGAAGGATGGGGTTAACATTTGTTTATTGTTTTACATGTAGAGCGCCCCCTCTGTTACCTTAAGGACAAAATGATGCTTATGTTGTATATGAGGAAGAAGCAGCCAGTGCACGAGGGCTGACAGAATGTCTCTGTGCTCATTTTTGTATTGGCTGTTTTTCACAGACAATAAATCACTGAAAGATATATAAAAGGTCTATATTTATTTACACAACGCAGAAGAGATGCAAAAAACTAGTTACGCCAAGGAAATTATTGAAAATGAAGTAATGAGATTCAATCTCCATTGGGGGGGCGGGGGGGGGGGAATGATGGAGAACTATACTTTCTAATCCACTTTTGCACTCTCTTGCAAGCGCAAATAATTTTTGTTGTTTTTTATATTCTAGACAGGATCCCTGTTTATCACATATTGTTCCCAAATGTATTTGTTTCCATGTTCCTGGTAATTCAGCACGTTTCCTCAAAAAAGTCTAAAATCTACCACAAGATGGCGATGTTTATCAAGCATTTATCAACGCTTGAGCAAAACAGCTCGATCTTCATTAAATCGCCTTTTTAAACACACAACCGTGTAAAGGCTTAATATATGATGAAGCTTTATCATTTTAAACTCAATGATGACTACCAGGTTCCTATAAAACTCCTTAAAGAATAACTGCGATTATGAACTGTACAGCTTGTCTTCAGAATCCAAAACCTGATTGTATTGAGGTTTAAAGTCTGTTAATGTCTATAGAACCAAAACAAACCTGTTCAGTCCACCCTACAAGCAGCCAGTATTGACAGGAGAGTCCCTCATGCCTATAAACAGAGCTGCAATGAAGGATTGGTGTCCTAGTCAGCAAGTCAATGTGCAAGCAAACAGCTACTTAAGAGGGATCAGACCAACCGCAGGAAAATAAAGCATTACATCATGTGTCAGTCCACAAGATTATAGACCACCGTCATCTGTAGGCTACTGTGCTTGCATGTGACTTTGAATCTTGCCCCACAGTCCAAAGACATGCGCTATAGGTGAATTGAATAAGCTAAATTGGCCATGGTGTATGTGTGTGAATGCAAGAGTGTATGGGTGTTTCCCAGTGCTCGAAAGGCTGGAAGGGCATCTGCTGCGTAATGACATATGTTGGATAAGTTGGCAGTTAATTCCTTTTTGTCGACCCCTGATTAATAAAGGGACTAAGCCAATAAGAAAATGAATGAGTAAATGAAACCAATTTATCGAGATATCAATCTATCTTTGTTTATAACCCGTATAAATTATTAGTTTATAAATAACTAGAAAACAAGTTATTAAGGCAGAAAAGTAAAACCAGACAAATATTGCTATTAAATATGAAACTGTTTCGATATACTGTATTCAGTCACCTAAACTAGTCTGGAACTTGCGATAATATTTTCTTCTCTATTGTGAATGATGAAAAATGCAATTATTTTGACTATTTTGATACTTATTTTGATTATTTTGACCGGGCAATTGACTGGATCTTCAGAACATTGTCATTTGGAAATTTCATGTTTTTTTAATAAAAACTACAAGGCACATGAATAAAAAATTAATTTATGATTAACAAACTGTAATATGCCTTTAATTAAATATAAGTTCTGATTTCATCGTGACAAAGCAAAACGCATGTATTGTTTTAACACACAAGAAAAAAAAATGACATAAAACATTTTTGTAATTTTTAAACCAGTGGATCCCAAAGTGGGGGTCAGGACACCCCCGGGGTCTCGCTTGATGATTTTCAAAAATCAAATTCATTTTATTAAACTATTAGAATTACCATATTTTATCCATAACCTACTGAAAAACAAAACAGTAGTTAATAGTAGCATTGTTAACATGTTAATAATTAACATAGAAATAATAATAAAAAATAAAAATCTGCCTTTCAATTTTTTTTGAGACCTCTGGATTGATTAAATTACATTTAAATCAAAGCAATAGCGTCAGATGCAGCACATTGATTTTATGGCACCAGGTTAAACTTTGACACCTTTTCAACACTCATGTACATTAAAAATAAATACAGGCCACAAGTGAACATGGAGGATGGTCTCCGACTTGGACAGACTTGGATCTATTGGTATGCGTGTGCCGTTGTGTGCAAATATTATATATCTATAACCACCTCAGTGAATAATTGGGGTAGCAAGTCACTAGTATTGTTATTTTGGGGGTCACCGACTGAAAAGTTTGGGAAACCTGTTTTAAACAGTGAATTTTTAGGAGCGTCTGTAGCTAAAAAGCACTTAATATTAATCATAACCTACATTTAACACAAATGACATGGATACTTGTTACTTAAAGAGTCCACACTGTTTTTTTAGAAACACTATAATCCCTTTTTAATTTGTGACCCAGCAGAAAAACTATAAATAACCTGATCCCTATTAATGTTTGAATAATGCATTATTATCATAATAACATCAGATTTGATGTGGTTTTAACAAAAGACAAGCTTCTTAAAGTACAAAGAATTTCCCCCCAAGGCACTGCAGTTAAATGGGAAAACAAAGTATGGCATGGTACCTTACCACTTAAAATAACTGTACATCATGGCACCATGTAGCCCGACGGGTGCACCACTTACACCATTAGGCCTATTGATTTTCTGTTCTCCTTCATTCTAAATAAAGGAGAAATTCCATTAGATTGAACATTAGAACTGAGCAAACTAGAAAGCCGAGGTTACCATATGTGAAAATAGGGACGGTGTTGCTAATTCTACAAGTATTCACTGTGGAGGCTTAATAGGAAATTAGTCAGCAGTTGCTTTATGGGATTCATACAGAATAAAGGTGAGTGTTCCTGCTGATTCATGCATTAGTTATTATTATCACTTACTCCTTTAGTCTAAGTCACGCTGTTGCTAATATATGTTGCAATATTAGTCATTTCTGGGAGTTATTTCTTGACTTTTGCACTGAACTTGATTTCTAGCTGCTCTTTTGCATTTGTTCTTCTGCCAGACTCTCCATTTCTGCTTCAGACTTTTTTTTGTTCTTGCTCTCTGAGGTGCATTATCAGGTCCTTAAAAGGTAAACTGCACTCCCCGGCCAAAGCTTCAAGTCAATACCGCTGTACAAGCATCCACTGTTAGGCAGGCTTTCCAGCAGGTTTTATGGATAAAACACAAGAGCGCTGAACCGCAAGGAGCACTCGAGGCATGTGTGGGGAACAATGACTTCAGCAGACCAGCACTTTTCTTTACTGAAACCCATCTTCAGAAACTTAAATGTGACTGGTGCAAATTCTGAAGTCTTTGTAGTAGTTAAAAATTAAATAAGACTTTCTCCAGAAGAAAAAATATTATTAGTCATACTGTGAAAATTTCCTCTCTCCGCTAAACATAACTTGGAAAATATTTAAAAAAGAAAAAAATAAATAAATAAATCAAAGGGGGCTAATAATTCTGACTTGACCCTAACCTGCCTAGTTAACCTAATTAACCTATTACATATGACAAAAAAAGATGTTTCGCAGATTCACATTTGTTATATTTAGAGGAGATGGAGGGGTAGAATTTGTTAAGGTTAACCCTAAAATAATGAAGCCGATGTACTAGTTTATATTTGATTAGTTAGTGTCATCAGTTCATAGTACATGTTTTTATGACCTTGATAGACTTTTTCCAATCCTCATTGGTAATTTGAAGAAATTTTGAGGAATCTTTCAAATACAAGGTAGATATGTCGAACTGAGCAGTAAATACATCTATAAAATGGCATCAGTTATTTACAGAGGCAGATTTATATTTATATACATCATGTTCATCTGCTAATTGTTCAAAGTGAGAGATAGATGTACTAACATAGTTTCTCAGCTGTAGAAAAAAATATGTGATGGTAAAAGATCAAATTTCTGTTTCAGCTGAGGGAATGTAGCAAATTAACCATCCATGTACAAGTCTCTTACAGTGATCATTCCTTTACTGGACCAAATTGAAAATGTGGCGTCAATGAGTGATGGCTTAAAGGTGTGGTTATGAGCAATAGGGGTGGACGATGTGGTAGATGGTAACTTAAATGCTTTCCCAAAATGACACCATATTTTGAGACACCTGCTAAGTAAGTTATTTTAATAAGTTACAATAACAAAGACATATTGTCATTGATGAAGTTGATATAATTTTTGACAATGTATGCAGGGCCTTTTCTGAAACAAACTCAAACAATTTACACAGAAACATGACAGCACAACTGGAAGTGATAGAGAAAGCAGCAAATTACATTTCTGCTCTGATAGCCACAAAACTACACTGAACGTCGTGGGTTTGTGCTCAGTTAGGATCAATGTTGTTAAAGAAAACACTTTGCCTTCAGAAGAAACTTGTGATTTCAGTCAGGCAATTTTAAATCTTGTCTGGCCTGTGCACTTTCCCAACACATCCCATAAATGTACAAGAATTAGGTCAGTAGGCGATGAGCAGCTGGTCTTTTGTGTCTGTTCAAATGCATTCATCCCCATGAGCATTTACGCTATGAAAACAATCCCATCGAATGTGTTTTCCACCACCTCTGGAAGTGGCCCAAAACCTTTTAGAACCTGTATTTACACCACTTTTCAGCGTGGTTCACTTGTGACAGGATCAAACAGCAATGAATAGCAGGTGGAACCAGGTTGTAAATGATCAGCAGAAGTTCCTGTTCCTGATTAAGATAGTTAATATGTAACAAACACTGGTCAGTGCTGAGACGGCTACACTCAAAGAAATTATTTTGCTGCTTGTTCAAACTACTTCTTTAAAATGAGCAGAAACAACACAATTCTTGAGATTTTTTTTGGGACAACTGGCTCAACATGCTTCACCTCACGAGATGGTTACTGTCCTGGTATTTGCTGGAGCAACCCGAAGGGGAAGCCAGAGCTGAAAATAAACACTGATTATTGTCATTTTTCTCTTTTGTCTCCCATCATTAAAGTCAGAATATCTGCTGAGGTTTTCACTCATTCATATTGTTTAGTAGGCTAAATGTATGCACCTTGACACAGTGTGAATTAGAATTAATTAGATCTGAAAAATACATTATGTTTCACATATTTGTTTTAATATCATTAAATAAATTATTTAAAAACATTATAGCATTTTTCTAAGGGAATGTTATATCATAAGAACTATTGTTATCACAATATTCAACATATTTTTTAGGTTATGTGCAGCCCTAATACACACACACACACACACACACACACACACACAAGTCATGTGACACTGAAGACTATAGTGAAGGCTGCTAAAATATTTAATAACTAAAAATGGGTATGATGTTGTCTAAAAATGAATATGAAAATATCTGAAAACCTGGCATTATGGTTATTTATGCCCCCCAAAAGTTCTAAATGACAACATTTTAAGAAGAAATGTCATCTTTACAGAATTTTAAAAAATGGTTTTACTCAAACACACAACTATAAATCCAATTCAAGAGAAAGTAAACATTTGAAAGTGATCTGATTTTCTCCATAGCTGTATATTGGCTGCTTTATCAGTATATGCAGATAAATGATTATATTTACTGTTAAAGTTTTCAGCCCTGATATATAAAAGCAGTCACACTTTCCAATAAGGCTGTATTAAATACTGTTAATGCATTTACTAACACAAACAAACAATAAACGATACATTTCTAACAGTATTTATTCATCTTTTTTAATGTTAGTAATGGACAAAGTTTTTCTTTGCTAGTTAACTCACAGTGCACTTACTTCTATTAACAAGCATGAATTTGGATTTTAATAATGCATTAGTAACTAACAATAATTAACAAAACAATATTGTAAAGTGTTGTAAAGCTAATAAAATTATGCATTATTTCTGCCAACTGATGCAGTTTTAAAAATGCTTGGTTTCACACAATCAATTTGTTAGGACAACATAAAGGAATTAAGTTACTTATTAGTATTTACAAATTTAAGTAAATTGTATATAAATCAATCAAGTCTTCCCCAAAAAAACTCATTGTGTTGTTTTGACTCATTTCAACCCCTGTGATCTGTTCAAATTTACTACCCTTTTGTTCTGGATGAAGGCATGCACTGAATTAAACTGCTGTAAAAATGCATCAGACAAATTTTTTTAATTTTTTTGCATTAACCTCGGTCCTGATCTACTAAATGTTCTTTTTTTAATGACAGGATTTTAACTCTTTAATTGCCAAGTTAACAAATGATGTCACTGACTTGGTAAAAAAAACAACACACAAAATGACGTATTTTCAATAAAAAAATTAATTGTGGACTGGATTTTTTTTTCCTTTTAATCACAGTCTTGAACATGTAAATGGAACAACATTGGCTTTGATGCATTTTTAGATTGTTTTTTTTCTCCCTAATTTACTGTTGATGGCTGTTTTTGCCCCATTGACTTCCATTTTAACCACATTTAATGGTGCATAAATACACAGTCTTTGTTTTTATTTACTCCATGTAGTTCTGAAAGCTGAGATGCATAATTTGATGCACATTTTCTCAGACACATCAAGGTAAGTGCACAAATGTCATTCTCACACTAACACACACACTTTAATTTGCTGTTATACTCTACACTGAAAAAAGTGTTGCATGCAAAACTGTTGCAAACAATTTATTTGTGTTGAATTTAAACAAACAAATTAAATTTAATAATGTTCAACTTAATTTGTTTGTTTAAATTCAGCCCAAATAAATTGTTTACAACCACTTAACGTAAAAAAAATTAAGTAAATCCAAGGAATCATCTTTGAATAATTTTTTTCAGTGTATATAAAAATATAGAAACTAAGCAAACTAAGCACAGGCCTATCTAAACGGTTAATGGCAACTGATGATCAACAGTAAAAATGACAAATTTTACCTCTTCCCAACAAAAAATGCATGATTATTTGGTGCCATGGTTTTGCAACCAAACAAATGTGGATATAATGAAAGTCAATGGGATGAAAACAGCCACCAACAGTAAATTAGAGAGAAAAGAATGAAAATCAATCAAACACAATGCATCAAAGGCAATGTTGTTTCACATGTTCAAAAAATCTAATCCATAATTACTTTTTATATTGAAAATACGCCATTTTGTGTGTGTTTTTCATCAAATCAGTGACATAATTTATGTATTTGACAATTAAAGACTTAAAATACTATAATTTTCAAAACAATTTAGTAGTTTTGAGCACCACTGAGGTTGATTAACAGATTTATGCAAAAAAAACGGCTCTTTTTTTATATCAGTTTAATCTAGTGATTTTATCCCTAACATAAAAAGGGTAGTAAATTTGCCCAGAGTGTATTGTTGAGTTCTTTAAAAATTTTACTTTTCTCAAAATATGTGTCAAAACAAGATTTGTCACCAAAAGTCGTTCTGCTTGCTAGCTGAAACACAAAAAAAGTTATGGCCAAATTAAGACTCAAAATCACCCCAGAGTGTATGAAAACATCCCCAGCAGTACATAAAGTATAAATAAGTAGTTTGAACAAACAGCAAACATCATTTTTTGAGTGTAGATTCCTTTAGCCATCAACACAAACACTCACCTTAAGAATAACAGGTGACACACTCTCACCCTCCACCTTGAAATAAATACCACATAATCTTCAACACTAAAATCCAGTTACACACTATTCACACAGTCATTATTAAGCGGTAAACCTGTCCTGCGCCTGAAGGCAGGGAGGATAAAAAAAAGTGATCCTAGAGAGAATTAGTTACCAACACAATAAATCTCCAAACTCTAAATCTATAAACACAGCGCAGTTTAAACATCCTGTGCTCGCTTGGCCAGGAAGTAGCAGAGAGAGCGAAACAATGAGAAATATCTCCATAACAAAGAGCACTGTTGCTACACTCCTGTCTAGCTTTGCCTTCACTCCTACAGTCTACTGTGCTCATACTGAAGATCTCGCATTCCAGATGAACATTCTTCAGCTTTTGTTGTCTGAGCACTGAAGTTTCTATTAACAATGAGGCGGATGCTAACTCTCAATAATCAAAACAATGTGACAAAAATTCTGATTGTTGGGATTGTTCAAGGGAAATTATGTAAATATTTGCGTCAGACATACCAGCGTTTGGTTTCATGAACAATTTAAAACATGTTTTTACATAGAATTTGTGCACTGATTTATTCCAATTTTGGTTAATAATATCAATGAGCGGGTGATTTTTTGGTTTGTTATGGCCAGGCCCGGAATAAGAATTCAGAGGCCCCCGGGCACAATGTCTTGTAGGCCCCCTACCTGGTCGCACCCCTATAGTTGAATTAAAAAATTAGATTAATATAATATTTTTTAAATAAAAATAATCTATAATGTATTGCCCGCATTTTTACAATAAATGATATACAGTACATATATTTCTAGTTTACAAAGATTTTATTTATTTTTAAAGCATTTAAAGCACACTTTGAAAAAAAATATTAATACAACTAATGAAAATTAATGGATTTTAATATACTTGTTCAAGTTCACTGAATCAGTAGTAAAAAATTATATTTAGGGTATTTTTAATGTATAACTTCTACAAACTTAAAACATGATTTGGATATAACACCTCTCCAATCCAGTTCTATAAATCAGAGTCCTCCATAATACACACACTTCCTAATGATTCCTACTTGTCTTCCTCATGAAGAAGGATACATACATACACTACCTGACAAAAGTCATGTCGCCAAACCAAGTTTTAGGAACAACAAATAATAACTTGACTTCTTGTTGATCATTTGGTATCAGAAGTGGCTTATATGAAAGGCAAAAGCCTCTAGATTACACTTATTTTACCAAAATAAAATATGATCATGCCTTGATATTTAATGATTTAATTAGGACAGTAAGGTCTGACTTTGCTTAGACAAAAGTCTTGTCACTTAACAGAAATAGTGTACAGTATAGAATATAAAGTCAAGGTGTAGTGGGAAAAGATTTAATATTGTGTATGACTCCCATGAGCTTGGAGGGCTCTGCAATGACTCAAATAACTTATTAATGAAGTCATCTGGAATGGCAAAGAAAGCGTTCTTGCGGGACTCCCAGAGTTCATCAAGATTTTTTGGATTCATCTTCAATGCCTCCTCCATCTTACCCCAGACATGCTCAATAATGTTCATTTCTGGTGACTGGGCTGGCCTATGCTGGAGCACTTTGACCTTCTTTGCTTTCAGTAACTTTGATGTAAAGGCTGAAGTATGAGGAGCACTATCCTGCTAAAGATTTTGCCCTTTCCTGTGATTTTTAGTGTAATTGGCAGCACAAATTAGGGTTGGCATCATTGTTGTAGGCAGCGGTGAATTATTTATTTATGAATAATCCATTAATTAATAACAAAATTATTTGTAGCCTACCGTTTCAAATACCTGACCAGCATGATCTTTGTTTCACCCATAACCAAATCAGAAATAAATAAAGATAAGTTACACACAAATTACCACCTGTCAATCACTTTTCTGCAGGACTCTGGCATGAATAGGCAGAGTGATCAGTGTCATTATAATGGTGTCAACAAACTTGGTTGGTAAAAAGGTGCAAAACCAAGAGGAACCAACCAACAGTATCTGAGGTTTTCTCTAAAATATGCTGGAAAGTACAAGCGTGAAAGCGAAAGATTGAAGCAGTGTACTGACACTGTGACACGTTACCTGATAGAGGTAACATCTTAGATAGAGACAAGATTAATTAAATATCACGTTTAACATCTGTAATGAGACACAATCCAGCGGTACATCTTTGATAGACTGTCTGACATGCACTGCTCTCTGGGGTGACTGCTGGAGATCAGAGTCAGACGCGAGCATAGCTAAAACTAAAATGGCATTTTAAAACTAAGATGTATTTGTGTAAACCGGGCCTGAGTGTGTATTTTTCACGAGCGAGTTTGTGACGGGGGCGGATCGGAGAATCGCTATGCCGGCTCAGCATTGTGATGTCTATCAGCCTTTGGCGATGGCATCATCTATCGACTCAACCCTAGCACAAATGTCTTGACACCTCAGGCCGACGAGGTTACCATCCACTCTGCAGATCTCTCACACGCCCCCATACTGAATGTAACCCTAAACCATAATTTTTCCTTCACCAAACTTTCTGTGAGAAACTTGGGTCCATGCGGGTTCCAATAGACCTTATGCAGTATTTGTGATGATTGGGATGCAGTTCAGCACAAGATTCATCAGAAAAGAATTAATTAATTAATTTAAAAAAATAAAATAAAAAAATAAAATCAACCTTTTGCTATTTTTCCAAATGAGTAACTAGAAGTCAAGTTAGTATTTGCCAGATCGATGACAAGACTTGTCAACATAATAAAATTTACTTGTGTGAAAATGGTGACAAAATATGGATTTTTTTTTTGTCCATAATACTGCATACAAATAGTAATTTTTTCACATTATTTTCACAAAGGTCATCTAAATCATTAAAGTAGACACTTTACTATCATTCATTCAATTTCTTATTCATTCATTCATTTTCTTTTCGGCTTAGTCCCTTTATTAATCTGGGGTCACCACAGCAGAATGAACCGCCAACTTATGCAGCATATGTTTTCTGCAGCGGA
The DNA here is from genome assembly GCF_903798145.1 of Danio aesculapii. Classification (NCBI taxonomy): domain Eukaryota; kingdom Metazoa; phylum Chordata; class Actinopteri; order Cypriniformes; family Danionidae; genus Danio; species Danio aesculapii. Next base: position 25,559,464 of record NC_079455.1, on the reverse strand, counting down.
TGCCCTTCCAGCCGCAACCCATCCCTGGGAAACATCCACACACACTCATTCACTCTCATACACTATTAACAGTTTATCCTACTCAATTCACCTTTACCGCATGTCTTTAGACTGTGGGGGAAACCGTAGCACCCGGAGGAAACCCATGCGAATGAAGGGAGAACATGCATCATTAAATTTCTACATACATAATATCATTGTTGTCAATTTAATTAAATGCAAATTTTTATTTGATTATAGAATATAATTTGTTTAATAACTGTAGATCATGCATGCTAATAAAATAACATGTCATTTCATTACTATGAAAGCATCTTAATATCTGCATCTCTCAGCTAACTCAAAAATTAAGACCCATTGTAACCACACAACACAAAAGCCAGTCTATCCCTCCAGCCACATTCCAGATATTTCCCAAAGCCGTTTTATCTTTAACGCATTCGTGCTGTGACTCGTTCTGCAGCCCTTTATGACGTCTCAAATCTGGGTCAGAGACATCCTGGAATGCGGCATCTTTTCCCCGGGTGTCCAGAGAATGTGGATGTCTTAAAGGAAACGCCAAAAAAAACTGCCTCTGGAATTAACAGCATGTATCTGACACAGCACGTGTCATGCACAAGTTCAGCTTGATTTACTGAATCATTGAACAGAACCGAACTAACATGGACTGTAACTATTAGTGAATTTTTCAAGCCCTTCTTTTGATGGTTAAAAATTCTACAGTGCACTACAATTATCTGCCTTTCTGTAGCACATAATGAGTTTTCAATGGCTGGGTATTGATTTAGATGTCATGATTCAATTCTAATTCAAAAGCTTTTGATTGGATTCTCAATTCACTGTATCAATATACAGGGGTTGGACAATAAACTAAAATGCTGGCAAATCATAATTTGACCAGGATTCATTTAAATGTTTAATTAGCAGAGTAAAAGCACAGTTTCGTCTAAAATACAGCATTAAACACAACATTATGGGTGACATATCAGCGTTGAAAAGACAACAAATTAATGGTGCGCGTCTCACTTTAAATGTATTCACTGCTTTAGAGAATCATTATTGAAGCCATCACTTATTTATTATTATTATTATTATTATTATTATTATTATTGTTGTAGTTCAGTGTGTTGGATGGTAAACAGTGATCAGGCGAGACTTTAGGATGAACAGCCACTCAAGGTCAGAGGATTAGAGCTCTGACTGATAAAGCACAAAGCAGGGTCGTCCCCATGAAGACAAACATATACACACAGCTACACAAAAATAGACCTGAGGGATTCTTTGAGGATTAAATCAATATGGGTTTCTCCCTTTAACCTTGTGATTGTAAAAAGAGTAAAAAAATATCTGAGAAGAAAGGGAAAATATTAAAAGGTTGTCTGAAACAACTAGTTATCAAGGCAATATATATATATATATATATATATATATATATATATATATATATATATATATATATATATATAGGGGAAAATGTAGTTTCCTCATAAAAACAACTGAAATGTATACAAAAAACTGAAACATATGTACTAAATCTAAATCAGACATAACATATTTAACTGATCTAAAACAAAAATTTATTGACTGAAATAAAATAAATGTTAAATAAATAAAAAATAAATAAATATATACATATAACAAAAATATTTCTTGAAAAATTGCAACTTTAAAATGAACATACACACTAGGCATGGGATGATAACCATTTTCAAGATTTACCACAATTTGAAAAAGTCAAGATTTTAATTTTTTTTTGTTATACCGTTCTTATGGATTTTTTGAGTGTTTTTTACAACTATTTTATTTCGTTTTTTTAGGGCAACAGTATCTCCAGCTGAAAAGGACCCTCCACATCGAAAGCGGTTCCAAAATATTTGAAATGTTTCTTAAAATAAAATATATTGTTTTCAATGGGAAAAAAAAATTGTTGTTTTTTGACCAGACTTTTTAAAAACAACATATTTTAGAGCTGTAATTACAGTACCGTGATACTGTGAAAATTATATCCAAGGTTATCATACCATCAGAATTTTATACCACACACACACACACCCACACACACACACACACACACACACACACACATATAAAACAAACACAACAAAATTTTCAAAACTTCAAAATGACAACTGAAAAAAATTCCAAATGGAAAAATATTATTTTTCATGACACTAAAACAACACAGAATTAAAGCGTATTAACATGTTATTAACCTACTTATTAACCCCGTAACCTACTTTTCATAGACAAATCCCATCGGATAAAAATCAAATCCTGCTTATTCCTTTTTGTCAAATAAATATTCTGGGAAGAAATCACTAAAAAATAAACTGTAATTTGCTGAATATTCTGAAATGAATTCACTAAAATGAATTGTAATTGTCTGGATTCCTTAAATAGAGAAATCACTAAAACTGTAGTTGCATTTGATAAACTTTATGGACAAATTTCATTAAAATGAATTGTTATTTGCTGAATATTCTGGGAAGAAAAAAAAATCATAACATGAATTGCCATTTCCTGAATATTTGGAAAAGAATTCACTGTTATTTCTTGGTCCATAAAAGTGATAACTTTAATAATTTAATAATAGGATTTTACAGAAAAAGTGTACTTGGGCTGAAAACATTAATAATGACTGGACAATGATCCCTCATTATTATAAACAGGTTTGAAACAAGTAAAGAGTGAGTATATAATGACAAAGTACATTTTTGTGTGAACTAAACACATGATCTTTGAAAAAAAAAAAGCGCACCAAAATGAGGTATTATAGTTCATTGCATTGTACCAAAGCAATCAAATAATTGTAGTTGCCATCCACATTCATTATAAGCCACCTAACATGTTTGTTCATGTTCAGTCATACTTGTGTCTCACAATAAGAACTACAGTAAAAGTAATGCAGAGTGCCAAAATAAGGTAATTTGGGAGAACAAACTATTAAGTGCACACCTTCAAACACAAAATGTATGACTCTGTCCCAGTTTCATCCACAAAATCATCAATATTATCTGCTGGACCTACAATCATGATTTCTAAACTCACTGGCCCATAACTAGACTTTCTTACTCATAACAACCTCATGGACAACAAGCAATCTGGCTTTAAGAAAGGCCACTCAACTGAGACTGCCCTGCTCTCGGTCGTGGAGGATCTCAGACTGGCTAAAGCAGACTCTAAATCATCTGTCCTCATCTTGCTGGATTTATCAGCTGCTTTTGACACTGTAAACCACCAGATCCTGCTATCTACGTTTGAGTCACTGGGCGTCGCAAGCACTGTTATTCAATGGTTCAGTTCCTACCTCTTGGACAGGTCATTCAGGGTGTCGTGGAGGGGAGAAGTGTCCAACCTACAGCATTTAAACACTGGGGTACCTCAGGGCTCTGTTCTTGGGCCACTTCTCTTCTCTATCTACACGGCATCTTTAGGAACAGTCATCCAGAAACATGGTTTTTCCTACCACTGCTATGCTGATGACACCCAGCTATACCTCTCTTTTCACCCTGACGATCCCTCGGTTCCAGCTGGCATTTCAGCCTGCCTGTCAGACATTTCACACTGGATGAAAGATCATCATCTCCAGCTTAACCTCACGAAAACGGAAATGCTTGTAGTTTCTGCCAACCCGACTCTTCACCATAACTTTTCAATCCAGATGGACGGAGCAACCATCACTGCATTCAAAATGGTAAAAAGCCTTGGAGTAACGATTGATGACCAACTAAACTTCTCTGACCACATTTCTAGAACTGCTTGATCTTGCAGATTCGCACTCTACAACATCAGAAAGGTCCGACCCTTCCTATCTGAACATACAGCTCAACTCATTGTTCAAGCTCTTGTTCTCTCCAAACTGGACTATTGCAACTCTCTGCTAGCCGGGCTACCAGCTAGTTCTATCAAACCTCTTCAGCTGCTTCAGAACGCAGCAGCACGAGTGGTCTTTGATGAACCCAAAAGAGCACATGTCACTCCGCTACTCACCCGTTTGCACTGGCTGCCAGTTGCTGCCCGCATCAAATTCAAAGCTCTGATGTTTGCTTACAAAGTGACCGTTAGCTTGGCTCCTTCATATCTGCTCTCACTTCTGCAGATATATGTGCCCTCCAGAAACTTGCGTTCTGTGAATGAACGTCGCCTCGTTGTTCCATCCCAAAGAGGGAAGAAATCACTTTCCCGAACTCTCACATTCAATCTGCCCAGTTGGTGGAATGAACTCCCTAACTACATCAGAACAGCAGAGTCACTTGCTGTCTTCAAGAATCGACTAAAACGCAACTGTTTAGTCTCCACTTTCCTTCCTAATCTGCAACTGCCTCTCTGGCTATACCACTAACTGTGCCCTCTCTCTCTCTCAAAAAAAAAAAAAAAAAAAAAAAAATTTTACTAATGCTTTGCTTCTTAGACTTTACACACCTGAAACTTGTCTATAGCACTTGTTCACTGCTGCTCTTATAGTTGTGTAAATTGCTTCCTTGTCCTCATTTGTAAGTCGCTTTGGATAAAAGCGTCTGCTAAATGACTAAATGTAAATGTAAATGTAATACACATTCATTAGTACACCAGACGTGTTTAGAAGTCCTGACATGGAAGACACATCTTGACTGGAAATAGCAAGTGACTCAAAAATCTCCATTCATCGCAGACAATGAGGGGAAATCAGCAGGGAACGAAACCATGCCAAATCCATATCAACTCTCTCTCAGCAACACCAAAATCTGATTATAACACACAATCGGCCATTCACTGACCTGAGGAATTGTGAAACATTTCTAGAGCACAATTGATCTATTCTCTCCTTCAAACATACATATGATTTCGATGTCTTTTTCATCTCATTACAGATGTTTTTAAATATGTCATGTATCTTTTTCTTGTCTGTATATTAAAGCGAACAATATGGTAAATCAAAGCAGGGCTTCATTTTGACATCTAGAAAGTGTGCGCTCTAATCTCCAACACTGTGTAGAGCTCTATGCTGCTCTGCTGTTAGTGTTGACAGCTTGCAGTTTTACCGCCCACATGGACAAGAGGAGAACATCTGAGTGACATGTAGAGCAAATGAACACAATTTGTTTTACAAGCTATTTAGTGCTTTTAGTTTAACCCTCAAGCCACCTTTCCACTGCACACAACATTCAGACATGCCTGATGAAATTCGCCCCCAAGTAGCAGTCTAACCCTAACCCTAAATTCTGCAAAAAGGCAATAAAGTTATCCGACCGACTACAGAATTTTCACACCTGCTCTGCAATGAGATCATCACACACATGCATTATGGACCTCTATCATGAGTTGCTTAGTCTGACACTTTACACCAGTCAAGCTTAGTTGAATCTGTATCGATTTTGGAGATGCAGGAAGCCACCAGAGAGATTCAGTGCCAGCTGAGATGAGGACACTTGCAGAACACATTCAAATCAACAGAGATGAGACAAACAAGAAAATCGGATTCACTCAAACTATGAGTTAATTCTATATTTAATTAATGCAATCAGAATGACATACGTGTCATTATGCATGCCATTTTATTACTTCCATTCAAATTCTGTTGAATTACATACAAAATATCATTTATTGATGGCATTTCGTCTCATTCTGATGTGCAGATTTCGTGCTTTGGAAACATTTTTTATTATTTTCAATGTTGTAAACTGCTGTGCTGTTTAGCATGCTGTTGAGGCAAACTTTGTCAGGAAATTTGACAATTATGAAGGTCTTTATGGACTTCTGATTCATTTAATGCATCCTTAATGAATAAGAAGTATTAATTAATTAAAAAAGGTTTTCAATTAATATCCGCATGGTTTACTTATTTAAACAGACTAAAATAAGCTTGAATAGGAGTTGTTTTTGTTTTGTTTGGGGTTTTTTTTTTTCTTCAAATAAATATTCCACATTACTTTTAAATTCACTTAATTTATTGAGAATTACTTTTTATGTCTCCCCTGAAAAAAGGAAATTTACTAAAAACAGAAGTCATTTTTATGAAAAAATATATACACATTACTGATTTTTGATCATTTTAATTCATCCTTGCAAAAACTTATTAATTATTATGTTTTAAAGTAATAAAACCAAACTTATTAAATGTTTATTTCTTTAGATTTTTTACATTTCAAGAATTTTACATAAGCAATCATTTTAAATTGAATTAAAATGTATTTATACAAAATACATTTTCCATTACTTTCAAATTCAATTAATTTGCAGACAATCAGATAAGAAAACATCCTCCTTCTTTCCTATTGTCTCAACTGAAAATTATTTAAAACCAAAAAATATTTGTAACAACTTTACTGATTTCTGATCATTTCAATGCATCCCTGCAACACAAAAGTATTCATTATTTTTTAATAATAAAACCAAACAATTAATGTATTTTTTTTACATTTTAAACATTTTTACTTAAAAAAAAAAAAAACTTTAATACATTCCTCTTTTACATTTTTAACTTTGACCAAAATCTGTTTTTAAATAAATATTTCAATATTTCCATATTACTGCTAAATTAATTTAAATTTACAGACAAACAAAAAAAAAAAAAAACATCCTCTTTTCCCACTAACATCTTCATTAAAGACTCTTAATTTTTAAGGCAAATGGTTTGTTTGTCCCAGGTTTACTTCACACTGCGCAAGATATCATATACGCAGATCTCACTCAAGTGGAAGTGTGAAGCAGATCAGTGTTCAAGCTGTGCTCATAAAATGCAACCCAGTGCTCAATCATGCAAAATAATTCAACATATTTATAAACACACCATTAATTATTCCACCCATGCACAGACAAACACACAGAGCATGCGCCCCGATTTCCAACAAATCTACTTAAAAATGCCATTCTCTGTCCTAACAGAAACTCTCAAGCCTTAAAAGACCTTTCTTAACCACTGGTTTCCAGGAATAGCAGCATTTCTCCTGCTGGAGGAAGTTCCCTCTGCTTTTACTGCCAAAGGTCATGGCTGGAGCACTGAATCCATATGGACAGATCGGTCCATTTACAACACACTGCAGCTGCCAGTACAGCAGTTACACAATCAACAAATGAAGCGTGTTTAAATGAATCAATCCTCTCCAGCGCTGCACAGCCACACAAATTAATAAGACTGGAATCACAATAAAAGCTGCTTATTTTTTTACTTAGTGCACTTGGAAGTAGTCAACAGTGCCAGTATGTGTATGCCAATTCGATAAACTAGATTTTTAAAGGGATAGTTGACCCAAAAATCTAAATTCTGTTATCCCTTACACCTCCTCCACTTGTTCCAAACTTGGAGTTTTTTTCTTTTATTGAACACAATGAATGTTGGAAGCTATTGACTTCCATAGGTGGATCAAAAAATACTTTGTAAGTCAATGGCTTTTTCCCAACATGTTTTAGAATATCTTGTCGTAGGGCTACACAATGTATCATTTCAGCATCAATATCACAAATTGTGCATCCGTAATAGTCACATTGCTGGATCTGCAATGTAAAGTATGGCTTATTGTGGACCAGGAGCTTGTAGATTAATGGCAGATAATCTAATGTAAATTAATGGCAGACAATCTAATGTAGATTAAAGTTTAACTATTGTTGATTAAAAGTTTATTAATGGAATTTTTTTTCTGTTAATCATAAAGTGAATTTAAAGCATTTAGGAATAAAAAACAATAGCATTTGTCACTTTAACAAAAACTACATAAAGTCAAGTTTTATAGTGAAGATGGATGCCCAGTTAAAGTGTTATTTTACATTCAATTTTTAAATATTTGTGTTTAACTACCATTTAGACTCACCAGACAAATACCAGCACGTTTTTCTCTCATCTGTGGGGAAAAAAAAGCTAGTTTAAAGCTAATTTTTAAAATGTAAACAGATGCACCGACTCCACTATAAAATGACCTTAAAAATTCAGGAAATAGTGAGTTCTTTTTAAAAAAAAATTATTCAATCCATCTGGTCAAATATTTCATATCGTAACGTGTATCGCTGAAAACAAAATATTGCAATGGCAATTTTTTTCCAATACTGTGCAGCCCTATCTTGTTGTGTTCAACAGAATTCATAAACTTTTACAACCATTTGAGTGTGAGTAAATGAGAAAATTTTTGTGTAAACAGTCTCTTTAAGGGTTTCTTGAACTGCCATTTTTGTAGTATATTCTCTAAAGTCCACTTATAATGTTTTTTTACATAATAATTAAGAAATAATAGTGTTTTCTGTCATATTTTGAGCACCCTCATTGGAACACACTCTTTGAATGAGCAATTATACAGTCTGACGCAAATGCTATGCTATGATTGGATACAAGTTTTGCTGGTTTCACATATTCCAAAAGTTTGAATGGAAACTAAACAGAACAAAAATCTGACATTTCACCAGTATTGGTATCTGCTGAAAATTTGGTTCAACATTACCAGATTGAATTACACAGATAATTGGTGATTACAGTATGCACTGTGGTCAAATATGCAGTCTGAAGTGCCATTTCAACAGAAGCTGAACAGAATATAATGAGGCCTGCAGGTGGAGAGAAGATCAGGGCTAAAATAAGCTGCGGCTAAAAGAAACGCAAACCTCTGACTGGCAAAGAGCACGTAGAGCACAGACACAGAGATAGAAAAAGAATGCAGGTGATAGCTGCTATCTAATCCTGCTTACGCACTGTTGACCTGATAGCACATTTGAAGATCTTTTAACGTCAAGGCTTTCTGCACGGCCACATTGGTATGCTGAATTGCACTTGAGCGTAGTATACCATGAAAACATGTTAATATGACCACAAAAACAGACATCAGGAGGATCAGAAGCTGCTGCGTTTTACTTTATTCATTATTCATTTAAACTAAAGAGGAACAATGTATAGTAATATTGCTGTTATAGAATAAAATAATGTAGTGTACTGATACCATGACACTTCAATATGTATGCTGGGCGACAACAACAATTTTAAAATCATATAATCTTTCTGCAATTAAAATCAATGTGTTATGTGCAAAATACAATAATGAATAAGTGTATTGCACACTTAATTTAAAGGTACTGGTATATGAACGAATTGTAGTAGTATTAATAATAATAATAATAATAATAATAATAATAATAATAATAATAATAATAATACAAAGAACGAAAACAACTGTTAATGCATTAATTTGCCTAGCCTTAATCATTATGCATGACCAACAATAATTTGGTAAAGATTTTCAGTGTATTGCTATTCTCTCTTGGATTCTGACAGCCCGAACTCACAAGAAAACGAACCAAATAAATTGACATATTGTCAGAAAAGTGGCTAATTCATACAAAGTCACTAGATTTATTCATATGAAAATGTATAATTTTTTTAAGATAGGCGTGTCCCTAAACCCCACCCTTAAACCTATCCCTCATAGGGGGATTAGCAAATTATACTAAAACGTCCGAATGTGATCCTAGAAATGAATACGAACTAGTTTCCAATTCAAAAAGTTACGAATTCCCATGAGATTGGGTTGAAGTGCAAAGCAGATGATGCTCTGGGCTAGTTTTTAACTGTACACACAAATGCTCACGATCACCGTCACGAGATTAATGTAAACACAGCTCACTAGCACTGTAGTTTGCTGAAACCTTTCCTAATTTTATTCTAAAAAATACACAGCCCCACAGCTCAAGGTCTCTCTATTTATTTCTCTCCATTTACTCACTTATTCAAAATCCATGTGAAATCAAAATATACAATGTCTATTTTGCTGTACGGATTGTTATTTTTTAGTTCATAGGTCTTAAACTCAATTCCTGGTGGGCCGCAGCTTTGCACAGTTTTGCTCCAACCCTAATCAAACACAGTTATGCAACTAATCAAGGTGTTCAAGACTCTTTTGATCACCACGAATATTCGGATCATCTGTGTTTGATTACAGTTGGGGCAAAACCATGCAGAGCTGCGGCCCTCACGGAATTCAGTTTGTGATCCATGCTTTAGGTGAACAATTCATCTGTCCAAGTTAATCCACTGAAAAATAAAGGGTTTTGGTAATCTTCAAAGTCTGACCATTTGTTTGTTTGGAGTGGTGGTCTGTCTCTGTTGAAGACTTCAGCTAAATATCCTTACCATTAGTTTGCTATGAGGGAATAACATGCAAAAACTAAGCCCTGTCCCCTACTCAATATTCTGCTTCAGTTGGAAGTACATTAACACACTGAAAAGTCAGAGATACTCACTCAGAGATATTCTCATTTTGTAATATTCTGAGCATATTTCAGCAAAGGAAGGATTTATTTTTTATCAACTCAAGCCTTGTGTCTGATGTGCATGAATCAGCTGATGTGACTCATGTGATGACAATATTAAAAGAAAAAAAAAGAGAGATGGCACATCCATTGCAATCTCATCTACTCATACAGCCCTGCACAGGTCACATGGATAATTCTACAGGCTTACAATGTAGACCTCGAGGGAGCGTAGTGACATAACAGGATTGACTACAGCAGATTATTCTGGTGCTCAGGAATACAGGGTTTGAGGCCGAAAACATACAAAACAAACATGAAATCATACAGATGGGGCAAGAAGCCAAAACAACACAGCTTACATATGCTTCTTTAGACCGATGCTGTTGTAAATCCTGATTTTAAACTCAATTACAGCAGATCTGTTTAGGAATACACACATGTGAGATCAAACATACAATGAGAGATATTTCACTTTCACTCTCACGTGAGACAGACCTTTGAGTCAATTCATTTTTGCAGAACCACCCATAGGTTTCCTGTTCCATTTTTAGATATGATTACATTCTTTCCTGTCAGTGTCCTAAATACAGTCAATTAAAAAATGGGACAAAAGAAATAATGAAATGCTATGAAATAAGTTTTTAAACAAGTTTATTGTGAGAAACTGCCAGAAAAAATACTTTGAGAATTTTGGGGGCAGTGGAGGAGGTTCATATGGTGTTTTTTTTTCAGTCTATTGAGGGGGGAAATTATTTACACTTTTAACAAACTTTATCAATGTATGTTTGTATAATTTTCTCCTGCACCTAGTCATAAATCTCCACTTGTTTTACTTTTTATTTGTAAAAAATGTAAAAAATTTGTAATCTACAAAAATGTGACAAAAAAAAAAAAAAAAAAAAGTTTCCCAAAATCTCCTCTAAAACTTTTGACTGTTTTATGCAAAAAAATAAAATAAAATAAAAAATAATATAAAATAATTTTTAACCTAACTTTATCTCATGTTTAGCTTTTTAAGCATGCAATGCATGTAAATTAGTGTATATTTAATTGATAATTTAATAATGCTTTAGCTGAATACTATTTTAGGAAAACCGTCAATTGGAAATATTTTTGTAATTTCTAATACATTTATTCACTATACAATTTTATTCAAAACGACTTTCAAATGCTATGGAAAGTCTTAGTTAGTTCATTTCATTTTTGTCCTGCCTCCAAGCATACAGAAAGGAGAGTGCGTGTCCTAGAGGTGGTTTATCAAGCCCACTCACCTGCGGTTAAGGAAGGGCCGATAAACGATATATTGCATTGCAATAAAATTGATGTCGATAGAAGCATTAACAGCTAATACAAAGACTATAGAATACACAAGACATTTCACTCATTTTTTTGAATGAGGAAAAGCGTAAATATGGTGAATAAAGCACCGCCTACTAGTACAGAAGCCAATCATCGATCAATACATGGCAAATAAAGCCCGACTTCTAGAACAGGAGCCAAATCATTGATCGCTATAGACTGACAATACTCCGGGGGAGGGTCTCGGACTAGATGTGAGTTTCCGCAGATTTGAACATCCGCAGAGTTGGATGTTTAGAAATGAAACTAAAGTGACAGTTGTTGTTTAATTTTATTGTTGATTCCTAATATGAAATTCAATGATCAGCTTGGCAAGCAGTTTTGCAGAATTTGATGTTTGCTCATTCAGACAGAATGCCCGAGGATACTGCCTGAGAGGTATTTCAAAGATGGCCGCCGAGTGAAATGACTTGCTTAAAAGGGACTTTGGCTTAAATCAAAATATGTATCATTATTTTTCAAAATGGAAAATGATTGTCAAGATTGCATTTTTGCCATATTGCCCAGGCATACCTGTGGTCCCACATGGTGCTTATAAGAAGGTGCATTATATTGTCTGGTGCATATGGAGAGGAAAAGAGGGCTTCACTTACCCCTAAAAAAAACTCAAAAATAGAAGCATGATTGTAAATATTAGTTCTTTTTTTCACCCTATTCATCTGCAGGTGTCTTGCCTTAAAATCTAGTATGCTAAGCACATATCACCACTATAAACTTACTGTATTTTTTTAAAGTATGACAATAATCACAATAGAGATGGAGAAAACATCCTTTGTGATACAACCAAAGTCATTGTGATTCTCTGAGAGCAGATAAAAATCAAGGAAACCTAATAAAGGACGCCACACTTGGCCATTACTGAATCTCAAAATCAGCATCGTTTCCCAGAATCTCACCAGGGGAATGTTTTCACAAACTGAATTTTCGGAGGTCCAGGGCAAGAATAGAGAGAAGCAACGTTTTAAAAAATCAGATCTTACTTCCAAACACACCAAAGTCCTGTTGAACTCTGAATAACCAAACCACACGTTCTATATCACATCCATCTCATAAATACGGTCTTATCTTGAATATTTTATGACATACATAAGTCCTTTTTGTTCTACAGACGTAATGTTTTATCTCAGTACAGGCTCTGACATGTTCATAATTCACATCTGTAAGGCATCCAGGAACAGTTCTCACCCTGAGGGTAATTTCATGAGGTGTAAATGCTATGAAATTATGCTATATGAACTCATTGATTGCTTATGTGCTAGAAACTGTATGACAATTAGTAGTAATAGTCCAGTGTGTGATTACTTAACCAAGTCTTCCTTGACTTAATTGACAGTCTTTAAGGTTTCCTTTCACTCATGGGTAATCCAGTCAAATCCATTAAGGGGATTACAGTAGGGCACTTCTGAGAGGAATCAAACTGACCCCAAGTACCCAAACAGACAAGGAAATTACTTGAGTATACTACGTCATTAAGACTAGCTGTCTGAAATCTATGGAAGCAAAAAATAAAAAAAGCTATCTGCCAATTTATCATTCAGTTCCAATTTTGTCACAAGTTTGAGTTACAAAGACACTTTTTAAAGAGTCAAAAAGAACAAAAATCAACACTTTCTGATGGGATTAAATATCACAAAGAGAAATGAGATTGCTGTGGAAGGAGAAACCACTGGCTGCCTTTTTTGTTATACAATACATTTATTGTGCAGAAGAAGAACATGCAATGTAATGCAAGCGTGATGGCTTTTGGAGGTGCAAGATCGTTTTTTTGATTGTTTGTTTTTTGAGAGCACCACTCAGGACTTTGATGATGGACTTTGGTTAAGGGATTTTATAATGACTGAAACAACATTTCAGATGTTGTTCAATGTGGACAGTCCACTGGTCCCACAAATACGTGAAAACTGTGAAACTGTTACTGAACTTTAACCTCCCAGCGCTTGAGTGTCCACATACGTGGACAACACATTTTAGTTAGAAAGTGGCTATTAAAAATACTTTGAATGTTTTATATTTTGTTACAGACATACGGTGTCATCCTGCAACTGGTTGAAAAACAAAAAATTGTTTTTACTCTCTGATAGTCAAAGCAAGTAAAAAAAATTTTCTATGTAAAATATGCAATAATAAATTTCAGGAAAAAGTGTTTTATGTAAATTTGGATCATAAGTCCACATGTATGGACATCATTTTTCTCTAAAATTACATCGTATCAAAAGATGATACTTAGGTTTTTATTCTAATTAGGTTCTAATAAGCCCAAACAGCAAAGAGAAATAAAAAAACACCTTGGGCCTTAAGAGGTTAACAAACAAATCAATCCTTTCCATTAAACATTTGGACCTCAACAACAGATTAATAACAAATAAAAATAAAATGTTAGCATTTTTTCAAGATTCTTTTTAATGGGTTAAACTTTAAAAATGTATGTATTTAATTTTAAATTCCACTTTGTCACTCTTTTATGCTTTTTAGGAGCCATGTACCACGCACTGACAGGTAAAAGCTGCTGCTCTTATTTCGGCTGCAGTCTTAGTGCTGATGCATTGAGATACACTGGCCAATATTTTCCATACATATTTGACAAACCAATGGTGGCGTTTAGCAAGGCATGGCAAACATTTTCATGAGTGTCCTCTAATTTATTTACAACCTATTCATTTCATATATAAATTATTTAATCTAGCTACGTTATTCACGCTTACCTTTTCTTCACTATCGTTTTGTCAAGACAATTACTCTTAGTTGCCTCCTGTTGTTACTAACAGTAGTAGAATGGTAAGCGCTTCAGGTACGACAGCTTCCAGAACTCACGGCTGTGCACATACCATTAGTTGCAGAGCCAATGGACCCTTTTCATAAGACTGTTATGACCGTCATCGAAATCTTGACTACTTGAAAGTTTTCAATATTTTGATTTTCTTTGAAAACGTATGAACATTTACATGCATTTATGAATGCATTATATCATCTTTGCGTCAATTTACAAAAAAGAAACCTAATGCTACTGAGAAACCTAAAAATGTAAAAAGGGTCGATTGAAAGTATATAAATACATGGGGGTGTAACGATACAATCAGCTCACGATACAATGTGTATCACGATATAGTGTTCACGATTCGATATGTATTACGATATTTGAAATAAAAATTAAAACTGAAATGCAAATAAAAGATTTATTTAAAAAACTACCAAGTAAACACTTTTCAATGTATTTCTTTTGTTTCTTTAAGAAAATAACAAAATTAAGAAAAATTTAAGTAAAGGTGCAAAAATAAAAAACATTGCATTCTATTCAAGTAAATTTTCTCACGATTCTGTAGATGTAAAATAAAGGTGAATATGAGTAGGCTGTTATTATTGTTATTTCTCAGACTTATGGTAAAACAACAATAATATTGTGTGTAGGTCTATTGTTGGTTAAAATGCTAAATTTTGAATAGACTTTGAATAATGGACTTGAACAGACTTTAAATTTGTCCTGGTCATTAATACACAGTAAAGTGATGACATCAGAATACAACTATTCATAACTCTGAAGTATTATTCTGTTTGAGACATGCTTGCAATCTGTCATTAACAATATTATTAGACCATTAATTCACTAGTAAAATCAGACATTTGTCGTAATCATAACTCTAAAATGCGATATGATCATTAAATGACGTGCACGCTTTCGGTTTCATTTTTACTGCTAAGTGCTGTTCATACTTCGCGTGCGGCTCCCTAACGATCACTCCGTGCCACAAACTGAATGTTATTTACAACTTTATTACCTGTTATTCACAGCCTATGGAGGTTCTGTTCACTAAAGCAGACGCGCGCTCGTCTATCATTAAGTAACAGCTCACGGTCAGCAGCGCAGTGAGCGCATGTCATGTGTTATTTTGCGGCCGTGAATACATAATTACATGAAGACAGAAATGACATTTTTGGGTGAATTGTACCTTGTAAACACAGTATGAGACTCTTTTAACACCATTAGGAGGTATGCATGTCGCTGAGAAAACTATGTAAAACAATGTGAAGACTTCGGTTGTGTTTGACCCAGTATGCGTGTCAAAATGCGGACGAGTCTAAAGCAATGTCTGTAAAACCGAAATGTTGCCAGACGTCCGACTTTGAGAGGATGGGCCATCCTGTATTTCAACTCCACTCATCTTGACCTGGCAACGTTACTGCTGCTAGATCAAGCAGTCTGAACTCACATGTGACAGCAGCTCACTAATAAGAGAAAACGGACGTCATATCGTAATAAAATCGTCATAACGCCACGATGCATATTGTGACATTTTTGCATCGCAACAAATCGTACCACGATAAATCGTTACATCCCTAAGTATATAAGTTTATACTTAAAGAAAGAGGTATAAAGGAACGCAAAAACATCTAATTTAGGAGTCATATTAATAGATTTTAAAAATCCTGACCAGACGCATTTTAAAATGCCTGAGAAAAAGGGATCATATTCCACATGTTCTGTTTTAAATGTAACAAATTTACATGTAACTATTTTACATGTTTACCAGTTGACAAAATACAATAATTTTTGATGCACATGGTGGAATTTAAATGTGTTACAATCATAGTTTGTGTTTTTTTTTCTTATCAGATCAAATTTATAGTTAAAATCATTATTTAAAAAGGACTTCAATGCATATTTTCAAAATGTATGTGCATCTTGTTGTTTCCATTAAGCATTTTATGCAGTATACCAAAATACACAGAAAAATAGGTGGATGAAACACAGTTATTGTAAGAATAGCAACTTCTCATACTCATAAAATCCCAGAAATATCCAATACAACAAAACTAGTAGAGGTCAATTTATAAACCACTTCGATTTAAACTTTCCTCCACGGAAATGTCATCATTAGTCTATCACGGAAAATGTCTCGAAATACCAGCAAGATTCTCTTCAAGCCAAGTTAGATCACATGACAAGTTGATGGAAAATGCATGCTAATAAAAGCTGCTAAAAAGGCTTTGCTCCTTGACCACTGACACTTTCTGGCACCACAGTGACACACACTTCAGCAACAATGTGTAGAAGTCTGTGGCTGTGGATTTTATGACTTGAGTACAGTGTGCTGACAGTGCAGGTGTTTGGCCAGCTCTGATGTGCAGTGACTCGATTTAGCTCAGGGTACAGCAATATGGCTCTTATTTCTAACACCCAGTTCAACAGCCAAAAGACTAAATATCAGTTGGCTCATTTCTAAATGGGTCAGACAGGCTACTGTAACTACTGCCATTTCAATTTGGACCATCCGGGCTCACTGATAAACGGTTATGCCAGCCTTTTCCTTATTTTCAAACTCTGTCCGACAGCCCAAATGGATGTAACAGACCAACTGTCAACAGTAGTGTATACTCTTTGTACTTAATAGGATTTGAAGAACAAACCAGCTTTCTTTATGCATTGGCTTGCATTAAAAGGGACTTGGTAATCAGATACATATATTCAAAAAGGTTGCTGTTTTATTACTTGCATCTAATTGTGCAAAGTAATTACAAATGCAAAGAGAAAAGAGAACAGGTCCATGTCCGAATCAAGAAGTTTGCATCACCTGAAAAACATGTCAACCTGCTTTTCTTCTCAGACTATTGTCTGAGATCTTAAACGGTTTTAAATAACATGTTGCGTACACCCAGACAAGCTCTCACATATTAGAGGTAAAAAATTGAGTTATGTTTGGAAATTTTAATTAAATTAAGGAACAAACTCAATGTAAAAACACACACTGGATGTAAAAAAACAACAACTTATTAAACTTTGTGTAACTGGCTTTAAGGCAACCTTAAATCTTGGATTGACAAAGCTTTGTTTAACAACAAACAAAAAAGATAAAATGATATAAAGGACAAAAACAGAATGGTAGGTATAATGATATATTTATAAAAATAGAGAGATTGAACAATAAAACAGTAGATAGAATGATAGAACAACAGATAGAAAGATTTACAAAAAGAAAGAACAATATATAGAAACAGAAAGATTTACAGAAAGAAGATAGAGAAAATATAGATAGAATGATTTATAGAAAAATAGAAAGGTCCATAGATCAAATGCTAGATGGATAGAATTATAGAACGCTATATGGAAGGCTTGAACTAACGCTAGAACATCGGATGGAGAACTAGATAGAACACTAGAACGCTAGATAGAATGCTAAAAAGAATGTTAGAATGCTAGATCCAACGTTGTAACACTAGATAGAATGCTAGAACACTAGAAGAACGCTAAACAGTATGCTAGAACACTAGATGGAACGTTAGAACACTAGATAGAATGCTAGAACACTAGAAGAACGCTAGATATAATGCTAGAACACTAGACGGAATCCTAGACAGAATGCTAGAAAACTAGATAGAATGCTGGAATGCTATATGGAATGCTAGAACACAGATAGAACATTAGACTACTAGAAAGAATGCTAGAACGCTAGATGAAACACTAGATAGAATGCTAGAATGCTAAATGGAATGCTAGAACGCTAGATGAAATGCTATAACCCTAGATGGAACACTAGAACGCTAGATGAAACCTTGGAACACTAGATAAAATGCTAGAACGCTAGATGGAAAGCTAGAATGCTAGATGGAATGCTAGAATTCTAAACGTTGGAACACTAGATAGAATGTTAGAACGCTAGATGCAATGCTGGAATACAGATAGAACATTAGAACGCCAGATTGAATGCTACAACACTAGATGGAACGCTAGAACGCTAGATAGAACGCTATAAAACTAAAAGGGAATACTAGATAGCTAAATAGAATGCTAGAGTGCAAGATAGAATGCTATAACAAGATAGAATTCTAGAATGTTAGACAGACAATACAAAAAAAAAGGCAGTTATAGAACAATAGATGGAAAAAAAATTAATTGGAACAACAATAAAGGAATGAGAGGTGGAAAGAATGAATGACTGATAGATGTGCTAAAAGCCACAATATGTTAAATTAATTGAACACACTTTTTATCCTGTTGAATGTCCACATGAATCTACAAGCAAGTGTTTTTGGGCCCCGGAGTACAGCAGGACTCTCTGTGACCATCACACTGTGTTTAGTCTTTCTGAGAGTGGAGCTTCAGCACTAAATCAACATGCAGGAGGGCCAAACATATCATGCCTAAATTTGGAAGCATCAAAAAACCTCGCTGCTAAACTTGTTGTTCTGTTTTTACTTAGGACAAGAAATCTGTATATGGTCAAACAAAGAAACTGACCTGCAGCCTGCCACAAATACAGCTTGCAGTCGATATCTATTAACATTAATGAACTCAACTAATCCTGCCTTCAATAATAATGGCTACTTAAAAGCTAATGCACTCATTAAGCTGGCCAAACAGGTCTTTGCCATGCATGGCACAGGGCCCTTGCATCTTGTGAGATCCTGGTAGGAGCTAATGTGAGTCAGGAATTGCCCCACCTGATCCTGTCTCATCATGTGACAGTAGAGTGGAAAAAAAACAAACTGTGATACTGCAGGAAACAGAGCTGTCCAAGTCTAAAAGGACATCCTGTACAGCTATTTAAACAACAAAAAAATGCAAGTCTTTCATTAGAACGTTAACACATTACTAAAAACCTAATGAGCCATAACGTCTGATCTATTGTACAGGATTTCCAGGTAAAACAATAAGAGTGGAGAACAAAGAGTTCAGAGCCAAGAACAATATTGAAAAATATATTCCATACATGTGCAGCACTAAATAATAACTTTGGTGCTTTAGGAATGTAGTAATATCAAGCACTGATCATAAGGATCATGAATGAAAACACTTAAAACATGTTGACAATATTAAAAACAGTACGTCCACAAAATATTAGAACCAGACTTAAAAATGTATCACCATCATTGCATTGCAAAGAAATATATTCATTCATTCATTTTCCTTCTGCTTGCTTCTCATTTTCATTTTGACTTAGTCCCTTTATTCCTCAGGGGTCGCCACAGCGGAATGAACCACCAACTTATCCAGCATATATGTTTTACACGGTGGATGCCCTTCTAGCTGCAAACCAGTACTGGGAGGGCATCCAACACACTGATTCACACACATACACTACGGGCAATTTAGTTCACTCAATTCATTTGTCTTTGGACTGTGGGGGAAACCGGAGCACCCGGAGTAAACCCATGTGAACACAGTGAGAACAGTCAAACTCCAGCCAGGACTTGAACCAGAGACCATCTAACTGTGAGGTGACAGTGCTAACCACTGAGCCACCATGTCACCCTAAGAAATAAACAGTAGTACAAAAAAAAAATGTAAGGTATAAATTTTAAATAAATAAAACAAAATAAAATTTGTTAGATTATAATTGATCAGCAAATAGATATACTGCTCAAGTTTTCAATAAATGTTAAAACTAGACTAGTAAATGGTTAATTGTTTCTAATAAACGTATAGCATATGGATAGCATATGTCTAGCATATTTTATTTTCGATTTTCAATCATTGTTTTTTTATTTAAGCCAGCGCATCACACAGACATTTTTACATTTATTGAAACTTGTTTCCAAGACGCGAGAAACTATTAGCATCCAATGACACAAAAAGCTGGTTTCATTACATAACCTCTAAATAGGCTTTAATTGTTATTTGTCAAAAATGACCATGGTGTGTTTGGTAAGGGACAGTTGAAGTCAGAATAAATAGCCCCCTTTGATTTTTTTTTTTTTTTTTTTTTTTTCCAAATGTCGTTTAACAGAGCAAAGAAATTTTCACAGTATGTCCGATAATATTTTTTCTTCTGGAGAAAGTCTCATTTGTTGTATTTCGGCTAGAATAAAAGAGTTTTTAAAAAAAACTATTTCTAGGATTTTTTTCAGCTGTGGTGGCAGGCCTTTTGCACAGATCTACCAACTACCTATGATGTTATTTTAATTACATATGGCATGAGTGCAGTATTACAAGCCGAGATTGGATTTATGTAATAAGAGTATGCAAATCTCTTTGCTTGTGCACCCGTTTCTTCTGCTCGTGCACAAAACTTCTTGCACACACTCAAATATACACTGCTCAAGTGCAGATTTGCTTGTGCGCTCTTAAATAAACAATGCGCATGTAGGGAGTTTGTCTCCAACATTGATTAGATTGACTAGGAATATTTATGAATGTCTCCAATAGACCTACAGAGCGGCATTAATGCTTGCTTAAGTAAAGTGAAACGGCTATAAACTCCAGCAAGATAAAGTTTTTGTTTGTTCTATGCAGAACCATAGACCTTTATCTATAAATGAAGTGTAATTATGGAAACTGTGTTCATCCTAACTGAAAGCTACGTCTTGTTTGCTGGCCTTGCGCATCATGCACCGGTCAGTCAGTCAGAATGTCACCTTGTGTTAAACCAATAAGGCACAGCACTACTACCGCTACAGAAAAGTTTGCGCTGTTATAATTTACTTACCTTTTAATGTGTTTTGGTGTGATTATAACCCGCTATTAAAAAAAAACAAGAATGACTAAATGTTTTGATTGAAAAGCTGTAATTTAGCCGTAGCGGATGAATTTTGGTGTGGGGCCCCACATTGGAGGAATGAAAGTAGCGGAAACCTTGTAATGTCTAAATTATTAACCCTTTTAAGCTATTTTTTTTTTCGATAGTCTACAGAACAAACCATCGTTACACAATAACTTGTCTAACTACCCTAACCTGCCTAGTTACCCTTATTAACCTAGTTAAGCTGTATAGAATTGTCTTGAAAAATATCTAGTCAAATATTTTTTACTGTTATCATGGCAAAGATAAAAAAAAATCAGTTATTAGAAATTAGTTTATAAAACTATTATGTTTAGAAATGTGTTGGGAAAAAAAAACAGAAATTGGGGGAAAAAAATAAACAGGGGGGGCCAATAAGTCTGACTTCAACTGTATGTCTCTTACACACGCCAACACCACTTTATTTTTAAAATAACACTCATTGTGCCTATTTCAACACTGGAGATAAGCATAAATTACAAAGAACATACATATCCCTCAATGTGATTCTTAGAGCTAAGAATAACTGCATACTTTGCCAGTAAAAGAATCCACCCTCACATTTTACCCTTTAGAAAAAAAGAAGTGTAGGACATCTTTATAACTGTCTGTCAGAAAACAAAAAGCCCTAAGTGAACACAAACTATGTGTATTTTAGGCAAGGGGCAATAATCGCTTTCAAGATATACCGTGGTTTTGGAAAAGTCAAGGTTTTAAAACCACCAAGTTTTTTCTGCTATTTCATTCCTACAGTATATGCAAGATTAAAAAAAAAAAAACATTTTTCTTTTAGTTTTTTTGGAACAACAGTACCTCCAGCAGTAAAGATATCCAATGATGGCAAAGTGTAAAGAAAACCTGGCATGTTCGCTGTTCCAAAATCCTTTAAATAAATATTTTGTATTTATATTATTAATATTTAAATATATTGTGTTCAAAATGGAAAAAAAGTTTAAGACATTTAAAAAGAACATATTTTAGAGCAGTAATCAAAATACCATGCTATTTTTATCCAAGGTTATCATACGGCCAAAATCTTATACTGGCCCATGTCCGGTGTATTTATACAATACAAGGATGGCACATATTTTATTCACATTTTGTTTAAGTAATGAAAGCATTAGTGTTCACACTGAAAATTCCAAAGAGAAAAGTGCTCTTCAAATACCTGGAAGATGCTCTTATTAATAAAATAAAAAGAAACAAAAAAGCTCATGTTGAATGTTGTCACCCTATGTGTTGTTTCCATAATGGAGGAAGCAGGGCTTTCACACGGTGATGATGAAGGACAAAATACAATTATCATAGACTAGATGGTTTTGTGTTTACCAACAAAGTATTTACTCTATAGTGTGATTTGGGACAACCCCACTCATGACAAAGTGAAAAGGGTGAGACTAAAGAGAGCACAAAACTGCAGACTGCAACAACCACATGAATACAAATGTGTATTATATAACAAATCTACTAAAAACCAAATAATTTTTGTGAATTACCAAGTATTCGATAGGTATCTAGTAATATGATTTATCTCAGTGGCTGCTACATATAATCTGTATCCCACAATGAAAGGCATTTGATAATACCAAGGCAACCCTCTTCTCCACTGCTGGATGAGTGAGTCTGTGTGCAGCACAGCAGACAGCTCAGGCTAATTTGTGTTTCTAGGTGTGGCTTCAAACCCCAGTGAGACCCCCCTTCCACCTCCCTTGTCACGGCCAGGGATTCTCACTCTTTGTTCAGGCAAGATCCATCCCAAAATGACTTCATTTCATGCTGATTCACCCTTTATTGTGTCAGTGTTTACTTGGCAACAAACCCAGACATGCGCCTCCATGGTGACAGTACTGCAAAGATAGCCTGATTCAACATAGAATAATTAATTTTACTCTTTATTTGCTCTGGCACACATGCCTGAGAGATTTATGACTACATATGAGTGTTAAACTACAACCATTTAATAAGCCTCTAGGCATAAATAGTGAATGTGTGAATATATCTGGTTAACAACTTATTTTCCATCATAACCTCCTGTTTAAAATCCAGTCAAAACAATAAAATCACTCAAACTCTTTTTAGATTTACACACGCTCATGTCATTCCAAAACTGTATGACTATTCTGTGACACACAAACGACAACAAGATAAATGCTTCTGTTGTTCACACAATAGAAGTACATGAGAACTCATTGACTTTAATTCAATAGGCTAAAATAGTTCAAACAACCTTTAAAATATCTCTCATTTGTTTCAAAGACAATGAGTAATGGATAATTGTAACATTAATGCAAGTATGTGGCTGTAACAAGACAGGATTGTTAAATATCAGTAGGCAAAAGTCATTTAATCATACAGATTCCCAAAGAAAATAGCAAAACACTAACCTGGAAAGGAATGAGGATAGGGGGACCCTCTCTTCAGGCACTTGGAACACAGGACATGCACAGAGTAGTGAAGGCCAGGCCATTCCTGCAGAAGAACGTTTAACTCTTCCACTAGGGGAATAATGGCTTGCCAAGCTGTCCAGATATTTGGCAAGGATGCATGGCTGGATATGGAGAGGATCTCAGGCTGGAATCTGCTCCGAGAGGACCGGTAACTCACAGTCACAGGCACTTTACCTCGGTAGGCAAAGATGTGATGCTTTCCATCAGACCGTTGCACCACATGGCTGTTGATTTGCACACTAAACCGTGCAAAAAGTCCAAGAGGGGTGAAGAAAGGAAACCTGTATTCAATCTGCAGCTGCTCAACTGAGAAAAACTGACCAGGGATCGATGAGCACCCACTGGCCAAGGCCTCAGGTTTGGGCTCTTCGTTGCTGTCCTGACTGGGAAACTTATACCAGACGGTGGCCCCATTAAGTGGCTTGCAGCGAGGTTTGTTGACACAGTAGCAAACGCCCATCTTTTCTAGCAATTCCATGATCAGGTGTAAGTCCTGCTGTGTCTGCACCAGGGGTTTAAGCAGCAAGCGGATGACATTTGACGGCAACAGACCATGTGACAGAAAACCCTCCACATGACTGTGCATCTGAGTAGATACTGCATTATCTCCATCATCTGCTTCAGCCTGTAGCTTCTCAAGCATCGTAGGAAGGTCTCTCTGGAAAAACACATTCAAGATGGCGATGAAGCGGGGTAGATTGTGGAAGACATATTCCTTCAACGTTGTGCTGTCTTCAAAGTACAGTAGTTTACCACTCTCATGCAGGTAAGAGAGCGCACTTTGCAGGCGGTCTTCTGTCAGCCCAGCCTGAAGGCCTAACCTGGCAGAATCCCACCAGGAAAGCCATAAATCCTGTGGCTTAAAATGCAGCTCCTCAAGCATCTGCCATGACTTTGGCAGGACTCTGTGAAGATTGGGGAAAATCTCCCTGTGGTCTGCGACAGACATAAGCTTCTCTTTTAAATGCTGGATGTTTCTTTGTGCCGCAACGCAGCTGACACCAATCACCGGAGACAGGATTTGTAGTCGATTGTTGAGCATATATTGCAACTGGGACTTTTTACGTCTCAAGTTTTTATCTGTGACCCCATAAAAAAGAACATGGGGGCTGGAAGTCCGAACATCATAACCTTGCTCAAGGGCTTCATCTACCTGCAGGGCAAGCACGTGTAGGCAATCAATGTCCATTTTTTCCTGGAACGAAATCTGCCTATGAATATCCAGGCACTTTTCTTCAACCTCAACCTCTTCACACAAGTCACTGTGGGTCCCTACGATGCACACAACTGCGTGTGGCACCTTGGCACTGAGCAGGTGGAGGAAGCTGCCGACATGGGAGTAGAAGCTCTTTGATGTATACAATTTCAGGTTCACCACCAAAACATAAAGCGCTCCAGGTGAGAGAAAAAAGGGTTTAATAAGATCATAGTTCTGCTTACCTGATAAATCATATACAATAAATGTAAGACTTCGTTCTGCATCCGCGACCCAGTTTGTCACGTCAATACCCCTACATCCAATCGCCATCTTGGTGTCTGATTGTTTGCTGACAATACACTGCCTGAGAGTGGTTTTACCTGCATTTCCCTGGCCCATCAAAACCAGTTTGAGTCTGGGTTTTATAGCAATTTGAGAGTGTGCAAGCTCCTTCTGATAAGCGGCTATATAGGGGATCCCTTTCATGCACACTTCATACGGAGGCTGAATGAGTGGATTATCCTTCACCTTCCAAATGTTGACTTTGGCAAGTTTACCAAAATTGTCTGGGAGTATGGCGATTTGGTTACCCTGTAAAACCAGCTCCTCCAATTTCCCTAGCTCTACAATAGAGTCTGGTAGAAATGTTATGCTATTATTGTCCAACCACAAATTAGCAAGATTGCACAGCTGTCCTACCTCCTCAGGGAGGAACGTTAGTTTATTCCGGCTTAAATACAACTCCTCCAAACTGGTGAGCTTGATAATAACCTGAGGAAACTCTTCAAAAGAGTTTGAGGAAAGATTGAGCATTTTCAGCTTCTGCAGTTTCCCAAATGATTGTGGCAATCTAGTGAGGAAATTATTATCGAGCATGAGGCTCTCTAAGTTCTGCAGCTCGCAAAACGTTTCGGGTAAAGACAAAAGATGAGTACTGCTGAGCCACAAGATTTTAATGGATTGGAGCATCATGATGTTCCCCGGAAGACCCTCTAGTTTATTCCCAGAGCAGTCAAGCTCCTCAAGATCACTGAGGGCGAGGATTTCAGAAGGGAACCGCTGTAGCTTGTTATGATCCACATCAAGTGTTCTGAGCTTCCTGAGCTGTGAAAAAGACCTAGGGAACTCATGCAGCTCATTGAAGCTGATATCAAGCTCCTCCAGACTTTGCAAAGTCCCAATCTGAGATGGCAAATATTGTATTTTGTTATGACTGAAGCACAACTTTTTAAGCCCCTTGAGAAGATCGATGTCTTCTGAAAAGTAGTTTAAGCAGTTGTGACTGATATCCAACTCAACCAGCTGATTAAGTTGAAATACTGCAGAGGGAACGGTGGCAAACTTATTCCTGCGAAGGATGAGAATGCGAAGCTTAGTCAGGGTTGAGCCCAGTCCCTCTGGAAGCTCCTGAAGGGAGTTGTTGCCCAGATTGAGCACCTCTATCTCCTTTATATCCTCGGGTAAAGTAATTTTTTGACTGTTTTTGGTACTGAGAGTCAATTGTCTTAGATTGCTCCTCAGCTTCCTGGAGCGCAAAGCAGCATCCCTCCATAATCTAGCTGTCTTTAGGTTAGTCTCCTCAGCCATCGTATTGAAGCCGTGCTCCTCCTAGTTCTCATTGAGCACCGTGCTCAATCATCAGCATAGTGCTGCTTCCACTTGCTTCATCGACTCGGGTTGTCCGCAAAACTGTCCAGATGAAACCAACATTTAGACCATGCTGACTTCATCTTCATCCGAAAACGTGTGGCTCCGTTCAATCGCATTGAAGAAAACTGGGCTGGGCTGCGTTCTTTCACGCATCCTCTTTATCTGCGCCATCGACCGCAAGATAAAAAGCACAAGCGCGCATCTAAAGTCACCTCAACCCAGTCCATGTAGCCGGCGGTTCCGCCAGCGCGTCCTTTGATACCACATGAGAGAAAACAAAGCTAAGGCATATCCAGTAAGAATGAAAGAGGAGCAGTGTTTGGTTGCTGTGGTCTTTCCCTGTGTGTCTCCGCCTCTTCTCTGCGCATGCAGCCAGCAGTGAACGCTCACAGGAGCAACACTGCGTCAAAGCCCCACCTTCTTTACGCCGACCGAAACGCAACGCTTGGCTGAAACAAGGCATTGATTGGTCAGCTGGGTGATGACGACAGACGCGTCGCGTGTTGACAGCGGTTTTGAGCAGTGTCGCGTGCAGTAAAAATGGGGTGTGCAGGTAATCTCATTTCGCTTGTTTTGGGTTAACCAACAGTAAATCACAACATGTTTACAACACCGTGCGTCGACCAATGTAAATAACAGCACGCTTCTAAAACACACCACACGAAGAGATACAGCTGGGTCCTGTTTACATTCACTTGTCTTTGCACAAGCAAACTGAAACAAAATATAAATAAATAAATTGTAGTATATTGTAGTAAATATATTATATAAATAAAAGTACAAAGTAAAGAAATAACCATATTTAAAACCATATTTAGGGGGTATAAAGCCCGCCTGTCTTCTTGTTGACTTTATTAATAGTGGGCTTGGTGATGTTTGTTTATTTACAGAAGTGTTATTTGACGCCCTCTGCTGGACATCTTACGCAGCTGCATTACTCTTGATAAGTGACAGTGCATAATTCTAATCAAACAGAAATAGCAACATACTCTCCCATTAGAGAAGTTATGTAATTACATCCCCGAGAACTAAAATGACATCCTCATATTAGAACAGTCATGCTCAGTTTTCTATCAATGTTATTTCATGGCCTTGGCAAATTATATATGGTGGCCAGAAGCTGTGAACTTTGTGTTGACAAACTCATTGCATAACCAAAACATATCTAAACTTTGACAAAAAGGTTAAAGTACCTGAGTACATAAGCACAACGTAATGCACCAGCAAACCTTAGGATAACAGGAATTAAAATAATATATAAATGTTACGTTTCTTCTCTTGTAATAATAAATCATTAATAATAATACTATTGTACAATCTCACCACCACTAAAAAGTTTATTGGCAAAATAATACACAGAACAGGGCTGCAAACTTTATGTGCAATAGGGATTTTAAAAAAATACAACAATTACTAGCCATCTATCACCCATCAGGCATGAGAAAAAAACACTTTTCCTGCAGTGTCTGTTTTTGTTTCTTAGAAGCAAGTTCCAAATACAGTACATGAAAACAATTTGCTGTAATAGTAAAGCTTCATCATCTGCTATGATTTACAAATATTTCAATATTTTTTAATCTAGATATTTTTTCCACAACAAGGCAGGTTTTCATATTTGTTGTTTTTTTTTGGCAAAGAGTCTTTCTAGTCTCGTTTTTTGGGGGGCTGAGGTGCTGGTGCTCCTTCAATAGGGGCAGAAATAGGCACGCTCCGTGGTTCTCCTGAATGCAAGCACTCATTCACCCTCAGCTGACAGCCGTCCTTCAGCATGTGTATGGCGATTCTGGCAATGTTGCGTGAGTCATCTAGACCACAGTGTGGACGTCCATCGTACTCCATACCCAGATTCTCCAGCATGCAGATCAGCTTCGTCTGAGTACGGGGAACCTGAGAGATTCAGAAAAAAACTCTAAATGTTACATTTTTCAACTTGAATTTTTCATATCATACATTCTATACAATTAAATTTCAAAATGACTTGGCCCTTGATGCATTTTGGTCAGTCAGATCACAGGTAGACAAAGAATTGTTGTTTTCAAATGTTTTGGGAATCAGAAATGGCAAAGGAACAGTGCTTTTTGGAAATTTAGCTTAAACAATTTAATGTTTGAGAATTAGGTCAATAAAACACATTAAACCACACAAGTGTCTACTCTATGAAAGCAGATTAGAGGTTTTTTCGACTGTCTAGAAGTGTATGACAATGGACAAGCTGATGTTTTAGACCCCATATGCCCTACCTGACAAAAATCTTGTTGTCAATCCCAGTTGTAAGAGCAACAAATAATAACTTGATTTCTAGTTGATCATTTGGAAAAGTGGCAGATGATAGATTTTGAACTGAATCCCAATCACAAATACTGCAGGAGACCTATTGGAACCCACATGGACCCAAGATTCTCAAAGAAATCAATCAAGTTTGGTTAAGGAAAACTCATGGTTTGGGGTTATATTTAGTATGGGGGCGTGCGAGAGATCTGCAGAGTGGATGGCAGCATCAACAGCCTGAGGTATCAAGACATTTCTGCTCTTCATTACATTACAGAGAACTAATTCTAATTAGAGAGGGCAAATTCTTCAGCAGGATAGCACTCCTTCTCATACTTCAGCCTCCACATCAAATTTCCTGAGAGCAAAGAAGGTCAAGGTGCTCCAGGATTGGCCAGCCCAGTCACCAGTAATGAACATTATTGAGCATGTCTGGGGTAAGATGGAGGAGGCATTGAAGATGAATCCAATGAATCTTGATGAACTCTGGGAGTCCTGCAAGAACGATTTCTTTGCCATTTCAGGTGACTTTATTATTAGGTTATTTGAGTCATTGCAGAGATGTATGGATGCAGCCCTCCAAGCTCATGGGAATCATACACAATATTAATTCTTTTTCCACTGCAACATGACTTTATATTCTATCCTGTACATTATTTCTGTTAAGTGACAAGACTTTTGTCTAAGTAAAGTCAGACCTTTTTGTCCTAATTAAATCATTAAAAATCCACGCATTATCATATTTTATTTTGGTAAAATAAGTGTAATCTAGAGGCCTTTTCTTTTCACATAAACCCAGTTCTGATACCAAATGATCAACTAGAAGTCAAGTTATTATTTGTTGTTCCTAAAACTTGAATTGGCAACAAGACTTTTGTCAGGTAGTGTATGTCCGAAAGTGCATGACAGTGGACAAGCTGATGTTTTAGACCCCATATATATATATGTTTATAGTGTCGCCCTCTTGTCATCAGATCAATGAAAAACACCAGGTGTAAAAGGCCATTTTCCGTGACATTTTTTTCTTCTATAACTGTGTAATGTAGTAAAAACTAAAATGAAAACAAACCTTATAAAAATTCCCATAAGACTTTCTGATATTGATCCATTTTCTGGCAAACTGTGGGTATCTGATGCGACTCAGTTTGCACTGTGTATGAAGAAATTTCCCCATGTCCCACGATCTGCACAGACAAGACTCGTGTTGGTGTATTTTGTTGTTCATTTAATAATGATCATGATTTTTTTATTTAATGCTATGTCAGCAACAAAGGCTATTTTCATGGCAAGAACATTTAATTAATAAACATAATTAAAAACAACAAATAAATTAATACATAAATGAAATAAGATTTTTTTACGTTAATACAACATTTTTCTTTTGCTCTTAACTTTGCTTGTATTTCTGTTGTGCATTTTATTTCTACTAGAGATTAAAATGTCAGTTTCATCCTTACCCATCTGTCAGAAACATATATTTGTATTTTGTGCCCAGTTCTTTTTCCTGAAGCCAAGAAACTGCTCGCTTTAAAACTTGATGGAATGTTTTTGCCTCATCCACCATTTCCTGAAAAATAATTGAGAATAAGATATTAAAGTTTGAGCTATTGATATGAAGTTTGAGCTATTGCCTTCAATTCAACATTAACATAAAAATAATTGAAGACATAATATTTTAAAAACTAGAAGACAAATCTATACGAAAAGCATGAAATCAAGTACTGAAGGTTTATGGTTCGTATAATTTAGGGCTGCACAATATATCATTTCAGCATTCCTATCACAATGTGTAAATTCGCTATAGTTACATCACAAGATATGCAATGTTGAGTCTGAATTATAGATGAGCAGAAACTAGGAAAAGGTTTTTCTTACTTAGAATTTTTGTCTTGTTTCTAGTCCAAATATCTACACTTCAAAGCCAAAAAATAATAATTTTACTTTCCCCACTGACAGATAGTTTAGTTTGTTTTGAGCAAAAACTTGAAAAATAAAGAAAAGTTAAAAACAAAACATAATATTTTTACTTGAGCTAAGAATGTTTAGATATTTGGACTAGAAACGAGACGAAGCAAATTAAATAAAGCATTTTTTACATTGTGATTATTCAATTTCTGTATCTGAATACTGTTAGACTCCATAGAAAACCATCAAAGAGTGCTATTCAAATTATCTTATGACAATACACTATAAAACATCACAATATTTGTCGCAGAAAAATAAAATATCACTATGTCAGATTTTTCAAAAATCGTGCAGCACTAGTATAATTGTTAACATTTTTTAAAAGTGTCTCTAATTTCTCCATAAGTATGCATTTATTTGATTAAAATAGACTTATAACATTTTATGTACTATAATAACAGTTTAAATGACTGTTTTTTATTTTAATATATCCCAAAACATAGTTAATCCTGTGTTGACAAAGCAGAATTTTCAGCCGCTTTTATTCAATGATGCAACATTGTGATGCTTAATATTTTAAAGCATGATACGCATTCTTACAGAGTCTCTTGATGAAAAGAATGTTCAAATGAACAGCAATATTTAGAGTTTTTTGAATGCATCAAAATGTACTGTTGCCACTGGCTTGCTTGGTCTGGGACTTGAGGAGCTGTGTATCGATGGATTTGCTCTTTAGTGTTTGGACTTTCAGCAGTGAAATTTAAACCACACTGAACTGAACTAAACTAAATTTCCAGTCTAAAATCTGGACTGACACATTTTCAATTTACTGGAACATCCATGTTAAACTGCTTTAAATCAATCTACATTATAAAAGCGCTATAGAAATAACCATGAATTGAACCGATGCCAAACTTGTGTATACAATTGTATATTTAATTGTATGCAAACTAAACTACCACTTAACTCAATACACAGTTTGTTAAATCTTGCCTGCGTGATTCCGGTAAGTTTCACACAAAACTCAGAGAGCTGTGGGTGCACCACTGGCTTCACATACTCCTGAAACGAGTCTACCTGCAATAACAGGAATGAGATTCAAACACAACATATTTGAACATATTTCAAACAGAAATACACTTGATGGAACACTTTGAAATCAGAAAGTACTAGACTAAACTTCATGGAATCTTGTTTGCCTGGCAAGAATCATGCACAAAGTTGCCAGACCGTTCCCTCACCAACTCACAATCTCCAGTGTGTGCGTGTCGATCAACACCATGGGGAATTCAATGATTTCATGGTGGTAGTCTGGTGGGTTATTCTCTTCGCATGTTGCTTCAAAATCCACCACACAGATATAGTCAAAGTACATGTCACTGTTCCCTTCCGCAGCAGTTGAATGCATCAACTTCTGCTTTTTGTAGTAGCTTTTGAGGCGCTTCCTTAGGACATCATTAACACCACTGAAAAGACCATGTAGAAACAAACTGTATGAGTGAATGGTTTACAAATGAGAAACCATTTCACATTCATAACAAGTAAATTAAATGTGATAAAATGCCTACTTTAATGTCCCCTGGTGGAAAATATTGATGAAATAATCATCTTTTATTATCACTATAAACTCAACAAATATATTAATGTAAAAACAAATTACCATATTAATTCTGATCTGTAATTAATAATATATAAAAGCCATCATTTTCATTTGTATTATATTTTAAATTATTAAAAGTTTTTTGCAGACAAATGAGTACAATCTAGTGGTACAACGACTTAAAAAGACAATTACTTAATATTTTGTGGCTGCATTGCAACTATTTAATATAGTCTTTTAATATGTCATCAAGCATGTCATGTTCTAAATATGCTTAACAAAACTACTCAAGTATCAACCATTGTTGCACTGAATGACACTTCAGGGGTCTTCTATAAATCAGGACAAAAATGTATGATTGCCACAGTTTTTTGCTCAGAAAATAATTAAACATAAAGAAGACACATTTTAATCTATGGTTGAAAAACACTTTGACACAAATACAGAGTCAGGTAAAGCAACTATATAAAATTAATAGCTCTTATTACCGTGTGTCAAGCTTCAGCTCTGTGCATTTCGCACGCAGCTCGTCTCTGTTCATTCGGTTGATGGCACCATTTGCCAATGCAATCTCTTTATACACCGGATCACTGAAATCTCCCTGTTTTGGTGAGGAAGGCTCCTGATCTTCATTTTTTTCACAGGAAGTCTACAAGTGAAATAAGAAAACAACAGAAGACTGTTTAGAGCAACTGTTCAGTTTTGTCTCATCCTATTAGTTACACAATTTTTTTTCCTCAATGTTGTAAAATAATAAATAATTTACACCTCTACAGATATTAGTTATATCAACAATGTCAACATCAACAAACTACATCTAGCTCGCATAACCTATATTAATAGAGGCTCACCAGAAAAGTGGAAAAATTGGACAGAGGCAAATCATGTAAATGTAAGGTGAGAATGGGATTGTTTCTCCAATTACAAACAATTTAGTCCTTTACCAAGTATTTGACATGTAATGTGATTTTTTTTTTTGACTTTACATCTTACAGATGCATTTATAGCACTTATAACCAATTTTGTCATCTACCAAGTAAGTTTTTGATCTGTAATATGGTTTATCTGTAGGGGTTTTGCAGATTTGCAAGTTAAATTTAAGACTTTAAGACATTTTTAAGACCATTATGAATCAAATTTTAGACTCATACAGGGGCTAAATGTTAAGGAGTTTTTTTAAATGGCCCATATGGAAAATATTTATATTTGCCCTGTCAAATTATTATTTTTTAAATAATTTAATACATTTAATTATACTGTGATAATTGAATAAAAACAAATTAAAATGTTTTAAATATTACTTAACAAAACATATTTTTTATATTGTGTCAAAACAAGCACGCTCTTGTTGTAAACACTTTTTTTCTACATAAACATTTTTAAAAAACGGACAAATGTTTTAAAAGTTTGAAAAACTATAATAAACTAAATGTATGCACAACAGTCCTCAGATGGGGAACTTTTAAACAAATATCATTATTAGATAAAATAATTAAACAATTATGGTAAACAGTTAAAAATTACCTAAATAAAAAGTTAAAAGTTTTATTGAGATGAATTGTTGGTGATTGTATGGCTGTTAATGGGTAGCTATACATAAATAAAGGAAAATGAAGACTAATTTTAAAATATTTACGAGCTACAACACAATATTTCGGTAAATTTAAGACTTTTTACGGTTCTTAAAATAATTTAAGACTTTTTAAACACCCGCGGACACCCTAAATAATATATGTTCAATTTCTGATCTGAACTTAAAATATGTAAGAGTTGTATTCCTCTGGTGCAAGAAAAACCCTTTTCATTTTTGACATTAGACACATTACTGTTAGCTAAAGCTACGTGATACTGACAGTCTCTAAAACTTCTACTGTGAATGTTGTATAGTACTCACATCAGGACAGGATTGATCCTCCTGATCTCCTTCAGACTGTGAAGTCTTATTTGGAGGTTTACTGCTCTTTTTCTTCGTCTCCATCTGATCTGACAGTCTAGTAACGTTAGATCATTTCAGAAACACACACATCTGGTTTCGCGCGTTAAGCGTGGTGGTGTCTCTATATGTACTTAATCCACTTCAGAATATTTCAACACTAAATGCTCGTCTCGATGTCTTAAGTTTGCAGTATGTACATTTTGCTTTAAATAAGTGCCTGATAGTTGAACGTCTGGTTGCGTACAGTTAGTTTCTCAAACGTGAATCACGCCGCCGCTGACCCTCACTGACGTTTCAACTTCCACAGGAAGTAGTCAGAGAAATGGTCGAGCATTTATAAAATAAAAGCCCCATTAATTTTCTGTTTACTTTATTGCACATAATAAAAAATAATGCACAGTCCACTGCTTGCTTTAACTAAAAATAATGTTACCAAACGTCAACTTCCTTTTTTAGTATTAGTATTAGTATTGGCAACACAGGTCCATTAAAACTCAGGCACTATACAATTAACCATTTCTTCATAGTTTGCCATCAAAATTAAAAACTGAAAAGTTGCTTTGTGTGGTGTCAGGAACACGTTTATCAAATAAATGTGTCTATTTATTTATCGATTTTTTATTTTTTAGAGATTTTTTACAACTTGTCTAAACACACCTACATGAGTCTGGACATGCCTGTCAATTTGTTTTATTTAGTGAACCAAACATGAAAAAAATACAAACTTTAAACCAAAAGGTGTTAATTTAACACAATAGGGCCTTCTACAAGAAGTCAGACAAATCAATTCTTTTATCTGCTAATACTTTATTTGAAATTTTCAATGACTATGAACATTTAAAACATTGCATTAAAATGCACAACATTTGAACATACCGAATACCGTTGAGAGAACATTTTTTACAACATTTTTCAAGTGGTTCTGTCAAACCTGCATTCACAATTTAAAATGAGTGACAAGAAATTAAACACTGCAAGAAATTAAAGTGCATACATTACCAAGAACAAATGTCATCATAATACACATTAACAATCACTAATATCAATATCCTGTTGTGCAGTCAATTACAGTGAGAATAAACCATAGTCAATTAAAATACAAAAATGTAAATACCTTTAGAGTTGTACATTTAAAAATATATATATGAAAGAATTTGCATCCATGTATGTAAACTGAGTTCATCTCTAATCTCACATTATTTAGGGAAATAACACATTTCTTCTTTCTTTTTTTTTGTTCGTTGAGTGATGCTGCCTTGTGGAATTCGTCATTCTCAGAAAAAAAAAATAATCAAACATGTCAATTAATTTTTCTTCATGATTTAAAGCAAATATACTGGCCTGCAGATTCACTGACACTTACATTATTTAACATTGTATTATTTTTACAGGTCAACGCAAACCCAAATATTTACACAACCCTGCGCAAAAACTAGCATTTGACAGGCACTAGAAATAAACAAATTCACCTGCATAATTACATTCGTATCGCACCAGGAACAGTATTTTAAAAACATGACTTATTTTGTTGCGCAATGTAATCCATTATCAACAATAAATATCTCATGAGTCCATATGGCTTCAGAGTCCGACAAGCTCTTGGATTAGATCATCAAACCTGCTGTATTTTTTAAAGTGGCATTTTGAAGAGGCATTCATCACAATGTCTTATGGATAAGCGCGCATGATAGACTACGCCAAAAGTAGATACTTAATAATACGGGCCGATATCTTCATATCCAACATAGCTTGGCCAATGGGGAAAGATTCCACGGGAGCATCTGGGGCTG
The DNA here is from genome assembly GCF_903798145.1 of Danio aesculapii. Taxonomy (NCBI): domain Eukaryota; kingdom Metazoa; phylum Chordata; class Actinopteri; order Cypriniformes; family Danionidae; genus Danio; species Danio aesculapii. The sequence goes on along the minus strand of NC_079455.1, from coordinate 25,523,611 downwards.
CCATATCGGTCAAAATGAATGTCCCAATCGCTCAGGGAATATTGCTGATGCCCACCGTTAGATTCATTTGAACTCTTCCTCAGTGCTGACTGAATGATTCTGTAATTCTTTCCTTGGTTGTTATCCCAGAGTGTATCACCATTGACCTCATAGCAAATAGCGAACTCAATGCGTTCATGTGATGGCACCTGTTCAGGCAAACTAGCTTCAAACGAAAAAGTGTCCCGGTTTGAGGCGGTGTAAGTGTCTTTTACGTACTGGCATTGTACATCTGTGTGGTTCTTCCAAGTGTCAAATGTAATGCGAAGCTTAACGGACTTCTCAAAGGAAATGTTCTTGACTTTGACTGTGCCCATTATAGATTTCTCCTTAAGCATGCAGTGTTCGAGACAGACGTGATCATTCTCTATTCGTTGACGGAATTTCAAGTAATCAGCAGACGGCTGGTCAAAATCGAGGGTTAACTTGTCCTTCCCTTCTGATACAGTCAGCGAAGAGGTAAAAAAATTAGCGATGTTGTCTGGGATGTCAATGGGGTCATCAAATTCAGAAAAGATCTTCACCACTGTCAGAGAGAGGCCTTTGTGATCAGCAAAAGATACCTGTTTTTTGGCCCTGCCAGGTATCATCAAGGCTCCGCTGACCCCATTGAATTCGGACTGCTCCTTAAGAGAGCTAAAACTAAGTTTGGAGCTTTGACACTGGTTTAGACATGGCCGCAAGGGTCTGCTGTATTTAGATGCCCTTGGATTCAGGAACTCATCGCTTGACAGATAAAGCGGCATGGCCAGTTCGATAGGCATGGTGGATTCTTTGGGAAGGGAGTCACGTGCACTAAAATACAAAAAAAATTGTATTAATAACCAAATTAATACATTGAAAGAGGTCTGCATTCTTAAAAATCAACTTCTCTTAGCCATCAAAGAGAAGCTAAAAACCTAAAGAGAAGCTTAAAGAGTGCAACCCAGGTCTGTGAATACCACTGATGAAACCTTCCAATATATATGACTCATTTAAATTTCACCCTCATCCTTTAAAGTACCACAGGATGAAGTAACTCATATAAGCTCAGTACGAAGAAATTAAACCTTTATGCACAGCAACCAGGGCTTAATATAGACTCTATGAAAGAATTAAACATTACGCAAACGACTGCAGTAAGTGAGTCAAACAAGTCAAACAAGTTTATCTTAGCTGGAGGCCGGAGAGTGGATATTGAAACCCAAAGAGGTTGTACCACAGAGATAGTGTGCACCCTCTAGTGTTCATAAATTATAAAACAATGATTAGAACAAAAAAATCTTAATATGCACAGCCAAACTGGATTATACATGCAAGGAGATATCACTAATAGTAATAGACAATATCTTTATGAAAGTCTACATGACAGTATTGGGAGACAAGGTGAGCTGTAATACTGTTTATGCAATGGCAATCGAGTTACATAACTCACAACCAACGTCATGTCTGGAAAGATGTGGAGGGTTGTTGCATTATTTTACAGTGCACTTGTATCAGTCTCATATTGATTGTGGTGTATGGCCTATATTGGGCACACTTGTAAGAACAACTGAGCTATACACTGTTAACATTACATTTATATAATAATTCATAATTTAAAACTGTTTAAATAAGTACTGATAACTACATTAAATTCAAGCACAACTACGCATAAAACGTCTGCTTTATTAGCCCGAGTAATGGTGCAAGTAATTTTAGTTGTAGTAGTTTACACAAAGTTATAAACGCATCCAAATATAGGAATATAACTTAATTTAAGCCAACTATTACATGAAACAAACTTTTACAACACAGCAAGTCTAAGCTTGTTTCCATATACGGTCTGGAACAATGTAACATTGTTCCGCCTGATTAGGTAAAGCACGAGATAAACTTATCTTTATTTTTCACAAGAAAACAGTTGAATTGATATTCTAGTTAATCACAAAAAAAAAATGAATGAAACAAATCGTTAGATTCACACCTGTTGGAGCTCATTTGCAGTTTCAACTTTCTCCCGGGTCCAAAATACCATCACGCTTTATCATGCTGCTTCCTTCGTCTACGGTCAACTCCAGCTGTTTTAATCGGCGAATCTTTTTAAAAACGAAAACGCACATGCAATATTGTTTTTTCCATATATTTTTAAAGCGTTATATCATTTTTGTCGTTTTGTGTCATGCTCTTCCTGGTTTGCAGTTGTTTCCCTGAGCACGGCAGTGTTTAGTACAGTTTCCTCCCTCCTTAGATTAAAAAAAGCCTGCGTGCTGGGGCACGATTCAATGCAGTGCATTCATTTGTAATTCCTCTTATGTTTTAAATAAATCATAAAGAAGCAAACTGAAAAGCACAAGTTAATGCATACCTGTGTTACGGCATTTAAATGAGGTCAAACTTCTTCATCAAGCCCAGTGTCTCGTGTAAGTGAACGCAGCTTCAACTCACGCTCAGTAAAAGCCTCGTGGGGCATGAGTGACTTTCTTAGCTTACCGGTACCACAATTACATTTTTGCAGACGATCAGCCTGTGTTCACGTGAACTACCTGTTTGGACCAATCATGGCCGGCTACTGGGGCATGCATGCACCCCTTGCTGATCAATGGCTGTCACGTGACTGAAAGCACTTGGGGGTCAGTAGGCCGAGACTGTAAAGCCCCATGCTGTTATAAAAAATATCCAACACTTTTCCCATAAACATGAACCCACTAACCTCTGCATGCTTTCACATTCTGTCTAGAAAACTGGTGACTTTTAATTCTTTCAGTTTTAATTGATTTATTATAATAATAATTATTTTAACAAAAAAAGTCAAAATGTTTAATTTATAGCACTGTTCCTACTTTTTCTCTCTCAATTCTGGCTTCACATCTCACAACTGATTTTTAATGAATTCTGCCATCTTTCTAAAATTGCAAAATGCTAAAATTACATCTCTTTTTATCTTCACAGTTTGAATTTATGTCTCACAATTCTCAAAGTTCCCAAATTCTCTGAAGTACCCATTACACACTTTATTACTTGGAGTTGCAAATGAATGTTAGCCTAGAATTTTTACTTTATTTCTAAAAAATCTTACTTTATTTCTCAAATTAACACTGAAACACAAACCTCAAATTCTGAGCACAATTTTTTAAGATGTTAACTCCAAAATGTGTAATTATAACTTGAAACTGAGATATAAAGTCACAGTAGCTGGGAACAAAAGTAAGAATTATTTTTTTAATAATTTTTTTCAGTAACACATTTCATGCAAGGTCCCTGTTGTTTCAGGGAAAGTCACTTCAGTCACCGATCTCTATTTGACATTCAAGGTTGCTGTCTAGTTGTTGGCCTTGCATAAATCAATCTAAAATGTGCATCCAGCATGCCAGTCGTATGCTAGACAAAGTCAAAACCTCATGCAAAGCCTAGAAAGAAAATACTCATGACTATCATGTTGGTCAGCAATGACACCAGCTGGTTTTTACTCCAAAAACTGTGGTAAATACCGTCTTTCATGATTATTTATACAATTTCAACAAGGAAAGAAGGTTTAGATAATGTATAATTATGGGCTTTCTCTTCTCAAAGTGAACCACATGAAACTTGTCAATGGAGTCTAATGGAGTCTTCTTGCTATTTGTTAGCTTAATGCACAGTCAGCACTGCGCTTTGTTTTCCTTTCTTTTTCTCTCTCAAAAAACATAATGGCTGAAGATTGAGGTAAAGTTTGCAAATTCATTCATTTTTGAGTGACAGCTTGTCCCTATATTGGCTTTTAATTAGCATGTAAGTATGACTTGAAAACAACATTAGCACTATTTAATTGACTGTGAACAATGTTGTACTTTGATAGTCATTGGCTGCTATGATTTCCTTATTTAGAATTTGTAAATAATACTTTTCTCAAATTATATTATTGAAGAGAAAGTCCAAATGGGCGAAAATAAAACCTGGGGTATAAAACCAAACCTGGGGTATAAAACCTGGGGTCCAAATGGGGTATAAAACTTTACCCCAATTAGTAGTGGCTGTAAATTACTGAGGATTTCAGTACAATGTGGTTTTGTATCTATTTATATCATATAAAGTTAATTTATTTTATTTAATAAATTTTTAAATGTTAATGTGGCCTATTGTATATACTCACTAAAGACACTGTTCTTAGTAAAGTCCACACAAACCGGTCAAGAAGTTATGCCAGTATGATTTAATTCCAACATTAGTTTGTGTGTGTTGATTAACTTTTTTCACCTTACCACTATTAATGTGTGCTAGCAAAAATAGACAACATTGTCAATTTTTGTTTAATAAAAACTTTTCATAATTTGAAACCATTTTGACCAAATTAAATTATGCATTCAGAAAGCCATACATTTCAAAAGTCTGAATATTTACTGTCATGAAACCAGCATGGGTTTTGAAATACCAGCAGGTTTTAAAACCTATCAACACAGACACAAAACGTATTTAATAAAAATGTTAATTCCTCTCTCTCTCTCTTTCTAAAAAAAGCATCATTAGTATTCAGAATTATCTACAGTTTTAGTACAGAGACTTCAGAACATTTTGCTACACCTCATCTTATTGCTATCAGAACTCATGCACAGATGGTGCAGAAAATCCATAGTTAAAACCAGAAAAAGGAAACTCAACATGGTAACATTATAGGAGGAAAAAAAACTGCCTCCATCAGCAGAAACAGAGAAGCATTTTTAGCACATGTGTTGTGAAATAGAAAACTAAAACAGACTGTAGAAAAGGTTAACAGGAGAACAGCTGTTTGGACTTGGTCATCTGGAATCAATAGATATGACAACTGTACGTAATATAAGTACACAATCCTATTAGAAAACGTACTTTTGTTGGCATTCATTATCCAAATATCACTATGACAAAAACACAGAAATGCAATTAACATACTGACACCATTTGAAGGGTAATAACTGGAAATATTGTACCTGGAAGAGTATTTTAAGATATGTTTACAGGAAACAACACTTGATTGACAGCTAATATGACACCTATGTAGAATGGCACCTCAGAATTTGTGTAGTGGCAACAGGGGGTAATTTGTGAACCTCTTTGAGTGACAGAAGAGGGTGACAAAACTCATTAATGGAGCAGCTGTAAAGCACATTATTGATATATTCCAAGTTTTGGTTTTAAATAAAAATATAGCACAAATTGATGCACTTTTCATGAAATTATCATCAGTTATCATCTCATAAATGTGAGACGTTGTTCCATCGTCATTCAGTGAAACATATTTAAGTAGCTATTATTATCTGTACTTATTAAAATATAATAAATTATAAGTGATTATATTAAATTGTGTCATGTTTTTATTAATTAAAAACATCTGGCTGACAAATGAGTAAAACCTAGTGGTTTAAAGATAGAGATCAAAGATTTGAAATGACAAATAATTAGCACATGGGGTTAGACTTTTATTTTGTGATGTTTGAAACCCTGTTTTTTTAGATGAGACAATGTCTTAGTGTTTTGTATGTTTCATTTTCATTAATCAAAAAACTTCCTGTTCATTTCAAGGATTAAATTACATTTTGAATCTCAGATATTCCGTTTGATTTGTTGCACCAGATGTGGATATTTATATATTGACAATATCCATTACTCATGAACATGAGGAGAAACTCGGACAACTTTGTAAACAATGTTGGACTGTCAGTGTGATAAGAGTTCATGATTCTCATGCAAACATTGGCATTGCATAACAGTCATCAAACTTGTCAAATCCTTTAAAGGGGCACTGTGGAAATCCATTTAGTACTATATCAGCTCAGATAACCAAATATTTCCATTCAAATAAGAGAAAAATCACTCTTCCTGGAAGCAGTGGTGAGGTCATCACTTTCACTATAATAAATATTGTAGCATCAACTGAAACAGACTAGTTAGGGAGGAGGAATCTGCTGTTTTGTTATGTCAATATTGGGACAGTGATGGTTGAGTTGCCCAATAAGGGTCAAGGAAATGAGTTACTATGATTTTTTTTTTTTAAATAAACAGATGCTTATAGAGCCAAGACAGACTTTGAACCGTGTCTTTGGATTTGGTTTTGTAGACCAAAATAGGTTGATCCTCTAAAAAAAGCAAAAAATTCACAGAAACATGGGCCTACAAGTATTACCAAGAATTACCATAGGCCTACAAGTTAGGTCAAGTTGGCAAATAGGACAATAATTTAACATCTAATATTAGTAAGTTAACCACTCCGCAATCTATATTTCACTGTTCGTGTTTGTTTTAAATTGTTGTGTTGGCGAAAGTGAATAATGTTCCTATTGTAGTCTTTCAAAAATCATATTCCTTAACAAAATATAAAACAATTTACTGATTAAAGATCTTTGCTTTTATTTAGCTCCTCTGTCTAGTCCGATCATTGATCTATATGCAAAGTCATCTCATCCACAGCTGTTGGTCTGCTATGCATATTATGTAAGCTATATGCACCATAGAAACAGTTAGATAGTCCTAGAAGATCAGAGAAGAGTATATGGATCAGTCAACTGGTGGTTAGAAGCTCTTGACATCCATTTCAACCTTTTATTTTTACAAAAGGTTCATTATGGAAAGGTAGTTTAAATAAATAAATAATTAAACTTTCCACACTCAGAAGAACCGATTCTCCAAAACTCTGATGAAAACCCTCATTTGGAAACCTGCACTTTCAAGAGACATTTTCTTATGAAGGAATATCATTGTAAGTGCTGGGAATTCTTATTACTTTGGTAAATCTTTTTGTTTGATTTTATAATATTATTGACTTTTACATTAGAAATACTTCCTGAAATAATAGTTATACATTTTAATTTCATCATTTCAACTGAACAGAGCTGTTTTAAAACATCATAACTATAATTATCATTCTTTTATAACTTAAATATAGAGCAATGCACCTAATTTTGCTTATTCATTCATTACCAAAGTTCTATATTGGCGAAATGTGGTAAAACACAAAATGCTGAAAAATAATATTATTTATCCAGATTTCCAGAAAGCGGAAGTTTTACTATGACACTTCCCGGAAGTTCTCCCCGACTATATTCACTGCCAGAGGGGGATTTGTGTGCGAAAATGGCGACGTCTCGTCGCACTTCCCAGCAGCAGCAACAACAACAACAAAACTTATCCTCTCCTCAAAGGCCTGACTCCAGCCCCCTCACGCCTCTAGAATCGCCCACCGACACCGGCGGTTCAGCGGCTGGCGGGGAGGCAGAAAGCATCGGGGATCCGGAGCTCAGTGCTGAAATCCCCACTGCGCTCCTCAGCACCAGCAGCAGCAGCTCCAGCTCGAGCAGCACTAGCTCGTCTACCACCGGCGGGGGCAGTAGTGCGGGCTCCACTCCCGACTCCGGTAGTGCCAGTCCTGGAGGCAGCGGCTGCGGGACGAGTGGGGCTTTCAGGGAGCTGTTTGAGGCCTGCAGGAATGGGGACGTGTCTCGGGTGAAGAGACTGGTGGATTCGGTCAATGTAAACGCAAAGGACATGGCCGGGCGCAAGTCCACCCCGCTTCACTTCGCTGCAGGTAAACACAAATACTCAATGTTACATGTTTGCGATCAATCTCGACCTGGGAAGCGGCCAGGTAGACGCTTTGCTCTAAGTTAGATCGCTGCATAAACAAGTCGGGGTTAAAGGAAACGGGGACAGGGGCAATAAAGTGGAGTTTGGCCAAGTTATCCAACAGGACACAAATTTAACATTAACGTTAGTAGAAAGTTACCCACACCGCGATCTGTATTTGTCCGCTCGTGTTTGTTTTCATTGGTTGCGCTGCCGAAAGTGAATAAAGTTCAACATATAGACTTGAATGAACCGCAACACACCGAGAGGCGATCGATAAAGGTAATAAACATTATATTGAAGATACAAATTGTTCCCGAATGTCCGAAATTAGTGTTTACTTTGGATCACACAACGTAATAGTTGGATAAAGTGAAACCGCACCTTCACGTGTAACTTGGCTTTTAAACATGAGTGCAGTATTTGGTGATGAAGAAGCGTTATCACTATTATTGTGTACTTTTGTGAAAATATATATTATTTGCAAGTAATTGTCACAATATTACAAGAGCAGTTGCTACTGCAGTCACCGAACATGGAAATATAAGTGAATTTAGTAACGTTAGCACTTTACAAACAGGATTCGTTTGTTAACATCAGCTAACTATAGTTAACAACACACTGAACATTATGCTAGTTATTGGTTTTAGTTATTGTGAATTTGCACATGTATTAACACATTGTTAAAAAAAAACCTTTATGGACATTAGTTATTGCACTGTTAGCTAACAATATCAAGTAACAAAAATTTTCATTTATTTTAAAAGCTCATGAAAATATAAATACATATATAGTTTAAACATGACTAGAAATCTCTGCAGAGTATATAGTGTTTATTATTATTGTTATTGTTATTATTATTATTATTCTTGTGTGTGTGTGTGTGTGTGTGTGTGTGTGTTTGTATGTGTGTGTAATTCTTTAACTAATGATCATGAATGCCTGGATATCTCATTCAGGGAATAGGTCACTTCCCAAAAATTTTATTTACTGTTTACTCACTTAGGTGTTTCAAACATTTATCATCTTTCTTTTTGTTCAACAGAAGAAAGAAACCCATAAAAGTTTGAAACAAGTAAAGGTTGAGTAAATGTTGACAGTAAACGTTTTTGGGTGAACTATCAATATAAAGCCTGCATAAAATCAAAAATATGGCTTTGAAGATTTGTATCCATTTGCTTTTGTTTAGAGGCTATTTAAAGACAAATGGATGAGCCATTTGATATGCCCTGCCCCAACTTCCTGTTGCAGTGGGAAATGCATCCACACAGAAGGGAAAAGTGCTCTTGCCATACAGTTTAATGGGGATGTTCTGTTACACAGAGGCTGCATCTGAAATTGCTTGTTCTTACTATATGGGAAAACTAAAAATAGGCAAAACTCTGAGGTGTCTTTTGAGTACATAGACAATTTGTGAAGCAAGTGGCAGTGACGCAATGCAATTGGCACTCATAAGTCACATAATAATAACAATTTAATGAATGGAGCAAGCGCAAAGTAATTTGCTAGTCAATATAAGTCAACTTAAAGGAGCACTCTGCTTTTTTTGCTCATTTTACAACTCCATTTGGGTTAAACAGTTGAGTTTAACTTTTTTTGAGTTCATCCACCCAATCTCCATATCTAATTGGAGCACTTTTAGCTTATCTTAGCATAGAGCATTGAATCGGATTAGACCATAAGCATCCCGTTCAAAAATTGTCCTATTTTAAACTTGACACTTCAGTAGTTAGAGTGTGTATGAAGACTGACAGAAAATGTAAAGTTGCTATTTTCTAAATCAATATGGCTAGCAAATATACTTTAGAATAGTCCAGATTTGAATAAGAAAATAATCAAACTCTTAAAAAAATGTTTTGGCAAGATGCTAATGGCAATGATTTGTCATGGTGTCAGCGGGGTCTTAAAAAGTCTTAATTTCTTAAATTCACTGAAATATTGTGTTGTAGGTCTTAAATAATTTTAAACAGATTTAAACAAATTTTAAACTTAATTTTACATCTCAATAAAAATGCCACATGTGTAAAAATAAACAAATTTATTTATTAACTCTTATTTACTAACTCTATTTATTTTTCTATGTATAAACATATGGTGTAATTATCTTCCTTACAATAACATTTGTTTGTAATGGTTTAACTGGGCCACTAGAAAAAAAAAATCCATAGTGTTTAGCCTTGTGTAAGTCTGAAAATTTCATTTATAATGGTGTTAAATTTGACTTGATGAAACCTCTAGAAACCCTGTTTTTGCTAAGCGAAGCTAAAAATTGTTCCTGCCAGACCGGGAAATTGGTTTAATGGAGTCAAATCTAGTAAAACTCAACTGTTCACTTAGATGACTTGTAAAATGAGCGTATTTCCTGAAAAAGTGGCATGTGCCTTTAAAAGAAAATGCAATTTGGGACAAAGCTGATCTGTTCTCTTTTTAGTTGCACATGGAAATAATCATGAGGATAGGCATATTAAGGATCCCAAATTCTAATTAATAAATAGTTTTTATTCACATGTTAATCTTCATTATGGTGCGTTGCAAGAAACCGGTTGCTTTTCTTATACTGGCAAATCAAAGTAAAGCAGTTTTTTTTTCTTTTGAAACAGGTTGTCATATTACAACTAAAATCATCAATAAGATTCAACAGTGTGTTGAAAGAACTGCTGAACAAGCATAAAATGATATTCTTGGTAAACCTGACTGAAACGCATGTTGTAAACCTTGTAGAAAAAAACAAGCAAGCTTGACGTACTGATATTGTTATCTCACAGGTTTTGGTAGGAAAGACGTTGTGGAGCATCTCCTGCAGACTGGGGCGAATGTGCATGCAAGAGATGATGGAGGTTTAATCCCGCTGCACAATGCCTGTTCATTCGGACATGCGGAGGTGGTCAGTTTGCTGCTTTGTCAGGGAGCAGATCCCAATGCCAGAGACAACTGGAATTACACTCCGCTCCACGAAGCCGCCATTAAGGGTAAAATCGACGTATGCATTGGTAAGTCACACCTTGTGTCTCTTTTACGCTAATTACCACCATGTATTGTCTAAAAAGTTGGCTTGCGTAATCTCAAATGTGTTTCCGAAGTCAAATGTTCTGGTTTGGATTCAGCTGGAGAACGTGCTAGCTAACTCTGTAGATGGAGGAGATGAATGGAACATTCTTGCCTTAGTGAATTCTGAAGATGTATGACTTTAATTTTTCCTGTGTTGTGCCTGAGGAACAGTTCTCAATAAGGGTTAATCATGTGGCATTCTTCTTGATTAGCTGCGGTGACTGACGCTATTACACAGCGCTCAGTCATTAATCAGATCTTTACTGCTTGGTATTCATGAGAAATTTTTAACATGGCATCTAAGCTGTGAGGAGGGCCAATATTGAGGCAGTGTTTCAACCTTCTGTTTCTTGCATCACAATCGGCAGGGCTTGGAAGAATCACTTCCCAGGATGTTTTAAGATATTAGGTTGCGAATTTGTCTGAATTTGTTTCTAAAATGAAACGGGTGTTTTTAATTTGTTCAGAAAGTAGACTAGGGCTCGTGGCAGTCTTATCCATTCTTGCTTACTTGCTATATTTTTAGCTTAATCCAATTAAATGGGCGAAATTTCAATTTAAGAACTTTGCGATAAGAATTATCTGCACAATCTCGGGGAGAATTCATACAGGCCTGAGGATATGCATGTAATTTCACATCTCTCAGTCTGACGAGATTGAAGCAGATGCTCTCTGCCTTTTATCTTTCCACTTGTTCATCAGAAAAAAAATTATTTAAGACTGGCTGAGTCATTCCATGTGCAAGTAGACCTCCCATTTATGCACATCAGTCTGGAGTGGAGGCTGGAAATAGAACTTCTGCCCTTGAGATGTTTCATATTCAATATTGATCACCAAATTCTGCAAGATAAGCCTTTGAGGGAGCTCAGGGAAGTTGGTTTAAAGTGTGGATGTTCGCTGATGCAACCTGTTTGTTTTTGTTGTTGCCCATTGCTTTAATGAATCCTAGGCAACTTCTGTTCAACGTCTCGATTGTTACTGTCCTCTCTAGTTGACGCCCTGATTGTTCATAATCCTCAGGCTTGGTTGTTTATTTGATAGAGCCAGTAACTAAAAGAAAGACCTTTAAAAATGTTTCGCTTCACCAGGATGTTTGAACATGCCTTAACCAGAAGGTTTGTTTAAGGTCAGACAGGATGCTAGGCTACTTTTGGCTCTGGTTATATGTAGGGCTTGTTTCACACGCTTTTTTCGCTCTACTGTGTTGTTAGTTTATTTATGTAAACATGCAGTAGATTGGTCTACACATATTGCTCTGTTTGAAGCGTCTTGTTGGTGCCAGACATGTTGTAGTTCAAATTTGTAAATATAAATATTAAAGGGATAGTTCACCCAAAAATCTAAATTGTCATCATTTACATACCCTTGTTTAAATTCTGTATGAGTTTCTTTCTGTTGTTAATCGTAGAATATATTTTGAAGAAAGATGGAAACCTGGAACAATTGACTGCCATACTAAGGTAAACAAATACTCTGGAAGTCAGTGGTTGGTTACAGGTATTCAGCTTTCTTTAAAATAACTTTTGTTTTGTTTAGGAGAAGAAACTAAGGGCTGGGTCGATAAACACTATTATATTCTGTCAATAACAATGACAAGTGCTCAACATTTTTATTTTATATTGTTCTAAGAGCCAATCACACAGCAGAAATGTAAAACAATGGGAATCTAAAAGTGTGTTGATATTAGAGATGTACCGGCTAAAAATGTTATGTCATTTTGATTGACCCTCTAATTTTTGTGGCTTCAGTCATTGTTGGGGTACTCGTTGAAATCTGGAAGCATTAACAGCTTAAATCGAAATATATATCGTTATCGTTCAATATGGAAAATAATTATCGAGATTGCATTGTATATATCGCCCAGCCCTAATATATATATATATATATAAAAGCAATTCTGTGCAAATGTCAACCTCGATATGAAAAAAATTACGTTTTCACCAAAATGCGGAAACCGTTTCTGGGTTTTTTGGGTAAGCAAGTGTTTGCAGTACTTTAGAAATACTAAAAAATGCATTTGTCAATGTTTTCCAACAATTATATTTGATTTACCAAAGTCACACAAGTGGCAATTTCACATCTGTCACATCGATAACGGAGAGGTGTCACATCCATAACGATATTTTTTCCTCATAGATGTAAAAATATTAAATAAAATAAAACCAATCATTTTTATTTTATAGTTAGCCAGCTCTTATCCTTTTGATTGTCATTATTTCTTTTGGGTTGTGCAGTTTAATTCACAGAATTTAAGTATGTTGTATACTGTAAACCCGCACTCTGTTTATTTTCTTTTAAAGTACAAAACATTTTTACAGATTGATATTGTTCTGGTCCTGTAACTCTGTGGTCAGTTGTTCTGGAAAATAGAAACAAAAGTTTCAATATAATGTTATATTCCAGTTTATTTGGAAGTACACGAACATGCTGAAATAAAAGTCTCAATAGCTTGTAGCTCAGGTGGACTTTAACGTCAAATACATACATTTTACTGTTACTTCAGTCAATCAGAATGCTATAAATGATTACTAGTTGAAACGAATTAAAATTTCACATAAATTATACGTTTAAGGGGTCTATTAGGTAGGACTGCAATATTGACCAAAAACATAATTTTTTATAGTGTAATAATCATTGTTAATGTTGGTTAAAATACATAAATAACATTTTTGTGTTTAGCGAAATAGCACATCGTAATCTGGCTACAAAGTTGATTCATCACTGAAGCTATTAATAAACCTTTCACTTTTACACCGTTTTAGCATTTTCTTGTTTATGATGAGAGAATTCACAAATGTGTGCGCTCTACTTCAGTTACTGCATTCATAAGCTCGATGTGTGTCACAACATTTGTTAATGGTTATAAAAATAAAGAGTAAAACAAGTACGATGCAACATGCAGAGTTGTAAATGTAATGCTGCAAATTTCCATTTTCCATTCAGTTTTCACTTTAATTGTGACAGACATGATAACTAATTTGTGAAAGGATAAGAAAGAGAGATTTATAGTCTATTTGTTTTAGTTACTGTGTCACTTTCACACAATCCTCTAGAAATCATTATAAGAAAAGACTCATTTCTCATTTTCAATAATGAAAACAGTTGTTCCACTTAATATTTTTATGTGAGACCCAGTTGATTGAATAGAAGAACATGCTGGCTAATTCAAGTATGCTTGCAGTACATTTCAATTTAATGCATCATGACTCACAACTATTCAACAACAAAAACATGAATAATAAATAAAAATAAACCACCAATAGGCAATTTTTTTTCTCCTTTGGTTATTTTCTGAATGCTAACATTATTAGCCAATAGGGCTTTTTACCCTATCAAATCATCCTCCCTTTCACACCCAACAAGTGTTGAATAAATAATTAGCATCCCCTCTGCTAATTAGGATTGCCGCTGGTCTCCACTCATTAATTTCTGTGCCCATCAACGCAAAACTGCAGGGGGGGGGGGGGGGCAGTTTAAAATTAGAGGTCACTCCGTCATTCCTCCCCTCAAAGATGGATGAGGATAATGGTGATATTTTTATTTACTTTCTTTTTATACCTCTTCAAATCACTCCTCACTTTTTTTTATCAAATGAACAAGTTTTACCACTCTGTTAAGGTGCTTCTTAATCAGCCCGCTTGTTCAGTGTCATAATACTGATCAGGGAGTCAGCCATTTTAGGTGCTGTCTCAATTGCAAAATTCTTTCAGTGCACTGAAACATTTGCTCCCTGAAAACGTTTGCTTCTACAATGCATCTTGAAAATCAGGGACTGCCGATGCTCACATATGTTCTTTTAATGGAAGTTCCGAAGTGCGAAACATGAATCCCGTGAACCAAATCATCAAACAAAACTACAAACGAGAGATGTTTTTCTAAAAAGAAACTGTTATTTAGTTATATTTAACGTGAACAAACATGCATGCTGTGTTCCACACAATTTATTTATGTTGTCCTAACACAAATCAATTAAGTTACTGTAAGAGTTTTTGCAAATTTAAGTGGATTGAACATAAAACCATGGCCTATACACGGACTTTTAGTTTCAGCCAGCCAGCCTCAGCACTTCTGGTGAACTGTCTTTCCATTATAAAATTGCCACATGTAAGGTCTGATTTCTTTAAAAATCAGTGATCTTCACTGCCTGATAGGTTTACAATATAAAGTGGGTCTCAGACCGGACGAGAAGCACTGCATTAAATGTCATTTTCTCCTGCCATGTCTTTAAAATATAATAAAATATTTTACCCTAGTATTTTCAAAGGAGTATCTGCGCACACCTGTTGATACTGACAGCGCTAGTGGTTACATGGTCTTTCATTTTGTTTTTAGCTTGAACAACTAAAAAAATGCTTAAGTCTATTTAACTGAATGTATCGTAATTACATTACAACATCGATGCTGTAAAAGGAACCTTATGAAATTGAAAATAGTCACATTAAGCCTTCACCAGAACTTTATCATTGGCTATAAAACACTAGCTAAACATACACCCCATTAAGTTGTCCCAAAACAATCAGTAATTGTGATGATACAGCTCATTTCAAATGAGTAATTTAAACAAGCAGGACAATTTTTTTGAGTGTAGCTAGACGGGTTAAGAACAATCTAGCAAATATTTACAATTGTTATTGTTATGAGTTGAAATGTTGTGGGTATATGAAACAATCAAATTATTTAGCTATAATGTACTTATAAAAACTTAATAAATCTAAGAAATATTAATTCTGCTGTTGTTTCTAAATCCCAGTTTGGACGTTGTACGACACTCAAAAGAATATTTTTGCGGCTTGTTCAGTACACTTATTTAAAATGAGCTGAAACAACACAATTCTTGATTTTTTTATATATTTTTTTGAATAATAATAATATTAATAATTCCTTATATTTATATAGTGCTTTTCTGGGCACTCAAAGCGCTTTACACATTTTGGGAGGAATCTTCTCATCCACCAGTGTGCAGCATCCACATGGATGACACGACGGCAGCCATATTGCGCCAGACCGCACACCACACACCAGCTGATCGGTGGAGAGGACACAGTGAAATGAAACCAATTACGATATGGGGATGGTTAGGATGCCATGATGGACAGAGGCCAGTAGGCAAATTTGCCCACGATGCGGGGGTTAAACTACTACTCTTTTTCCCTACTCTTTTTCGAAAGACATCCTGGGATTTTTAATAACCACAGAAAGTCAGGACTTCGGTTTAACGTCTCATCCGAAAGACGGCGCTCACAGAGCAGTAAAGAGTCCCTATCAAAATACTGGGGCGTTTGGACCCACACAGACCGCAGAATGAGCCCCCCCTGCTGATCTCACTAACAACACTTCTGGCAGCAACCAAGCTTTCCCATGTGGTCTTCCATCCAGGTACTGACCGGGTGCAGCCTTGCATAGCTCCAATTTTGCACACCTTAATTGTTTTATGTTCAATCAACATAAAATTGTAAAAACCATTAAGTTATTTTAATTGATTTGCTTTTGGAGGACATGATGGGATTGTGTGGAAACCAGCATTTTTTGCACTGAATAAGAACGTCACACTCAGTGTCCCAATGTGCTGTGAACCAAGCGCACTGTCCTTACCAGTCCTCGAAATCATGTACACAACCTACCGACCTCGGGATCTAGGGTGCTAATTGAGTCCTTGAGTGATAACCATCCACTTCTATTTTCCATTGTGTTTAATTGTTATTGCCTACACAGAGGATTAAATTAACAATCAATAAATCGATTAACATCCCCATCTTCAATCCTGGATAATATGTGTGCAAACCAGTGTGTGTTTGCGAGCCCCGTGAGTCGTTTCTTCCATTCCCATCTGGGTTTATCAAATTGCTAATGATTTCAGTTGGCACTAATGGGCATTTTCACCGTTGTCTAAGTATGTCGAGAAATTTAATGAACGGCAGCTTGCAGAGATGGCTGCGTCTGATATATGCGTGTGTATCCGAGCCTCTCTGAATGCGTTTGGAACAGCGGGGATTTGTACATGGTTATGCATTAACCCAAGCACCCATGTTCTCTCTGAAGCTCTCAGCTAATCGGCCCTCTCAGTGTTCGGCCGTAATTACCCGACTCTGCTGATCACACTCCAACCACCAATTACTGCACACCACGTGGCCTTGTTTATTCAGAAGGTCCTTATGACCAACTGTAGGTCTCAACACCTGTTTTAATGTCCTCAGTTCTGTGGACAGTTCGTTTGGGTTTTAAGCATGTGTTTTTGCATGCTCATTCTAGGGTCGGTGAATTATTAGATTTGTGTTGTGTACAGAGAACATGATGCAGAAGGAGAAAATATTCTTAATTGTGCTTTTTGTATTATGTGGTTTTTGAAAAAAAAAAACTGTTCCGTATTTTTTTGTCTTAAAAATGTTCTGTTTTGATGATCATGTAAATAAATTCCTGTTTTTTAAACATGCTGAATAAATATGACACGTACACACAATCTTAATATAATTTTTTAAAAATACATTTTTAATTGTACTTTTCAAGGTAAATGTGTTCCTAACAAGTACATGTTTTTGATGGGTTTGCTTAACAGATTATTTTTTTAATTGTTTAGTAAAATTAGCTGATGTTCCAACATTTTAAAAAGTTTTGCTACTTAATTTTAATTATGAAAAATGTGATTTGTTTTATTAAACTTTAATGATAGTTTCATGAATCAAAAGTTCAAAAGCAGCTAAAATGTTTTTGAGAGATTTGCAGCATATAAATTTGGAATGAAGTTAAATAAGTACACTGTAAAAATGTTTCAATTCAACAGTAAAAAAAAAAAAAAAGTAAAAATGCTGTGGTAAAATGCCTTTTTTTACACTGGATCTTAAGTATCTCTCCAAGTAGCCTATCCTAAAATTTGCTTATTTTTTCAGAAATAAGGATAATTTCATGATTACAAAAACAGTGAACAAAAAAGAGACTTGAAATTAAAATATTGTGACAGTAAAATAGTTTTTCTGTCATTTTGATTAATGTATTGTGTACTGTATAAAAGACAGAAATTTCATTTAATATGTAATAAAACAATCAAGTTCACTTTTTGATAGTGCATCACAGGTTTCACAAAATACTGAGCAGCACAACTGGTTTCAATTTAGTTAAATTTGCAAGAATTAAATTAGAAAGGACAATGCGACGCAAGCCTGTTAAATAATTTCTCTTCATCACAATAGTAAATTGCATGAAATATATATTTAAATTGAACACGGTTACTTTATATTGTCACTCATTTTGTTTGCAATATTGCTGCTCATTCATTCATTCTTTTATTTTTTTGGCTTAATCCCTTTATTAATCTGGGGTCGCCACAGCGAAATGAACCGCTAACTTATCCAGCTTAACCTCCTAGCGCTTGAGTGTTCACATACGTGGAAAGCACATCTGAGTAAGTGGCTATTTAAAATACTTTGAATGTTTCATATTTTGTTACAGACATACAGAGTCATCCTGCTTATGAAATGTCCCAAACACTATTTTTAACTGTCCAAAACTTTCCTACTCTCTGATAGTCAAAGCAGATAAAAAAAAAATCTATGTTAAATATGCAATAAAAAAATTCAGGAATAAATGTTTTATGTAAATTTGGACCAGGAGTCCACATATCAGGACATCATTTTTCTCTAAAAGTACATCGTATCAAAAGATGATACTTAGGTTTTTATTCTAATTAGGTTCTAATAAGCCCAAATAGCAAAGAGAAAAAAAATGCATGTAAAAAAACACCTTGGACCTTAAGAGGATATGTTTTACGCAGCAGATTCCCTTCCAGCTGCAACCCATCACTGGGAAACACCCATACACTCCCATTCACACACATAAGGCTGATTTATACTTCTGCGTCAAACACAGGCGTACGCTTTGGCGCACCCATTGGAGCGAGTGTTTACAACTGTTGAGTCCCGTAAGGGAGCTCCAGGTGGAAAGTTTTGTTGTGTTTACCTTATGATTAAAGTTGTTACTCGTCCGCTGGTTCCCGCCTCAAAATGAGCGAGTTTGAGCTACTTCTACATTAAGGTAGCATTCAGAAAAACAAAACACCAGCGAAGAAACTAGACATAGAGGAACATAAAGTCTCTGCCAGCTAGAGTTTCGAAAGTGTTATTGCAGAGCAACACAAACAGCATGCAAAAGTATAAATGCACGACAATGCACAAGGAATGCGCCGTGGGTCACGCCAATCACTTGACGCAGAAGTATAAACCAGGCTATACACCACGGACAATTTAGCTCACCCAATTAACCTATTGCGCATTTCTTTAGAAATGTCTCCGGAGCACCCGGAGGAAACCCATGCGAACACTGAGAGAACAGTATTTCTGTATTTGGATCAAATAAATGCAGTCTTGGCTGGCAGAACTGCTTTCAAAAACGTAAAATATAAACCATAGATTATTCCAAACTATTGACTTTAACATGTCTCTGTGAAGCACTGTTCTACAAGAGATTAAAGCAATGAAAAATAAAGGTAGTAACACTTTTCTCTAACGTTTTCTAAAACACTGTTGGTTGTGTTTAGCAAGCTTGTGTGAAAAGTTTTGAATGTCGCTGTGTTGCAAAGTTCAAGGTTGGTGAACTCTGTCCTGCGAAATCACACCATGTGACTGTGAGACCAATAGAAGATCACAATATGACGTCTCTGTACAGAAATTTAAAATATGATGCAATTGCTCGCTTTTCTTATCTATAATCAACTTATTCTTAATTCCACCCACGTCGCATCGCCGTACGACAGTATTTTGCATGCTCAAACTGTAGTGTGACTGCAGCTTATGACATGTTTCTAAAACACAACAAGACATTACCTAATTAACGCCTTTCGCAAAAATATAGACAGTGCCCTCTAGTGGATTTTGAAAAAATCTGAAACGTGTAACGAAATGTACCTAAAGCAACGTATTGTATATTTCACAAAGATGTAGGCTGAGGCACATATTTCAAATAAGCCTGGGCTGAAAAATCAGCATTGCGTCACCAATCCTCCACTATGTGTAAACATGCAAATCCCGGAGATGTTGCTCATAGGGAGTTGACCGCCTGCAGCGCGGAGGTTACTGCGATGTCCCCTCCATGCCTGTCGCCTGATGGATAGGCAAGCTGTCATAAGCACACCAGCGAATTTTAATCAGCCCATCGCCATCATGCTTCCGACACTTCCAACCCTCTGTGCCCAGCGCTCAAGTGCTTTCATGACACCGGTGTATGCAAATGTGCTCTGTGGGGCCTTTAGTGCATATTAATTTGACTGAGAGGGCTGATGGTAGCCGTATCTTCCCTCATAGCAAAACCTTCTTTTTTTGGTCTCATACAGTGTTTTTTGTCGCATCAAAACCCAGAGTCTTCGCTTGATGCAGTGGTGTATTTCACACGGGTTTAATGCTTGTCAAAACTGTGTTTTTTCTGATGAGAAATGGATGACCTATGAGTCACCGGCATAGCAGTAGCATCACAATCATCCTCACGCAACACAAGATTGCTCTTCTTTTTTTAGATGCACGCTTCTTTGCCTGGATTCACGAGCAAATTCAAACAAAACACTTGTTTCTCTCACAGGCTTTAAAGATTTGACACTGTGAGAGCTTTCTTGTGAAGCATATGCTTTTTATGTTTGAGTTAAACCCAACAACATGGTCAGCAGCGTTACCGTTTTTCCTTTCTTTAGTGTTTTTGAAAGAAGTAGGCTTTAGGCTTGCTAATGTCGAGTTCAGATTGCACGATTTTCAAAGCAGTCTCGTCGCCATGTTTTCATACTGCATGACTATCTGGGGTGGCTTTCTGTTGGAGCTGTGTTTACACTGTAGGATGGAACTGCTTCACACTGCATGACTTTACAATAGTAAGAATCGCCGACAACGTTGTCTCGGTCTATAAACTACATCTCACAACCAAACACATGCGAGTAGTGACAAACAATAGGAGGTCAAGTTGTATATCTGTATCTGTAGTATGTCATTATAACTACATAATGAGAAAGAAGCCATAAGTGGGGTAGAAAATTGACTTATTTTGCTCACCTGGCTTTTGAAGGGAATTCACAATTGCTCTCAAACCTTTTCCTTTTTCAATCCGGTTCTGGTATTGCTCAGATGACACGTCAAAAAGACACGGGTGCTCATTCCAAATTTCCACTAGTTTTTCTTTTATTTCTTGGGACCAAATAAACTGAAAATAAGTGCTTCTGACTTCTCCCCATCCTCCTGCTGACCTGCAGATACCAATACTAGTGGATGCTGCTCTCTCGTTGGCTGTATGTGAACGCTGATGTTATTTTTCAGTCAGAACACATTTGATGCACTGGCATTCTCTTAATTGCAAAATTTTATATAAATATGCTATTTAAAATGTTTTATAAAATATGTATCAAAATTAAATTTGTTCCAGTCATGGAAATAAATATTTTGAACATCATTACTCTCGTCATAGTCACATGATAATTGTATTGCGTTGATTTAGTGCTCAAGAAATTTAATTATTAAAAAAAAACAAGAAAAAACTTGTGTTGCTTAATATTTTTTAAGAAACCATGATGCATTTCTTCCGATTTTTTTTAAATCAAAAATAGCAACATTTGGGAGAAAAATGGGTTTTTGAAAGTTGCATATAGATCAGAATGTTGTCAACAACAATTTCATTCACAAGGATCTGTGTGAATGGATCATAAATCATTGTATTATACAATGCCAGTTTGTAAAGAAACACCACAGAACTGCATGCATTAGATCCTGTCACCTGCCATTGGTGTATGCACGATGTCACTATTTTCATAAAATCTTGTTTTTTGTAGTTTACATGGAGATTAATTTATTTAAAGGCACATTATGCAGGCTTCGTTTTATCTTGATATCTAAAAATCAATATTACAGTGGTAATTTGCTGACTTATGTACTTACATTATCCCAAATGTTTCGAAGAATGTTCAAATCAGAGAAACAAGCAACATGACCTAGTGGCATTGACCATATTTTTTGTCGCCATGTTGATGTCATCCATCCTTGATTTCTAGTTTTAGAAATCAAGGGTGGAAATTTAGACATGATTTCTGCAGAAGTCCTGTAGGACCAAATAAAGACCACAACTCCAATGATTCCACACTTAGTAACAGAATCACCAATATATACTTTTGTTTTTGTATATGTGACCTCTAGCAGCGAAAATGATATACCGTGCCTTTAAATCAATTAATAGTGCCTCTTATTAAGTAAACTTTCTATTGTAAACAATATCAGTCTTCCTTTTATGCACCATCATCTCATTCCAAAGCTGCATAGCTTTCTTATGTGGAACACACAAAAAGAAATGGGTTTTGAGAGACGTTTTCTCTGTAGATTTCTTTGTAGATTTGAAATGAATACATTCCAAAATTGTTCGGTTTGGTAGTTGTTTGGTTGCGTCTTTTAGTGTTTTACAAAAAAAATAAATCACTCACTCAAAAAACATCTTTGCTGCTTTTTTAAACTAATTATTTAAAATGAGTTGAAACAACACGATTTTTAAGTTGTTTTTGAGACGGCATAATTGTTCTATGTTCAGTAGACTAACTAATAACTTGGCTTAATCAATTTGTGTTGTGACAACATGAAGGAATTGTGTGGAACCCAGCATCTTTTACAGTGCTAGATCCACATGAAGATACTATAAATGAGTGACAGAATAAATGTTTTCATATGTTTTGCAATACTGAAAAGAAGTATTGTCTAAAAAATACTATTGAATTATCCCGGCACAAGTAAGTAAAAATAATTATTCGCTTGAACACAAATTTGACCTAGGTGATTATTCGACTGTCTTATTTTCTAGTCGAAGTCCCCAGCTTCTGGATGCCAAAATAAGGAGACGCTCCGATTCCTTTAAAGCCCTGCCACAGATCGGTGCGTGTGATGAATTGCAGGGAGCAGGAGATGTGTGGAAGTGTTACTGAGGAGGGTAGTGAAATAGACAGGGTGGGCAGAGGGAGGAGACGCGTGCGTTAGCCTGTGTACTCGCGTACGCTGTTGTACAGAGAGAGAGAGAGAGAGAGAAAGAAGAGGATTGGAGACAGTTATAGATAGACGCTGCTCTCGAGGTGCTCTCCGTTACTTCAGTCTCAAAAGCAGAGAGCGCTGCTGCCGAAAGCCTCTGCTTCTTTTTCTCTGGGGCAGCGGAGAGGATCGGAAGACATGCTTTGATATTCAACTCTCATACACACGAGTTCACATGCCCGGACATAGTCTCTCTCTGAGTAACATGGGCTTTTCCCCCCTGTCTCACTGCAGTGTGTGTTTTTCCGCGCGGGCTGTTTTCGTTGCTGCTCCTGGTGCGCTGGTGTGCGATGTGTGTTTATGTCTGCACCATGCCGAGGCAAGCGCTCCCAGTCAGCAGCGCCAACGGCCCCAGCAACAGCCTCTGCCTGCCTGAGTTACGATACTGCTTGTGTTTTCCCTGCACAGTTCTGCTCCAGCACGGCGCCGATCCCAACATCCGCAACACCGACGGCAAGTCTGCCCTGGACCTGGCCGACCCATCCGCAAAAGCTGTCCTCACCGGTAAGTGCCACATTCTGTCTTTTATCAGTGTTTTGATCTCCAGCCGAACGCAGTTTGCCTTTGTCTGCTACTCTAGATAGTGTCTGCACGGCTTTGAAACGGAGCAGCATTGTTATGCATCTGTATCTTCACGTTTGGTGTGTTTGTGTAAAGTGAGACTGTTGTTGTCCTTGAGCGCTTCTCTGCCTGCGTGCTCTCTCTTCTCTAGTAGGGATGGGCGATTGAATATTAAGCGTATTGAATATTAAGATACCGATCGTTGTCTTAATATTGAATGTTGAGATACTTTGTTTGGATTTTGTTTGGTTAAGTCTGTGTGTTTTAGTAATTGTTTTGCGTTGTTTATAGCTTTAATAGTTTTGCTTATTTGAAAGACATTTATGACTCTGCACCACAAAAGCTGTCATAAGTGTCTATTTTTTTAGATTTGACCTTAAAGGTTAAATAAACATTCCATTGGTGTATATTTTGTTCGGATTGGGCAATGTTTATCATAGAAACAATTGTTTGAAAAGCTGGAAAAGCTAAGTGTTCAAGAAAATCGAAACATTGAGAAATCTCCTTCAAAGTTGTAGAGTTTAAGATCTTAGCAACTCTCATTTAATCATAAATATAGTTTTTATAGATTTACATTAGTATATTTCTGTAATATCTTCATGGAACGTGATCTTTACTTGACGTTCTAATGATTTTTGGGATGAAAGAAAATCCATTAAATATATTTTTGGCTGTTTCCTGTGCAACAAAAGACATATTTGAGTAATTAAACCATTTGAGAGTTTTGTTTGTCATGGATTGATCAAAACTCTAATTCACCCTTGATATCTATGCAAATATAAATATGACCCTTTCATTAGTGATGGATGTATTGGACAGGCCAGTTAATTTGCTCATAATTGAAGATTTAAAGATTATCATGCTGATTGATAACAGTATCTTCTTTAAAAATCTTTCTACTTTATCTTTAATTTGACATTGGTACAGTCTTTTTATTTGTAGAATTTGTGGTAAATATTGGGTCACGCTTTACAATAAGGTATTGTTAGTTAGCATTAGTTATTAAACTTTAAGAAAGTCAAGTATTCGCTGGAAAACTTTACATTTGATTCTGATTGGTCGGTCACACCAAGTGCTAGGTTTTCCATCAATAACAACATGTAAAAACTGATAACACTGGTTCATCAGGGCACCTGAATTCAGTGCTTCACACTAAATAGAAGCTGTTGTTCTTGAGGAAGCCTTGAGTTAATAAAATGTTAAAACTCAAATGAGTAATTCTTTAAACACTTATTCATTCTGTCATTCAGTACAAATACAACTGCTGCCATCTTGCATCTCTGTTCTAGCTATTGATTACATTACAAAAAAATAAATAAATATTAAAAGTATTGTAATGTCCTCTTGCCAGAACGATTGTAGTGTATTGGTTTCTCAAAATTTAAACCTCTTTCATCTCAAATGATTATCTCTTGTGTTGTTGAGAATTATTTAATGTATAAATATGCAGTAAAAGTAGTATTCCTTGTTAATATTTCAGTACAGAAAATCTTATTGAAAAGTGTCAACAGATGTCATTCAAAACTCTTATTGTTTGTTTCAGCAGTGTTGTGCTCATTGCTTTCATTTATTGTGTAATTTTTATATTGCGCGATAACTATATATATATATATATATATATATATATATATATATATATATATATATATATATATATATATATATATATATATATATATATAGTACATAAACAAATATACTTATTGACTTTCCTAAAAATAAACAACTACAGAATTATTTTAAAATGAATGTTTACATTAAAATTGAAAAAATAGTCATCATTAAAATAAACAACATTTTAACAGCAAATACTGCTGGCGGGAAAGTGAATCGAGGTGACGTAGAATATCTCTAGTATCGACACAATTACTGATTCCTGTTGTTGCATATGTCTGCTGTAAGATTGCCACTTAGACCAATATAGAGTAAGAAATGTCCAGAGCTTATCATCGTTATTCACATAAATTGTATTGTGATTCGATACGATATCATATCAGCCCAGTTTTTTTTTTTTACATTTTTTTTATTATTTTTATAGGGGTTTTCACCTTTATTGATAGAACAGTGGAGATTTAAAGACAGGAAAGTGTGGGGAGCAGAGAGAGGGGAAGGATCGGCAAAGGACCTCGAGCCGGGAATTGAACTCGGGTCGCCGCGAGCACCTGGGTGCTATATGTCGATGCACTAACCACTAGGCTATTGACGCTGACATATCGGCCTAGTTCTAATAGTCACTATTTAAAATTACATATTGAATGATGCTTTATTATGTTTTTATTTTATGGATTATTTCATTGGCATGTATAATTGTTGATCATTGTGTTTATTTGTAGTGATTATGATTTATTTCGATTGTTTTTTTAAAAAAATTTGTTCAAAATATTGTATTGTTACCAGCTTTTACTAATGATATATGAACAATCTTAAATAATAAATGTTCCAAGAAGAACTTTTAACATCCAGAAAATCTTTCCTGTGCACAAAATCCTTATTGTAGTCAAGAAGGCTCTTTAGATTTCAAGATGTCCTGCATACTGCAAAAAAAAAAGATTTGTTTTATAATAAAACCCCCATCATTTTTGAAGAGTGTATCAAGATTTCCATTTTGTACCACACAGACTCGCATTGTTTTGTGGGCAGAGATGCATGTATAATCAGGCTCTGCTGATCTATTACACTGTCCTCTTAGACATGCCAATTGTGTTTACACACAGTTGCATCATTTCCTGTTTGGAAAATGCATCCCTTACACAAGGAATGTAGAAAGCCTTTCGTCAGCGAATTAATTCTTCAAACTGACAATACGCTTTGCTGCCAACAAGCATCCTAGTAGTAAAACTTCACTCTTCATTCCTCACAGAAACAAGCAGCAATGATGCATCATAAAACGATTCACTTTCTGAAATCAATACGAGCTTTATTAAAACACATTAGACTCCACAACAGCTGGCCGCATAACAATGTTGATCATTTATCACGCCACGTAATCGGAAATTAATTCTCTAATGAAATATGCAACAAATGCAAAATCGAATTAATCAGAAGGTCACTTCAGAAAAAATGCCTATCTTGAAATATTCCCAATGTTGAGCAGATACAAAATGCATTAGCTCATGAATGCCAACCTGCTTTATTCTGCATTTCTCAGTCTAACAAATCAGAAATAAGGTGATGAGGAATAAATGGCAGCTCCTGGTGTGAATGACAGAGGTGATGTGTTTGGTTTTGTGTGTATAAATAGAGCAGAATGCAGAGCTCTAGTCTCTGGAGTATTTCAGATAATTGTTATAGATCCGTTTTTCCTTCCCGGCTACCTGACCCTGCCTGTCGAGCCTCCTGTCATCTGTCCAGAAATATTGAAGAGCAGCATTCATTTCATTCCTAATTACTGTTGGCCAGCTATATCACACCCAGACTCTACACAACATACAACTTTTCCATTTTTATTTTATTTTTTCCAGCAAGCTAACCTCTAATTACTATATGAAATATTCACTTAGAAGCTAAGCAACGTGAGCCGAGTTATTATTTTTGTTTATTTGCCTAAGGCGAGTTCTACTCCTCTCACTTTCGTTCTGCTAATTTGAATGTAGCTCGCACAAATTACATTGCGAATTAGATGTTTTGCATCACGGTTGCCAAAAGGCGAGACGAAAGAGGTCTAATGCCGTCCAACCATGTGTAAGCGTATATCTGCTTTTTTTTTTTTTCTTCAAACAGCTTCCGAATAAACCTCTGGGTCATCAAGTCTGTCTTGTTGTTACAGTGTAATTATTACACGCGTTAACTTGTCTAGGTCAGTTCAGTATACGGCTGGCTGTGTATTGCACTTTTTGGAGTTTGGCTGCTTTATTTGATCCAGTGTCCTGTTTGGTTTTGTTGTTGGATGGAGGCTTGCCAATAAACCGTCTGTTGAGTGTAATTAAAAAATAAAGCAAGCCTGATTAAGGGTTTTTGTTTAATCCGAGGCATTTTTGAACTGCACAAATTGTAGATGGTGAACAATCACTAGTAGGGCTGCTCGATTATGGGAAAAATCATAATCACGATTGTTCGGTCATAATTGAAATCACGATTATTTAAAATGATATATGTTAGGGCTGAACTGTATATCGTTTGAGCATCGATATCACGTTAGATACGCTTCTATCCACCTATTTTTATGTGCATTTTGGATATGTGCATAAAAAACGGTTGATGGAAACGGCAAATTTTGAAAATGAGCATAATAAAAATGAATAGGCATAACTGAGTAGGATAAACGTTTTGTTCGATAATAAAAGATGCGCATGAACTACGCAGAAGCACTTTTACTGAACAAATTCCTGTATGCGTATTAATGTCATCTGATTTTGTTATAAGAGATCATGTGATGATAAAATTGTGTGTGAATGGACAAACCCGCAGGCTGAGCACATTGTAAAAGATCTAACGTGTTGTTTTAGTCATTCTAAAATGCTTATTTCAGTATTTTTGTTATTATATTTGTTACGTTATTAATTACCTGTCAAGAGCATCTGTGCTCCGTGTCTCACACCTTTAAACGGTACACCACACGTTTATTGCGTATCGGCATACTGTCTTCTGAGGCGAAAGTAATTTATGAAATAAAGAAAAGAATGACGCAGCTTCTCCTACCGCAGCAAATTCTGTTTTTACTTTTGATATTTGGTGCCAGTTGATCAGGAAGTGGCGATTTTGTTCTCTTTGACTCGTTGGATGGAAACGCTGCTTTATTCGCATGTCTTTTATACGATATTCCATTTTTGTGCATAAATTTAATTCTCATCTTTGGATGGAAACAAAGCTAATGTGTGTATCTGCGATAGTGACATTGCAGGATTTAATTTTTAGTAATGGTTAAAGGATAAAGATATTATTAAATATAATTTTATATTACTGTAAGAAGAAATTATACAATGATAACCATGTTATTTTATGTTTAATTGTTCAATTTCTATATTTCAATACTGTTAGACTCCTCAGAAAATCATAAAGCACTATTTATTTAACATATATTTTTGCTCTGTCGTTTTTATGCATGCTCATCATTTATTATACTTTATGCAGATGCAGTGCATAGAAAAGGGCATCAACCCAGTCGATCTAATTATTGAAATCTTTCCAAATAGAGCTATTCAAAACGGCGAAATTATATGTGTAATTTATGTAGTTTATTTATTAAATTTATTAATTATTTATTTATTTATTTATTACACATAAAAAGAATAACAAATTTCTGATTGTGTTTGAAATAGCTTGGTCAAAAATATATTGTCATATGGATAAAAAATGAATAGAAATCACCAATTGGGTAAATAGACAAATCTTAAAGGGTTTGTTCCAGCAAAAATTGAAATCGTCATCATTTACTTGTTTGATTTAACACAAAATAAGATATTATGAATAGGCATGGGATGATAACCTTTTTCAAGGTTTACTGCCGTTTGGAAAAGTCAAGGTTTTAAAACCACTAAAACTTCGTTAAACCGTTCCTACGGTATATGTTTTTTTTTATTGACGTATTTTACAACTAGTTTATTTAGTTTTTTAGGGCAACAGTATCTCTAGCTGAAAAGGAAACTCTTTATCAAAAGCTACTGTTCCAAAATATTTTAAATGCTTCTTAAAATAAAGATATATTGTGTTCAATGGGTAAAATGTTGTTTTTAACCCAGACATTTAAAAACTAAATATTTTAGAGCAGTGATCACAATACCGTGAGACTGTTAAACCGTGATATTTTTATCCAAGGTTATCATACCATCAGCATCTTTTACCAGCCCACGACTAATCATAAAGAAATCTGCCTGTACCCATTGACTTTCATAGTATTTATTCTTTATACTATGGAAATCAATGGTTACAGGTTTTTAGTTTACTTCAAAATATATTAATTTGTGTTTTACAGAAGAAAGAAACTCAAAGTTCGGGACCACTTGAGAACAAATTGTGAGTAAATAAACATTTTTGAAAGAAATATCTCTTTAATTTTGTATAGTGACTTAAAACTTTTTATCCTTTATGGCTTGAGCTGAAGGACAAAACAATTCTCAGCAACACTTAAAACTATCTTTCACTTGTGCCATTACAATGATTATTTTATGCAGTGGTGAACAGATTATTAGCTAGATTTCATTCAGATAGTTAGAGATGTCATCAGTATTCATGGCTTCATATGTCTTCTTCACGGATCCCTGGCTTAAAACGCTGGCTTTCAGAGAACACCAGAGTCGACAGTTTGATTCATGCCTATATTTGACACATAAATAACACCCATGTGGAGCCATTGCTACTGTGAAATGACAGATTCTAAGGGACCTTGAGCTTGACTTTCATCATGTGGTAATGCCTCTGCCATCGTATGATGTCCTTACAAAGACAAAATGTTCCTTTAAGTTGCATTAGACACACTTGCACTCTAGCTTTTATGCGGAATGATTAATTACTACTGAAGTACTTCGCTTTGTGCTCCACAATGCTCCGTTTCGTGTTTTTGCTATACTATCTTTTTTCCTTTATTAAAAGGCTAATGGTTTTTCATGAATCATGAGCCGTTTTATTCATGCTGGAGCACTGATGGAGCAGATAGGGATGTTATTAGCTCAATTTTGTGTGTGTGTATGTGTAATTTTCTAATGTATTTGTGAAATACACATTTTAGCAGAGGATTTCAGGAGAGTTTGCGATATTCTGTGGGCTAATGTAATGTGAAATTGCAAGAATTGCACAAAAAGTGGCCGAGCAGAACTTCAAATAATTCTGGCAGAACACTACTGTCTTAAGTGCTAATAAATGTATGTCATGTTTAAGAAAGTGCCCGCATTCTCCACCATTTTTTTTTCCATTTATAAGGTTTTAAGGGTACTTTAAATGTGAGCTTTTTGATTAATATGACACTGCTTTTAAATGAAAAGAGTTCAACAGTTGAGTCTTAACATTTTTTAATCCATTCACCCAATCTCCTGATCTGGCTGAAGCACTTTTATCGTAGCTTAGCATAAATCATGGAGTTCCTAGCTATGTCGACTTGGAAAATGGCAACATTTCATTTTCTGTCAGTCTTAGTACACTATGTAGCTACGAGTCATTATTCCTCTTAATATATGACACAAAAAGTGGAAACCAGAGACTTGATTGAAAACATTAAACCTGTTATTTAAGATACACACTTCAAATGTAGGATTATTCTGAAATTATGAAGCATGGGGTTGCAAATGTTAACTAAACAGGTTTTCTACTATCTTCAGTGCATTTTCTTTTCTTTATTTGAAGTCATAAAGATGCTATAGATGTGATTTTTATCATTAATATGTTCGTATGTGTGCTGGAAATCTTTAAAAATGCTTGAATCTACTGTTTTTAAGGTTTGAAAAGTGTTTAGATTTTGGAAAAAGTTCTTGAAAATGTCATTGTGATGATATTGTAATATTCTATCTTACTAAATAGGCAATTTAAAAAACAATTGAAATAAATCTAATTGTTTTTGTATTTACTTTTGGAGTCTAAGGAACAGAGTTAAATAGTCTTAACTTTTTTAATCCATTCACCAAATATCTCAGTCTGACCGAAACAATTTTCTGATAGCTCAGCATAAATCTGATAGAGTTCCTAGCCATATCGGCTTAGAAAATAGCAACATTCTATTTACATTTGTATAAAATTAAAGATCCGTGGCCTCATGTACGAAGACTTGTGTTGAATTCATACTAAAACATTGCGTACGTATTGTAAATGTGCGTACGCGGTAAAAATTCAGATGTATGAAACTGTGTACGCGGAATCCCACGCATATTCTCTTTGTACATCCGAATTGACGTGAAACTGAGCGCACGTGCATGAGCGCAAAACCCCTCCCTGTCTCCTCCCCCGTATAAATATGGTAATACTGTACTTTGGCAAAACCAAACGAAAAAGCAATGGCAAAAGCAAACAAAAAGAGAAACTTTGAATAGAATGTGAAATGGAGGTGCTCCTATCGGAGAAAAATGGTGTAATTTGCAAGTTTGTCCTGCAGAATTAATAACATAAGAAAAAACATAGAGTGGGAGAATTTAGCTGACGCGGTTAACGCAGTGGGGTCTGAACATCGCACTGTGAGTGAATTAAAAAAGAAATGGTCCGATGTGAAGGTGTAAAATTTTGCAGTGTCTATTTAGGCTAAGTGCAAATAGCACATCTCGTTGGAATGAGCTAGTTGAGTAATTCCCGCCCATCACCGTTTGATTGAAAGTGACGACATAACTAAGGAGAGCGTTAAACAGCATCGTGAGTGGCGTAGCTCGTAAACCGCATGGCAACTTGTTTTGACATAACTGATCATGAACCCGGTTCGAATCCAGTGTCTAATGAACTCATTCTTCTTTTCCCCCACTAAATATCAGATTTTGCCTACTCTTCATTATGAGGAAGACAAGTAGGAATCATTAATAAGTGTGTATTATGTTAAGCGCATTTGAGCATCATATATTATTTGCACATTTATTGAATGGAAATGTTTCCGGTTCACGTATGAAAATTCATCTTCAGATGGCGCCTGCTGTAGATCGCTCCGATGACATTGGGATACGCTTTAATGTTTGGCTGGTCAACTGCATGGTATGAAAACCTTATATACCTGCTAGACATGCGGATGATTCCGTCCCATACAGCTGCCATTGCAAGATACTTTGTAGTGTGCAATTTAACACAATTGCCTCTAGGAGTCGCCAATGGAAATGAAACAAACACACACAAGAAATGCATGTAAGCCAAACATGAAGTTGGCGTGGACCAACGCACATTCTCACGTTAATTTCATCGTTAGTAAATCCAAACGTGAGCATGAAATCTGGCGTACGCAAAGTTTTTGTGCGTACGCAGCATTGATACATGAGGCCCCTGGAGTCTGTGTATGTGCCTGTAGCATGATCTGCCTTTTTAAACCTAGCTTTTCCATGTGGTCTCCCATCCAGGTACTGACCGGGCGCAGCCCTCCTTAGCTTCAGTGGGCGACCATGTGAGAGTTGTAGAGAGCTCGCTGCCGGTATAGTATATAAAATACAATGATGATTAGCATCTGATATAATGTGATGTAGTATGTGCATGTATGCAAATGTCATCTGCCACACTTGTAAAGTCCTGAAAAAGTTTGTAAATGCATCTGGACACTTTGACTGGACAGTTTGACTTTGGGAAAAGTGTAAGAACCAGAATATGACATTGCTTTTAATATGAAACAGAGAAAAGTGAAACTTGATGGAAATAATTTAGACGTGGTTAAGGCTTGTTATTCGAGCTGCACACTTCATATGTGGCCTTATTTTGAAATGATGAAGCATTAATATTCATATTAATATGCAGGATTCATTTGGCTACTGGAAATATTTAAGAAATGCTTGATTCTACTGTTTTTAAGGTTTGAAAAGTGCTAAGAGTTTTGACAAAGTTCTTGAAACTGCTTAATGTAAATGTGTTGATTTGGTTATAATCTATCTTACTAAATTGGTAATAAAAATGCTATTTAAATAAAACTAAATTTAAAATGAAAGATGACAGATTTAAGATGAAAGTAGGTAAGTAAATGAAAGTAATTCAATGTTAGGCTTGGGGAGCAAACGTGTCATCAAGCATTGTCTTCAGAATACTATACTATACTTTAGAAAACAGTAATGATTAGCATTTGATATAATGTGATGACGTATGTATATGTATGTCATCTGCCACACTTGCAAAGCCGAAAAAGTTTGAAAATACATCCTGAAAGTGCTTGGATTTGACTTTAAGAAAAAAAATGTAAGAACCAGCATGACACTGCTTCTAATATGAGACTGAGAAAAGTGAAACTTGATAGAAACAATTTAGACTTGGTTAAGGCTTGTTACTCGAGGTACGCACTTCATATATGGGCTTATTTTGAAATGATGAAGCATGAGATTGCAGCTGTTAACTAAATCGGTTTTGTTTTGCCGCTCTCAAACGCCAGGGTTAACCTCGTCTCTGGTGCTGTATTATAATTAGATGCGAGTAAATTTCTCTATTGTTACAGCTCTGATGAATCCAATTTGCTCAGCTTGTTAGTTTTTGCCTAGATTAGTTCATAACACTTCAGAATGGAACAATCAAATAGCCGCCGGCATATCATCCTCTTGCCACGTTGAACAAAATGCTGTTCATTTAGCTTTGCTTGATTGACTTTCAAGAGGTGCTATTCATTAGGAACGCATCCCATGATAAAAACACTGGTATTTTTGAATCAACGCAAGTTCAATTCGAAAGACAAACTTAAAAATCTGCTCCTTAAAGAGCGAATCCCTGGGTGAGGCGTTTGAATGATGACTCTGACATTTATGTGTGTAATGGAAAGATGTTTGAAGTACCAGTGCCCTGCAGCATAAAAACAGTGCAAGAAAGCTTTGTAAATGTTTTTATGAGATACAGACCTGAATCAGTTGGGTTGTGGACCGCTGCATGGCTTCAAAACGAGCCCTTTTATCCATTATTTTCTTGCATTCTTTCAGAACATCTTTCCCAGGGACTGGAACCTCTGAGCTTTTATATTGCTCACTGTTGTGGCGTCTTTTTCTGTGTGTGTTCCTTTCTATCTGAAAATGGATTTATGTTGGTCATATTACTGAGCAATGTGGAGTCGAAAATGGAAAATGTCAAGGGGAATACAAAGTCACCGAGAGCTTTGGATGCTGTTTTTCAGAGGGGAGTAATGCTGGAACTTTGGGGAAAGAAAGATGGATTGTTTATTGCGAACTTCAAGTGTGGCATTTCCATAAGTGGTGAAATCTTGATATATTTTTTTCTACAGAACTATTATTAACGATGTCTTTTTACCTCAGTGAATTCATTTTTTCTGTAGCGCAGTTCTTTGAATATCCATTTGGATTTTCATCATAGCAAAGTGAAGAGGAAATGCAAATATTTTGCCTTTGAAATCTTCAAAATTACATTCATGGTCTGCTCTAAGTCGAAGTAGTTTTTTTGATTGAATGGGAGAAGATCTTTCAGGGTTTCCTCTGGGTCTAAAGTTGATAAATCAATGTAAAGATGGCCAGTCCTCCACTGCACCTTGGTCCCACATTGATTTCAAAGGAGCGCTACCCTGTACTAAAATGGCGGCTCTACTGATGCATTTCTTCCAATAGACAACGATAGCAAAGGCGACATCTAATTTAAATATCTATGGTGCGAACTTGCGAAGCACAGGCATCCCAGAATGCACTGCAGCCTAACCAGCGAAAGCTAATGGTGGAGGAGAAAACCTGCATGCTTTTATAAATTCTCTTCTGTTGTGTCACAAAATAAAGTTTTAAGAGTTTTTCAGGTGAGAATGTAGTTGTTTTTAACTCGAATCGGCAGTTTATTTCTAAAGATAGTTCGTCTCAGCTTATGCGGACTCTGACCCCCAGCCTGTCAGCGGGAGCATTGTCATCCCCTCTACCACCGAAAGCAGCTTTAATCGGCCAGTCCATCACGGATGTGCCGCTGGATTGCATCTGTCTATTGTGGTTAAAACATGATATTGATCTTGTATGAATATATAACGGACCGTTTTTGGTCTTTTAAATCTATTATTTGTTCTCAGCTCTATTATTTTGGCAGTGTTTTTTGTTATGTTTTATAATTGTCTTTAATTATGTTACGTGTTGTACGATGTTTATCTTTGTTTACCAAGTTGCTTAACATTATCTTTATCTCCTATTGTTTACGTCTTGTACTTTATACTTGTATAATGTCCATTGTAGTTTATTAAATCTGATAATCAAAGACATGAGTCTGTATAATAACACATTTTACTTCACATTTATAGTGGTTTATGTTTACATTTTCTTAAATCAAAAATATAGATTTATAATATCAATATAATATTAATTATAAGGCTGAAATCATTTTAATTAACCAATGAATCCATGGTGAAGTAAGTGACGTTATAAAGTACACTGCTTTTCAATTTGAAGAAGTACCTGACTTGTGTCCTCTGTAGTTCGTTCTTCTAAGTCTTCCAAGGACGCAAGTCCGAACTTTGCCTACTTAGTATTGAGAAACAGCCAATAAACTACTAGATTTGACATCATGCTGCTTTGTTTAGTGTAGAAACCAAGGCAACACCTTTATTTCTGCATTTCCTTAGGCGCCAACCTGCTAAATTAGCTAGATTTAATAGATTTTTATTCAGTATATGAAGAGTTTTAGTTTTGGATTAGTTTCTTACATTAATGCTTAGTAAATATACTGTTAAGTTAAAATCTCGCCAGTGTTTCCAGTTGAAAGTGGTTATAAGATCTTAAAATGTATGGAAGGAGTCTTAAAAAAGGTCTTAAAAGGTATTGAATTTCACTCTCTGATTCCTGTAAATACTCTGTTTTTCTTATGGCGGAGCACTCATACCTTTGACATTCTTATCATAAACCC
Organism: Danio aesculapii; assembly: GCF_903798145.1. Lineage (NCBI taxonomy): Eukaryota > Metazoa > Chordata > Actinopteri > Cypriniformes > Danionidae > Danio > Danio aesculapii. The sequence continues at coordinate 25,488,005 of NC_079455.1, read as the reverse complement.
GAAAGCTACTCTCATGTGTAATTTTTAATATTGTAGGACTTTAAGGAAGAAGTAGTTCATTTCAAGTCTTTTTTTAAACTTGTTTACCTTCTTAATCCAATAGGAAAAGAATTAATTTGATATTCTTGCCAATTTCTTTCCCAAATCGGTTTAAACAAACCAATAGCGCATATTTTCAGTCTAATTTGAAGGGCCGTAGAGATTTTGTTTGTCACGTGTGTTGCCCTAGGTGAATATGTGGGTATGCATACATTTAAATGAATTAGCATGCTTAAGCTATGATGTCGTCTCATAAAACAGCACATTTTGAAAATTTATCTTAAACAAAATCTCTAGTTTTCCAGCTGTCATTTATCTTCTGTCTATATTACACAGAATTTGTTGTGCAAATGTAGTCTGTTTTAATCCAGCAAGGGATGAAACTAATGCCTCTGACCTTCAGCAACGAGAAAGTGAGGTTAAATCGCATTATAGCAAGTTTAATGAAGTGCCGATAGTCCCAGATCAGTTGGGTTATTGATGCGGCTGTGGATCTATGTTCTCAGCCAGGCTGACTGCATTCTCTTTATAATCTCGTCATTTTGACTGTGCTTCCCCTTAGGAAACTGTGCAGTCGTGTTTCATGTCAATCAGTGTTTAATAGATTAGCTCTGTTATTCAAAGATTTAGTGAGACTTTTCATTTATAAATCAAATAAATTAAATCATGACTTTAAGGAAGCATTGATTTTTGTCTAACTGTAAGTTTACATTAAGATGCATAATGTAATAATGTCTACATTTTTTTTTAAACAACAGCATAAAAAAATAGAAAATATTTGTAACATTATAAATGTCTTTACAGTCACATTTATTATATTTCTTTATATAGATTTATTAAACAAATATATTTATTAAAATAATATTTTAGTCACCAAACATATTTATAAATTGAAAGATAATACAATTAAATTCAAGCATAATATTGCAAAAAAAAAAAAAAAATGATTACAACCTACAAAAATTCAGCCAAACTTTTACTTTTTTTTTTTTTTTTTGCTTCTCTTGATTTTTCTTCTGTTTTTTTATTTGTATTTAATAACATAAATGTGGGTGTACTAGTTTATGGACTGCTATCATAAGTTAGTTTGTTAGATAAGCTCCATATTTGGCTTTAGTACTGACTAATCTAATGTATATGCACAAATATAATATTGTATAGCTTCCTATCAAAAATATGAATTTAAAAGTGTACTTATATATGCTAAGCACTGTATGAAATGTTAAATGATATGATTAAGGATGCTACGATTATAGATTTTGGTTGAACGATATATATAGTCTGCGATTATAGTCTGAGCACGCATTAATTTCAAAACACAGGTAGTTTAGAAAATCACATGAAAACTCCTTATATTTTACAGTTATATAGTAATACATTTTTATAAGTAATAAATTTTACACTGAAAATAAATGACAGAACTATGAATTAATAAATAAATAAAAAATAAATAAAAATGTATTTGTCTAATGTAAATATAAGCTACATAATAGCGAAGTATTTCCTTTTAAAGAGATCAAATGCAGTCAAAGGCTGCTGAACCTCTGTCTGAAATGCACTTTTGATCAACTTTATTACAAAATTGTTTGGTATTTTCATTTTGTATTTTGCTTTTCTCTTTGGAGTAGAAATGTGTATAATCCCCCAAAAAAGTATGAAGCTGATCGGTGATATAAAACATGATTTCGCAACATTTCCATGGGAAGAAAGCATGTTTAATGGATTTCATTTGCGATTTTAACAAGCTTATGACAAAAATTGTAGAGGTAGAAGTCTGGGTAATTTAAAAATATGTAAAAAAAAACATGGCGTTGTCATTTTTTCTTTTAATTATAATTCCTTTTGCTTCATGAGTTAATCCTAAAAGGTCCTGAAGTTTGACAAATTAATTTTTTAAAGTGACACGTAGCTTTCAAATCATACGAGGTCATAAAGGCTTCAAGATATAATTACAAAATCCTGTTTAAAAAGATGTTGTTTATCATGTCACACTTCCCAGATGTATTTCTAGTCAATTCCTCTCTGTACAACAGAGGGATAGATGCACTGTCACATAATTATCCGTCCACCAATCTCACAGCGGACAGCTTGACTGCTCATTACTCAGGATTCGGTGTACGAATGCAGAACACAATAAAGCAGCAATAGGCCTGGTTCTGCACCGCTGCTTTATTTTGTCTTTGAGAAGCTTCTGGCTCTTTGCATGATGTTTTGACGTCCAGTCTGGTCTTCGCTTGGAGAGGACAGATGGCCCGGCCTGATGGCTGATTTGAACCTCTGCTTGGCATCACGTAAACAGCCCCAGACATTTTTACAGCTTGTCAGGACATCATCTTTGGTCCACTGCTCTCAGGTGATGATCAGCAGGTAGAGATAGATGGTATATTGCAATTGCAGAAAAATCTAAGCCAGTATTTTTTTTTCATGGCTTATTCTAAGGTTTTCAACTATATATATTTTTTAGTTTTTTAACTCGAGTGTTACATAATATGAAATATGTTTTTGTACTGATGCCATTCATTTGTTTTGAATAATTCTACCTTTTGGTTTGCCTCCAAGCTCCAAAATATTTAAATTGAGAGAGAGTACCAAAAATAGGAATACTGCTTGATTATGTAATAGTACGTTTTTTTAGTTGAATACTATTTTGGTCACATCACACAACATTGTCAAGAGAATATAAATTGGGGACGTGTGAGCTGAGCCCTCCCCCAAAGATTTTCTTAGGCCATGTCCACATGTACCTGAGTATTTTTATAACACGAGTTTTCCCTGCTTTTGCTTAAAAAAAAACTCTCCGTCCACAAGAAAATGCAAAAATGCACTGTGATGCATGTTAAGGGCATGCTGAAACAACAGGATGAGATAATGACGCTTTTATGCTGGATTTACACCAAATGGGCTATTAAGTATTTTCGTGAGTTAATTGCATACAAGTCAATGCAAACTTGAGAACAGATTACTGTCCCACAGTACAAATGATGCAGAATACGCGATGCGGTTGCTGTGAACAAGTGGAATTTGGCTCATTTGCATCTTCTACCTTTTATGTGAACTCAGATGTTTTGGCCAATGAGAAAGCAGAAAACTGTGTGGACAAACTGTGAAAAAGTGTGGTTTTGAAAATACCCGTGCTTGTTGACAGGGCCTTAGTTGACTGTGATCATATTACACCATAGCCCCTTTCACACAGTGATACAGGTAAATATCTGGAAAATTTCCGGGACGACATTACCAGTTAATTCAAAAAAGCGCTGTTCACAAAGGTGAAGGAATTTTTCTGGAAAAGACCGTTCACACATCCATTCTAAAATACCGGTAAATTCTGACCTCTAAACATCTGCACTTGTATTTGACTACATTACAAACTCTGTGGATGGCTAAGTATTGTGAACAACTTCAATGAAAACATATAAACACTTTTACATGTCGAGATGTACATAATATGTGTGTGTGCTGGCGCTCACCCGCTGCTTTACTTGCAAGCGCGACACGTCATGCAACTGAAGGAAGCAGAGCTTGAAGGTAAACAAACAGCAGTTTGTCATAAGTATTTTATCAATAACTTTTTTACACAGTTGGGATTAAGAAGGAACAGAAATGTTATCTCACCAACATCTAGCAGCTAAATGTGTCTGAAAAAATATTCAAAGGCTTTTCATAAACCGCGCAGACATGAATGCGTCTGAGTGTTCTGATTGGCTGGAGTAGACGTCTCACGTCAGCGCGTTCTAGATGTGAACGCGCTCTTTCCGGCAATCTTCCTTCTGCATTCAAACAGAGCAACATTCCGGCAAATTACAGGTAATGTTGCACCTTCTCTTTCCGGAATATTGCCAAAACTGCTATTTTCAAAAAGGTCTGTGTGTGTGAAAGGGGCTTAAGAGTCTATCATGTAAACAGTGATTTTTGATAAATTTAATCTGGTTAAGGTCATAATCTAACTAAACAGAGATCGAATTAAGACATGTGGATCAAACTATTGCCGTCATGTATTTTTAACGCGTTCTGAATTTTTGTTCCCCATACAGTGTGCAGTATCGAATTCCATTAAAACAACACTCTTTATAGCTGTTCATTCTCACATCCAATATCTCGTTTGTCATGGGGGCCATGCATGAAATGAAAAGTGCCAAACTGCAGTTAATGTCGGCAAATTAAGAATGAAACAACTGAAATTACATGAAACTCTGGAGGGAATATGGATATTGTGGTGACGCAGTGACGTTAATCGAATTATAAGCTATAACATGTAAAGCGGGATCATGTAAGGAACATTGAAAAAGCAACTCATGTAAACACCTAAATCATATTGTTATCTTATTTAGACTAAGGCAAATAATTTGATTACTGATGTCCATGTAAACATGGTCACTATCTGCCTGATATTCACACCGTGATAATGGGTATCATGATACCCAAATCAATTGTTTTATTTTGCTTAATGTTTCAAAGTGGGTGACAACCAAGTGGCAGCGGCCTGGTATCTTCCTGTGAAGCCAATAAGGATATGACTGAAACTGCAGTTCATCAACTGCAAAGGAAATCAATCCCATAGACTTCTCATGTTAAGACCACCCAACTAAAAAAAAAAAATTTCAAACAAGATTTCAAAGGCTGGTGGAAAAATTACAAAAAAAAAAAAGTTAATTGCTATATTGTTTTAGTGTACATAGCTAATATTATCAACATGATCTTACTTATCTTACTTTTGTTTTTACTTATCTTACATTTTGGATTTCCTTTCCAACATAATTGCCACAAGCTCATGTTTGTTCATTACAGACTGTGTGACTTTGCCACTTCCTGTGAGATCCACCAACCAAATAAAATATGGTCAACCCAATCTTTTTTTATAGACTACTACTATGGCACAATGAGATTTTCTCTCTGGTGCAGTGAGAATCAGGTATTTCTTTGTTTTTTATGAGAGAGCAGAACAAATCCATGTTTATGTTTTCACCAATGCGCTTTGAACTCCGTCCAGCTCTCTTCAATACCATTTCTAAAATCCAAGATAAATCCTGTTTGATTGTTCTTCCTTTCCATTATTCGTTTCTGCCCTGTTTTTCCTAAACTTCGAGTGTGGGATTGGCTTCGCTGTCATGCTATAATGAACATGTTTTTCCTGAAATGAATTGAAAATTTCTCAAGCTGGTTTTAAGAGCCCTGTGATATGTTGCAACACAAAATCTGTAGCGCAAACATCTTGAAAAGCTCTTAGCACCAGAGTAAAGAGGGGTTGTTTGCGTAATCTATTCAGCATACTATCCTGCCTTTCCCCCTGCAGGATTTAAGCAGGAAAATAAAACTGGCTGCAGTTTTATTTGTAAGATTTACTTTTTCGGTGCAGGCAGGCAGTCTCTTCCCAGTCAATTAGATCTAGCAATTGATCTGTAGCCTTTGCCGTGCCGGGTGGGTCCGATAATCCCTTTTATCCCCCACGTACGTCTGCTGCAAAGACCTTTCAGGTTGTGTTTGGTTACAGCACATTAAGAACTGTAAATTGAGAGCCTCTAGGTAACCTCTGACCTGTGTAGATTACAGAATCGGAAGTTCTGTTTTTGGGCATTTTCACACTATAGATTAGATTCAAACTGTCTTGATGCTGCATGTTCTTCTTGGTTCAGTTTGCTTTCACATGGCAGTTTTTCTAAATGAGCCAAAAATGTTACATACAGGTGAACTCTCAATCTCAATGGCGAGAGAACAGTTGTTTATGTTGTAGGGTTCATCTTCAGTCATCCATAAGAATGGAAGCACAGCAGCCCAATGTGCTTATATTGGCTTTCATTGAAGTTTTTGTTGTTTATCATTTCATAACAAGAACCAGTATTCAATCACAATCAAATTGCTAGTCATTTTTTTGTTGTTCTTTAGCACAAGTAACATTAACAATTCATGTAATGTGACCTGCGCTAATCTCTGTTTTTGATCATCAATATGTAAAGATTTAGTAACCGTGAGGAGCTTCATTCTTATTGGCTTAGTTTGCTATTTTTCAATCATTTTTCATGTGGTGGTACCAAAAATGAACAGTTGGTTGAAGCTTATTTTCTCAGGTTATTGATGCTCTCTATCTTTTTTCCTAATTTAAGGACATATTTTATTTTGTTTAAGAACTTTTGTTTAGGTTATGAACTTAAAAGAGTGACTGTCATTTCATTTCAGTAAAAGAAGCAGTGCTTGTAGTTCTTATAGTGCTCGATTGCACCCACTTGTGGGCATAACAGACAATTTTTTCCTTTAAAATTAAAGGGATAGTTCACCTCAAATTAAATTACTTCATTTACTCTCCCACATGTGGTTTTGAACTATTATGAGTTTATTTCTTCTGTTGAACACAGAAGTATATATTTTGAAGAATGCTGGTTGCTGGCACCCATCAACTTCCATAGTAGACATAAAAAATACTATGAAAGTCAATGTGTCCCAGTAACCAGTATTTTTTTGTATTTTTAACAAAGGAAAGGAACAAAAGTGAAAGGTGAGTTAATGGTGACATTTAATTTTGGGTAAACTATTAACTTAAGTATTGCCTTTAGAACAGTGGTACCCAACCTTTTTATCACCGCAGAGCGGTCAGCGCTTGACAATTTTACCATGGCACAGGGTGGGATGGGGTGGTGTACGTAGATTGCTAGGCAACCATCAACCGTTTTCTCAGAGGATAACAAGCTAACAAAGCATTGCTGCAACTCTAATACAAGTTTTATTTATGGAGAAAATTACAAAGCACTGTGTGTCTGAGATAGTTAGTCTATTGAAAAAATAAAAGATTTTTCAGTCGACGCCAGTGGTGTAGTGGTTGTGTCGACACATGCACTCCGGTGCTCACGGCGACCCGAGTTCAATTCCCACCCTGCAGTCCTATGCCGATCTTCCCCTCTCTCTGCTCCCCATGCTTTCCTGTCAATATTCTCTACTGTCCTATCTAATAAAGGTGAAAACCCCTACAAAAAATGTTTATATATATATATATATATATATATATATATATATATATATATATATATATATATATATATATATATATATATATATATATATATATATATATATATATATAAAGATTTTTTTCAAAATAAAAGATCATTCAAACTAAAACAGTAAATAAAACGAAAATAATTAATGATTTCTTCTGCAGCCTGGTACCAATTGATACTCGGACTGGTACCAGCCTGGGGGTTTAGAATTCAAATATAATTAACATTTTGCTTATTTAAGAAAGAAATTTGACTTTTGTCATTTAAAAATGTTGACAGCCCTAATATCTCTACATATAACTCTAAAACCACCCTTTTTAATCAGACTCTGGTATGATTTATGCACACTCTAGTCCTGTTTACTTCTGATGCTAACACGGTAGTACTAAATCATATGTATGAACCGTTATTCATATCAATAGTGAAACTGTTTATTTATTCACTCTTTTTTTCACACGAGTGTGACTATGCAAACAGGTAGAATTGATGTGATTTCCTCTCACCTTCAGCAGAAATTGACTACCCTCACATTGCAAATAGATACTCAGCTTCTGCTTGCTTTAATATATTTGTTCTTGAAAATGAAGCAAAATCCAAAGTGTAGAAGTTATTTAGTAATTTTGCCGCCATCTCCTCCAATGTCATTTCCTAGCAAAGGAGGCTTTCCTAGCCTTTGGTAAAGTGCAATCAAATGGGGGGTTTGTGGTTAATTTGATGTGTGAGTTTGGTCATGATTATACCGCTGCTCTGACTCCTCTAACAATTCCTTATGCCGTATTATTGTCAAAAGTATTAAGTTCGGTACCAATCGCTACTGAAATTTTAAAAACGTCCATTTCTTGCTAACATTTGAGCGCCGTTGAAATGACTGGGGTTGGTCATGAAGGTCATCAATTCACCGCACTTCCCCACTGTTCAGGCAGTGCAAACACAGATAAATGGCCACTGTAGCGTTTCAAAGCAGCATCGAGCAGCTGGTCTGTCTATGAGCTGACATAGGAGCAATCCGCTGATGGATCAACAGATCTACGTGACTTGAAAACGACCCATTGACCGTGTATCGGTGTATACTCTCGGTGAAGAGTGGTGAACTGATGACCTTCACAGCCGATTATAGTCATTTCTATTGAGCATGTGAACACAATGGCTGGTGTTTAAGAAACGGTGCTCAAATGTTAGCTGGAAATCGATGTTTTTAAAATTTCAGTACCATTTGGTACAGATTTCGATACCCTTGACAACACAGTTATGTCATAAGTTCTTTTTTTATGACACATCTGCAGATGTTTTACTTTCATTCATTACAGTGGAAATACGTGTCATCGCACTGTCCATCCTTTTTACAGTCTTAGCTTCTGAACCAAAATCATACGGTTTGAAAGCACTCGCATTTAATTTTTTTTCTGTAATCAAGCATGAATGGTTTTCAGCCAGTTTGGAGTCCTAGACTCTGGTGACTATAGACCTATAAATAAGGGACATCCTTTACCCGAGAAGTCTAAAATTTGTGAATTTGGTGTGACTCAGACTTAGACACGTTCATTGATCTGAGGCCATTTTTACCCGTGAGCTCAAGGACCAGTGTGGGATCTTTTTCAGCCCACCTGTAGAGCTTCAGATCAAGGGAGTCTCTGTTTATCTCTGAATAATTAATGCTCTCCTGAATTATCCACTGCTGTCTGCAGTATACTGAGCACCCAGAAGCCTAGGCACAAAGCTCCTCACATGGGCTGAAATCCAAATGTAATTCATTATTTTTCTTGCACACCTTTTTTTGTATTTTGCCCCTTTGGTGCTTTTAACACAATGCAAAGGCCTTGTTTTGTATGCAGCTCAACCAGCGTGCTGTTTACAGCCGCCTCGCTTTTGTTATGCTTAGATGGTTTGTGCAAAGACCTGAACATTTAAACTATCATTGATCTGAATTTTTTTATTTAACCCCTAGTGACTATCTTAGCTAAAAGCAAAATAGCTCAACTCGACATGGCACAGGCAACACTAAAGTTGCCACTGATGATTGTTTGAATATGTATTTAATAAAAGTGTCTGACAAATGCAACTTGAAAATGCATGTTTCGGCTGCTCGATCCCATTTCTCATCCATTCTGTCTGAATAGTCTTCCAGCTTACGTTTACACAATTAGTATTTTTTTCCCTCTAGTGTTTTACAGCTGTTAGATTTTCTTTGATAAAAAACACATTTCCTGGGGTTCTCTTTGGGGAAAAAAATCTCATTAATTTCTGCTGATAAAGCACCCAGAGGAGCTACGATAATAGGAGTTCACAGAGCCATTTTATAAAGAGGGATATCTGAGGCAACATTAACTTCAATTAATTACTTAGCTTAATGGTCAGAGCTTGCTTGTGGGCATATAAAGCTGATCAATCCTCTGCACTGGACACTGGGCGGTTAAATCAGTGTAATCGGCCTCTCTGTCTGACTTACTGGGCTGAACTGGTGTGCAATAAGTCTCAGAGTTGCCATTTTCCTATTAAGATTTTAATCGTCAAGCAGCCAAAGATTTGTTCATTGTATCCCTTTTTATTCTGGCAGAGGTCTGAAAGAGCGCCGCGAAACTGATGCACAGTACTGATAAATCAGGCAATGAGACTTTCAAATCTACGTTCCCAACAAGAGTTATTAATATTTTATGTAGCCACCTCTGATACTAGGTTATTATACTTGCTAATTTTATTTCTGGGTGTTATCTCTTAACTTTAACAGAGTGTCTGCCAGGTCTGAAAAAGGCTTAATGTGTTAAATAAAGAAAAATAAAATAAATTTAAGGCTTAAAGTCTTAAATTGACTGAAATATTGTCTTGTAGGTCTTTATTTTTTGTTAAATGGGTCTTAACTGTCCTAAGTCCATGTAAAGTTACCCAATTGTGGGCCAATAGCATCCAATCGCCAACAATCCATCTCAATAAATCTTTTAACAAAACCCCATTCATAACTATTTTTGGCAATACGGTTAAATTGTAAATATCTTCCTTACATTAACATTTCTTTAAAAGTTCTTGGTGTATTTATATCATAAATAGTGAGAACACAAGCCTGGGAAGCTATGCATACATTTAATTTATAATAGTTTAAGCTTGTCAGTTTTTTTTTAAAGAGAGGGTATGTTGCAAAAAGGTATACAACTAGAGTTTGCTTGTTTTGATGGAATGTGTAAAATATGTGTCTAAGAAATAATTCATTAGAACTTTTTTGATTAAGGCAAGTAAAAATATTTTCCAGGCATTTAACCCTGTATAGGTCTGAAATTCTTTTCATAATGGTCTTAAAAATGTATTAAAGTCTTAGATTTGGTTTGATTTGATTGTTTAAATAAGGGATAATGTACATCTAGGTGGTGAATGCTGTATGAAACTGCAGTGCTTTATTCTGAAAAAACACTCGCATAGATGTACAGTATGGTATTTTCTTGCCCCAAAAATAAATGGTCACACAGTTTAACACAAGACATTGATCTGAATAATTTATTAACACTTTAATTAAACTTAAAAGCTGTCAGAAACAAAAATGGCTGAATGCAGCCTACACTAACTTGCTTATTATTTAGTAACAAGATGGTGCCTAACAGTCAAGAACAGCATCATAAAAGATAAGCTTATAAATATGGCTATAAATGCATTCACTAATGGTCAACATGATTTGAAGTACCCGGATGAGCCAGTGTTATTAATTTCAGCAGTTTTTATCTGGGGAAAACATACCTAGCAATGGCATGATTGACTTATCCAGTATTCCAGAGGCCTGTGTAATATAAGACACATTTTTCATAATAAAGTGGCATGAGGGCGGAGGAAGATGATTATATTACGATCTTGTTAGTAATTAGGCAGCAGTCATTCTGGAGGAACTGGCACTATATGTTTTGATTTCTTTCTCTTTTTTTTTTTTAGAAAATAAAGTTTGTTAAACATTTCTGGTTCCCACTTTCTCCTTTTCTTGAACTACAAATGTAAAAAAAAATTCTAATGTAAAAAGAAATGGGGTTAGTAATATTTTAAAAGTCAAAGTAAATACAGTATGGGTGCATCAAAAACATTTTTCTGTATAACTGTTTTCAGCACGGATAATAAAAGTGATGACTTATTTGACATTTTATTAGATTTTCTTTTTTATTGAAATTAAAATGTTTTAAATGACATTTTATACAATGTTTTGTTATTGTATTTAATCTTCCTATAAAAAGGCTTTTTTTCATTTTTGTGCACCACAGATAGATTTTCAGATTTAAAACTAAAGTAACGAATATCAAAAACTAAACCATTACTATCTAAAAGTAAAATACAGTGGTCCCTCACTATAACGCAGTTCACCTTTCGAAGCCTCGCAGTTTCGTGGATTTTTTTAAGTGCAATTTGACATGCTTTTTAATTTTTTTACAGCGCATTTTGTTCTGCGTTCTGATTGACTGTAAACCATTGTCAATCAATCTCCTCTGTGTCTCCTGTACAGTACAGAATGCGTTCAGCTTGCCACATTAACATAAATCTTTGATCGCTAGCAGTGTGAGTTCTAACAAGGATGCAAAAGGGGTTGCAATTGTCCACAGCAAGACCATCTTAAAGAGGGTCGCACACCAGATGTGCAGCACCAAGCAGCGCAATGCATTTTAGAATTACAAACATAGGTTTACTTCAAGGTACGCACACCGGCGCTGCAAATATGTCTGCGGTGCCCAGCTACAACTTTAGGACACTGTTCATATTTCTGCCACGCCACAGAGTGCCATCTGAATAATTTCATTTTAAATAACATGCGAATGAGTGCCTTCAGTGTGTGTTATGTGCGTGATCCCCTTTAAGGATGGAGTCTGCAAGATTTGTCAATCAGTGACTGCAAGAAAAAGAACATTACGCTGGATGCCATTATCTGCACAAAAGCTAAAAAGTTTTATGAAGCATTTGCTGACAGCGATGAATGTTTGCACCTCAAAAGGCTTTGATCTTTGGTTTTATTCTTGAATACTAGACCTAATTTTGTGCGAAAGTTTGAACTTTGATAGAGTTTAAACAAGAGAAAAGTGTGAAAGTGTTACCGCCTGTCTGAGAAAACTGTATAAAAACTGTAGTGAGGGGATTTTTAGAATGTAACTGTCGTAAATAACGAGAGACCACTGTATTAAAATGTGAGCACTGCTTTTGTCAAGATGTAATTTTTTGATTGTTTTATTGAAAATTCACTCAGAGTCACACAACTGAAGAAAGGGCAGTTTATTGGAAAGAAAGACATGATATTGTAGCAGAGATTTTATGCAGAAACACCTCTGTGCTGTCGGAGAAAAAAAACTGTCAAGTCTTCAGGTGCCTAATGATTTCCTCTCTTATTTTTCCACATTTTCAGCTTCTGCTTCTGGATTTCTTGCACTGCGGTCTTTCATCTTCTCACAGATTCTTGTTAGATTAGCCCAGTTTAGGCTTATATACGTGCAAAGACTTATTGAACCCGACATAACATGCTTGTGCCGCGTAGATCTCATTTGATGTCCAGATTAGCCAAGGTCAGTTATAGATCCACCAGGATATCAGTAACGTAAGGAGCCCTGGCTGCCAGTTCAAATTACTGTTACCTACATACTGCAGCGTTTCTTATCTTATGTAAGATAAACAACTTCATGCCATACTCTGATGTTGCAAACAAACTTTGATTTTTTTTTATTTTTTATTTTATTTGAAAGCTTTTCCAAGTTCCAGCAGCACAGCAATTAATTTCCCAGTGATCTGAAGGCAGATTCTTGTAGTGTTTACAGAAGCAACCAGTGGGAATGCAGGGCTTTTCCTGTTTGTGTCTATGTAAAAATGAGAGAATTAAAGAGTGTTAGTGTGGCAGAGATGTGCGTCGTGGGACTCACACTGCCCCCCTGTGGGTAAGTCTCAGCGTGAGCTTTTGGACAAATATCAGGCTGACAAAACAAAAGCCTTCGACAACATGCTCACAAATTGTATCCTGCTGCTTCCTGCCGTCAGACTCGGCGCATGCTACTCTGTCAGATTGCTTTCATTTAAATCTTTTTCAGTGATATCTATTAACCAAATATAATGACTACACATGTTCACATCATAATTTGCCGTCTTGCTTGCGTTTAATTCAACGGTTCGAGCCTTAAATGAGACGTCTGTAGCCCTGCATACAAATGGCATCTCTTAAGGAAGTCATAGCTTGTAAGTGTTCACATTGTTATTATGATTAGCTCCCAGAGGGAGGTGCTGGTTCAGTCTCTTCAGCTCGCGCTCTCGCCTCACACACATACACAGCGAGTCTGCAGCAGTGTTTGAGGGTGCCGGACACGTATTGGCTGTTCTGGGAAAGCTGCCTGTTTCCGGGCAGGTGCTGTTGGCTTCCCTGACAGTTCTGAGGAGCAGCGAACAGATTAGCAAGCGGCGTGTTGCATATAACCGAGCCGGGCTTCTGCAGGGGAGGCTCCTTAAAGCCAGAAGCATTAAATGGGCCCTCTGTGCTATGGCTCAGGATGCCTGCAGTGTCAGGGCCAGATCGCCTTCGTACACTGGCATACAAAGCTGTCAGCAGTAAACAAGCTAAAACCCGTCAGTAGAAGCGGGGGCCGTGTGAACGAGAGAAAAAAAGTCAGAGAGTCGGATCTGAATGGAATTGGAGGTGGAGGGGTTTAAGCCGAAAAGGTCATCACAGCTCACTTTTGCCTTTCCGAATGTCTCTGACAAATGATCTTTGAAGTATCGTTGGCGCATTTGTTCAGGGAGATCAGTTAAATTGCATTGGCGACGTCAGAGTGTCGGTGTGTGTTTTTTCTTCGTTCTTTCTTTTTTTTTAATGACCCATTTTATTAAGGAAGATTTTCTGCACCTTCCTTCCCCTCTCTCCTATTGCTTTATTCCTCATTTGGTGGGTTTTTCACTAAGTCTTTTCTTATACGCAGTGTGAGGAGGATAAACCTCTTATTGCAGCAGGAGCATAATCCCTTTTGCATGCCCACAGTGAAAGTATATTACACACCAGAAGTGGAGCAGATACATCTGTGACCGTGTAGGGCACCAGGAAGCTCCCACATCCCATGATCATATTAAAAAAAAAAAGAGACGGAAATGTTTTATTTGATATTTTCAATTTATTGTTATACAATTTAACTGGGTTTTAGAACCAGGAATGCATAAAATCTAATATTCAGGATGATTCAGGATCTAATTCAGGGTCTTAGATGCTCAGAAAGCAATAATGTTTTATTTTTCTTTGTTATTTTGTTAGAAAATAAATTGAGTTTAAAGCAGTTTTGCGGTGGTTATTGTGTTCATATTGATGACACAAGTTCAGGTCTGCTTTGGTTTTTCCTGTTTCTGTCTGATATTTCTTTGTCGGTTTTGACCTTATCCGTCGAATAAAAGGCTTCATAATTTAATTCTGTCACCATTTATTTACCCTCCCAAACCCATAAACCCCAGGACATACTATTTTTATTCCAAGTGCTTACTAACTTTAAGTAACTTTGTCACCACGTCAACAAGCAGTCCTTAGAGTTTCAGGAAATTGTGCACTTAATTTTTGCAGACAGTTTTCATTGGTCCCAACATACTTTTTGACTAGATATAACGTTGCAATTAAATTCTGCTAACCCTGACCTTTACTATGGATCTTTTTAGTTGTTTTCTCATCAGTTATGTACATTAGAGATTTATGTCACATCTAATGTTGATAAACAATGTTTATTTCATGACTTAAAAGTTGTTTGTAATGAGCACTGGTTCATTATGTAACTTTCTCATCACCATCTGCATTTGTCTGTGTTAACGTGTCTATCTGTGTAACAAAAGATATGTAGATGTTGTTCATTTAAAATACAGATGCATTACATCTATAAATTAATGAAATACTGTAGTTTACTGTAAAAATGAAAAATAACTTTTATGGTTTGTACCGTATTTTTAACTGAAATACTAGCAACCACAGCCACTGCCGTTTTTTACCGTAAGGGATTTATTTTTTACAGTGTATGTAATTATGCACTTACACACTCAACAGCATAGTATATGTATGTAGTGTCGTCCCAAATTAAACTCTAATATATTTTTTTGCTAAGCAGAAATTCAAACCTTTTCCCTGATGACATTTGACAGTTGCCAAATCAGTGAAATAAATGTCCAAACTACCAAATAATACCTGACATGAGTATAACTGCATTCACCATCAGGAGCCACCATTATCACTCTCGTAGGAAAATTTTGCTTTCACAATCCAAAATAAATAACATAATCCAACATGAGCGCCTAAAAGCTCCGCCCCTTCCGTTACGTGAGCAAAGCAGCGACTGTTGAGTGCGCGAAGTGTCCAACATTTCACACTTCATTTTACCAGCTGAATGAGTGCATCATCCGGGTAACTGAAGTGCACTTATTATTTTTAGAGTTTTCTGTGTAAACGCGCTACTTATACTATTTATACTACGAATGGCATAGAATAGTGCATAAGTATGCGATTTGGGATGGACGTTATGATTTTTTTTGTAGTTTAACACAGCCTTTCAAAGTGTACTCAATTGAATGGCATATGCAAATAGTCTACACAACTTTGTTAGACTGTGTAGACGATGTAGTGCAAAAATAGATAAAAAACAACACATGTATACTGTTAACAAGCTAACCGTCCATATGACAAATTAGGGCTGGACAATTATCAAATGCGATTATTATGCGCATTTTGTCAGTGATGCCGCTTCTGTAATCAGTTGTAAATATCTTGCACATGGCTTCAGATTGAGCAGCATTTGCTTTATAGTAGTTAAAGTTATAGTTCTTTTACCAGCGGACTGTCCTGCTTTTAATGATTCCAGAAGACTTTTTTGTTAAATGAACTCTCTTGAAGACATTTTCAACAAAGTGACACCAGGAAATTTATTTTAGAATTTCATCATGAATTAGCGCTAAAAATCTTATTTATGTAGTCATTTGTTCATTGACTTTTTAATTGTATATTTATTATTAAAATGTTCTTGCCATGAAAATAGCCTTGGTTGCTGACATGGCATTAAATTAAAAATACATTACATTCTTTGACCAACTATGCTCATAGTCATAGACCATTTAATTGTGCATTTATGAAATAAACATTCTGTGAGAATGCCCGCTGTTTGCACAACTTGTCAGTAAACTATGGCATTTTGTAGTAAAGGCAGTTAAATCTGAAAGCAAAAATACAATATTTAATTAAAAACATGTTATTACTCCAACCTCAGTTCGTAACTTCAGTTGAGTGTTTGAACGAAATCTTTCTGTAAGATGATTCTAGTCATGTGATTAGTAGTCACTTATTAGTCACTCAACAAAAGAAGTCAAATCTTTCATTTATTCAGCAACTAGAGAAATTTCCTTGATTATTTCTTCCTGGCTTATTTGGATTTTCTAAGAGCACCCTCTTGGCCTTTGGAGGAACTTTACTACTGATTACAAAACTGTGCTTCCCTGACAGGATGTGCATAACAACCCCAACTTTTATTAAATTTGAATTTGCGTTTCATTTCCATTTACCATCTAGCCCAAGCACACTGTTTGATGGAAAACTTGTAAACTTTTTTCTTTTTTAATAGTTTTTTTTGGGCTTTTAACCTTTAATGGAAAGAACAGTTTGAGAATTGACAGAAAATTATGGGGAGCAGAGAGAGGAAGGGTCTGCAAAGAACCTTGATCTGGCAATCAAACTCGGGCACTTAACCACTTGGTGCAGACAAAACTTAAAACTTTTTAAATGTCTTTTCTTTCTCCTAAATTGAAACTGTTTATAATGTTTCTCTCAAGAACACTTGAATTTAAAGTAAATAGATTTTCACTTTTTGACATTTTTGTACTTTCTGACCCAGGAACTTTAATGTGGGCTTTCGATAGAGGAAAAAATAAACATTGGTAATGGATGTAATATTTTGGCCATACTTTTTGGTAGTTTTCTCCTTAATATGGCAGTGTTATTTGAAGAGGCCTGTAAATAAACCGACTAATGGTCTTTCCAATTGGATATATATTTAAGGGCCACCCATTTTTGCTTACTGTTAGATGCCCATGGCCCAGCAAGGGCTCCATCACTTTGTTCTCCTCTGTGACAAGTCTGCCCTCCATCCCTGACAGCTCATTGATTACCACGGTGTGCTGCCTTTCGATCGGCTCCCTGATGAATTCTCGCAGCCCTGAGATCCTCCCTCTAGAGTTTTCATTTGTCTTTATCCACCAAGACATTACTCACAAGGGTTACCATGAGAACATGCAAATTCCTCTGCGCACCACCTATCGGTTTTCTCTCTTTTGTGGTGTAAACACAACCTGTTTTGAAGCATCTTTCCTGAAATGACAAATCGGCCTACGCTCATAATAGCTCACTCAGAAAGCCCGACAATGGAAATCGCTGGGATATCAGACATCTTGGCAATCGCTCTAGCTGAAGTTTTCCTCTTCCATGATGGAGAAGAAAGCGATTCATCTTCTCAGGCTGTGTTGCCCTCAGTCGCTATTATCACTGAGCTGTAATTGCCTGCTTTTACACATGGCTGAGCGACTGCCCGGCTCGCCTGTAATAAGACGCTAGGCAGAAAATATAGAAGACATGGGGAGAAGAGAAACCGAAATAATGAGCTTAGTTATCAAACTCTCCAGATGCAGGATAAAACAACTGAAGAAGAGTGGGGGCCGCAGCACGTCCTGATTTACGTCGTGGTTTGAGCTCTCTTGAGGGGTTTAGATTTATATGATTGGCCCGGTTGAGTCTTTGACAGTGATGCAATGGCATAGTCATAAAGTTGGATTTGGAATTTTTCACCAGCAATCTCTAATTGTTGACTCTCTGTGAAATGGCAGGTCCTGCGGTGGGTAGCCTGCAGTGATAGAGCAATATTTTCTAATTAACAGCCGTTTTAGCTCTCCCCTGTGACCGTTCCAAAATCCACCCATCAGATGTGTCGATGAATAATGCATAGTGCAGATATTATAGTGTTGTGTTAAAATCGTGTCCTAAAATTAAGTGCTTTTGATAGAAATCTCTAATTGCCAGCGCTGTATTTATTTAATCAAAAATACAAATACAGTACAGACAGTAAAATTGTGAAATATTATCACATGTTATTGTTTGTAAACCATAACTTTGATCAATCGACTGATCTAAAGAACTGTTTATTTTAAAACAGAGTAAAAGTCTTAGTCACTGTTGGTAAAATGTGAATGCAAACCAGGAGACTCGACAAGCAGGCTTATTTATCGAGATGTTTTGGTTGATCTGCAGTCAAACAGCATCTTCAATAAGTCTTACAGCCTGCAAATCCAAAGTGAATCTAAAACAAGTCTAAAATTAGTCAAATTTTTTGTCCTGTCTAGGGCTGGGCGATATGGCAAAAATGCTATCTCAATAATTATCTTCCATATTGAATGATAATGATATATATTTCAATATAAGTTGTTAATGCTTCCAGATTTAAAAGTAACCCAGTAATGACTGAAGCCTTAAAAATTAGAGAGTCCATTAAATGGCATAACATTTTCAGCCAATAACTTTTTGTTAGCCGAAAATTCAATACATTTCTAATATCAACAAACTTTTAGATTCGCATTGTTCCACATTTCTGCTGTGTGATCAGTATAGAGTAAAAAAGTCCATAGTTTATCATTGTTATTGACATAAATTTGATCACGATTCAATATAATATTGTTTATTGGCCCAGCCCTGGTCCTGTCTGTATTATGTTTTTAGGAGGGGCAGTGGCGATGGCTAACAAAGCATGCAAATGAAGTAGGTATGTGAAAGAACCTGCCCAGCCACTTATCACACAAGTTTATCAACAAAAGAGTATTTTTGGCCTGAATGAGCAATTACATCACTTTGGCTCAGCCAGTGCTCAGGACGCAAGAGGTTTTAATGTCTCACACCCTAGCTTTGAATGAAATTAGATAATTAAAAAAACTAATAATTGAACTTTTCAAGTATGTATATACACTCACCGTCCATTTTAATAGGTACACCTGCCAAACTGCTCGTTACTACAAATTTCTAATCAGCCAATCAACTCAATGCATTTAGGCATGTAGACATGGTCAAGATGATCTGCTGCAGTTCAAACCGAGCATCAGAATGGGAAAGGAAGGTGATTTAAGTGACTTTGAACATGGCATGGTTGTTGGTGCCACATGGGCTGGTCTGAGTATTTCCGAAACCGCTGATCTACTGGGATTCACACACAACCATTTCTAGGGTTTACAGAGAATGGTCTGAAAAAGAGAAAATATCGAGTTCTGTGGGCGCAAATGCCTTATTGATGCCAGAGGAGAATGGCCAGACTGGCTCGAGCTGATAGAAAGGCAACAGTAACTCAAATAACCACTTGTTGCAACCAAGGTATGCAGAAGAGCATCTCTGAATGCACAACACGCCCAACCTTGAGGCAGATGGGCTACAGCAGCAAAAGACCACACCGGGTGCCACTCCTGTCAGCTAAGAACAGGAAACTGAGGCTACAATTTGCACAGGCTCACCAAAATTGGAAAAGCGTTGCCTGTTCTGATGAGTCTCAATTTCTGCTGCAACATTCAGATGGTAGGATCAGAATTTGACATCAAACAATGAAAGCATGGATCCTTCCTGTCTTGTATCAACAGTTCAGGCAGGTGGTGGTGGTGTAATGTTGTGGGGGATGTTTTCTTGGCACACTTTGGGCCCATTAGTACTGATTGAGCATCCTGTCAATGCCACGGTCTACCTGAGTATTGTTGCTGACCATGTTCAACCCTTTATGACCACAGTGTACCCATCTTCTGATGGCTACTTCCAGCAGGATAACGCACTATGTCATAAAGTGCGAATCATCTCAGACTGGTTTCTTGAACATGACAATGAGTTCACTGTACTCATATGACCTCCACAGTCACCAGATCTAAGTCCAATAGAGCACCTTTGGGATGTGGTGGAATGGGAGAGTCACATTATGAATGTGCAGCCGACAAATCTGCAGCAACTGCGTGATGCTATCATGTCAATATAGACCAAAATTTTTGAGGAATATTTCTAGTACCTTTTTGAATTTATCCCATGAAGGATTAAGGCAGTTCCGAAGGCAAAAGGGGGACCAACCTGGTAATAGTAAGGTGTACTTGTACCTAATAAAGTGGCCGGTTAGTGTATGTATCACTGTTATTTTTAAACTAGATTATATAAATTTATATTCTCACATCACGATTGTTCAATTTAGTTTTATTTTGATTATCGCTCCAAAGTTAAAATAGCTCTTACGTCCTTGTTCATATTTACAATTTTATTATTTATGTAGCACAGTGGTCCTGCAAAACGCAATTCATTTCATTTCATTTTGTCCACACATGTAATGAAATGACAAGAAAGCTCAACTTGACTTGAATTTAAAAGCATCCTTGCTCAATCACAAGATTTGTTTATTTTTAAAAAGTAAAAATATATATTTATATTACTTTTTAAATAAAAAACAATACGCATTCATTCATTCATTCATCCGTTATTTCATTCATTTATTTACAGTTATTATTACATTTATTCATTATTTATATTTATTTATTCAATTTTTCTCTTCAAAATACTGCCTAAGTAGATTTTGTTTCAGTTGGGACAAACTTGACTCCACTGTAAAGTTTGCAATATTTACTGCATTTGTATCTATTAGTCTAGTCACGATTAGCTATTCTGATTGTGCACTGGTTTTCCAAATAACCTTTAAACCTTTAAATATTTGTGCAGACTTAACTTGACTACTACATATCTTATAAATATTTTTCCCTTCTAACATTGTGATGATTACTATTTTTACAGTGTACTGTTATTCTGTAGACTTCACTGCTGAATTTATTGAAACCATGACCTTTCTCATTCAAGTGGGGAGCTCTATATGCATGCCTAGGTAGAAAGTAGCAGCTTGAGGGTGTTTTCGAGATTGGCGCCTAGTGAACTCACTAGCCCTTAATGGTCCAACATTGACATCTATTTCTTCGTAAACCACACAGGGACCAGAAGATGTAACAATATGGAGAAAAACATATTTAGGATTCCCTTCTTTACCCCAGTAGCATTCTTTAGGACTCCCGATGTCTAAGAAACACACTTACTGTGGTTAGCTTATTAGCTTCCTCACTGCTTATTTACTTCAGAGAGCCACAGGCTACCGTCGAAGCAATATTTCAAACCATTATAATATTCGATTAGGTTTTCCTGGTATTGAGGACGTTGAAATTGATGTCCCAGCTAAATGGAAGAGATACCTCATGGCTCAAACCCTAAAACATTTCTCTCTTTAATGGCTCATTTAGGGTATGCCAAGGTTTTGATTGACAGCTAAATTCTCCGGTGTAGCCAGAGGAGAGGCAAGGGCTCAGCTGGATTGTTTTCCGAGGCTTAGGTTCCAATTCCCAGCTCCCCGTTTGGCAGAAGGGATCCACTTCGCCATCAGTAAACTGTGACCATGTCTCAGGGCTCTGATCTTTTAATGCCTTGTCCCAAGAACTTTCCATTTGGAGTCACTGATCCAAAACCGAAGGGCTTTTTTCCCCCACCGTGTTTATATAAATTGCAGGCCACAAAGCAATCATTTGAGTTGCAGGTCTTGTCAGAGGCATCATCAGTCTTGTGGAAGTGCACTTGGGTCTCTCACGCCTGGAGTTGTGACTCATGAGTTATATTAACAGAAGGTGAACATTGCAGCTCCACAATATGGTTTATTTCCTCAATCAGCTTTGGGACTGAGCTGCGCATTTACCAGTTAATGGGAAGAATGAAGGAGTTTGCTGGTTATCACGGCGCGTAGTGTGGATACTCATGGAAGGGATGATATTTCGGCTATATATTTAGTGTCTATTTGTCGTAAATAAGATTTATTTAGTTAATTGTGCAGCCTGAGATATCTTTTCAGAGTCTCCCACTTTCCCTCAGTTGAAATGAAGCGTTAAGCCTTTTAATGGGTTGCAGAGTGCCACAAACGTTACCCACAAGGACATTCCCGCTCTATGTAAGTGACTCGGTGAAAATATGTAAATCTCACAACATTTTTTTAAGGCTTGAAAGCTTGTTAGAATGAGATGAAAAATCAGTGCAATGCAAATGTTGGGTAAAAAAGTGTTGGAAAGGTGCATTATTTTATATTACAGCCCCATCTTTGTCTGACAATATGTTTATGCTAATGTGGTAGATAGTTCAGTGGCTTGTTCAGTGTCGCCTTTGAATAATTGAGTGGGTGGAATTAATTTCACGGATTAAAACAGCAGAAGTGAATTTAGCTTGCGTTTATCATCGCACATTTCCCAAGAATGTTGCGTTTTGGCATCGCTGAATCTTGCAGCCAAGTTTCATGAAGCAGATAGTTTTACCGCAAATTGAAAAATTATCTGCGATCCTATTATCTGTAATAATCTTTTTAAAGAATTTATGCGTATCTTGACCTTTAAAATATGCGATAACCTAAAATACAGTTGAAGTCAGAATTATTAGCCCCCCTTTGAATTTTTATGTCTATGTTAAATATTTCTGAAATTATGTTTAACAGAGCAAGGAAATTTTCACAGTATGTCTGATAATATTTTTTTCTTCTGGAGAAAGACTTATTTGTTATTTCAGCTAGAATAAAAGCAGTTTTAAATTTTTTAAAAGCCATTTTAAGGTCAAAATTATTAGCCCCTTTAAGCTATATATTTTTTTCGATAGTCAAGCCATCATTATACAATAACTTGCCTAATTACCCTTACCTGCCTAGTTAACCTAGTTAAGCCTTTAAATGTCACTTTAAGCTGTATAGAAGGGTTTAAAAAAATATCTAGTACTGACATCATGGCAAAGATAAAAATAAATCAGTTATTAGAGATGAGTTATGAGTTATTAAACTGTGCAGTTTTTTTGGCCTGCTATGCATTCGGGCATAAGACATTCATTTTATTGAATTATTTATATTTACATGTTCAATTACTGTACATAAAATGCTGTTTATTTCAGTTGTAACTTTTCTTTATTGTATTTATTAATTTGTTTTTTATATTTTAATATATTTAATATATTATATTATCCTAATTAATCTAAAACGATAAATTTATTATAAATAGATATATTCAAGTCACCAGGTGAAATTGTATTCATATCGCAGAATAACAAAATATTGCAATGTTAGATTTTTCCAATATCGTGCAGCCTTAGATTAAATGTTTAGAAAAAAATCTTTGCTGCGTCCCAATTTGCATACTTATACTACGCCCTAAAAGTATGTACTTTTTTTTGTGAAGGTAAAGTATATACTTTCTAGTGTGTAACAGAAGAGTATGCAAGCTTTGGGACATACTACTTCCTCGTTAACAGATCATTGTATTGCTTATATGAGCCCTGTCAGTCATCCACACATCCACATTTCTGTCATATTTAATTTCATACCTTATTGGAGAAGCTGCAGCAGGATAATCTGCCATTCACGATTCTTTCATGCTGAGAAATCTCCTCAGGTCTTTGGATAATTTTGCATTCTGAAGGTAATGTCCAAAGACGTCTTTATATGAGTTCACGTTGTTGTTACAGATGAAATATAACACGGAAAATGCGGTTTAAATATTTTCCAGTGGGCTAGATATTAATTAACAATCATACAAGCATTTTTACCGAAGCCTCCACTTGATGGTTAGTCTCGTGTGTTCACCATGTTTGTAGTTTATTTACACTTTTCACGCATGTTTGTAGCTCTAATTTAATACTAATTAGTATTTAATTATAAATAATACTCTAATTTTTTTTATTTTTAGAAGTCGAATTAGGGACATACTAATTCTATTTTTAAATACTGTTTAGGATGGATACTATGCGAATTGGCACGCAGCAAGAGTTTTAGATGAATAGGCTTTTAGTGGAGGAACAGAAATGTTAATCAGATAATTAAATATCTTCATTCTTTCAATGAACAAAAATATTGATGTTTTTGAAACAATATGGTGAGTAAATGAATGAAGACTTTAATAAACTTGGGTTCATTTTATAAAATGAATTAATTTAGATTTATTTTTGCACAGAACTGCTAACAGTGCCAGAGACGGTTCACGCCCTAATTGGACGTG
Source organism: Danio aesculapii (assembly GCF_903798145.1). NCBI lineage: Eukaryota > Metazoa > Chordata > Actinopteri > Cypriniformes > Danionidae > Danio > Danio aesculapii. Next base: position 25,463,925 of record NC_079455.1, on the reverse strand, counting down.
CTGTGGGCGTGCACTGTTGTTGGTGCTCGGAGAACGCAGCATCTTTTGAAAAAGAGACAGACGGAGTCAGATTTCGGGGGGAGAGACAAAGAGCTTTTCCAAGAATGATTTGTTATAATTCAATAACCTGTTGTAGTGTTTTCTAGTCGTCCAAAGTTGTAAAATTTAAGGTGCTCTCCATCTTTCTTCTTTTCCCTCCTTGTTGCGACTGTAACACCCATATTTTTGTATTATGAAGCAGTAAACTGAGCGCAGTAGGGGCTGAGTGCCATTTATTTTCAAGTGATTTTTTTCTTCTGTTTCTTGGTTCAGTTTAAGAGTAAGGGAAGTATTTGTGGTTTATTTTTATGTATTTCTTTTGATTCTATTAGATAAGTTATCTTTGGGGTGGAGTCAGTAAATTTTTTTTGTTTATTAATTTTGGTCTTGCTCAGCCCTCAAGCTAGTTTTGTTTGCGCTCCTATTCTTTGTTTTCTGTAAATACAAACCTTTTCCCCATTTCTCACAATACAAGAACCTTAAAGTCATTAAAATCATAACCATAATCATAAGTGTTTATTTATTTATTTTCTTTAACTTATGTTTGACCTCAGCCTTAGACGTTTGGGGTCGTAATAGTTTTGTTGAACACAAAAGAAGATATTTCGAAGAATGCTATGAATTGACTTGGATTTTTTTTGAACGAAAGAAGTGACTACCAGTTTTCAACTTGACTCATATTATCTTCTTTTGCATTCAGAATAATAAAGAAACAAATGGAGGATGAGTAATTTTCATTTTTGGGTGAACAATCTCATCAACACTGATATTTTTCCACCTCAAAAAAAAAAAAGGAAATGAATAGTGAGGGTTTTAAGACTCCTCAGTGTTATGAAACACGTGTGCTGACAAACACGGTGTAGGAAGAGGAAATTAAGCTAATCTCCCAGTGTTTATTTTGGCTCCAGAAAGAAAATTGTGTGGTGCAGCAAACAGGATTTGTCCTTGATTTCCCCATCATATCTCAGCAGAAGTGTGTTTGTCAAGCGGCCCTAGGCTTACTTGGAAGAGAACACCTTTACCATGCAGCACCCACCTATCCATCCAGATTTTTTTTATTTTTCCATCCTTCCTCTTTGAGCAAACTAGGCAGGGGTCCAGTCTCCCTGACCACACATGCCAGTTCCCCCTAACCTTTTCCTCGCTCACACACACAACTTCTTTCACAGCAGGAGACTGAAGTGCACTCTATCAGTTTGCCAAGTGCACTTTATCAGTGTGTCGGCCCGGAAATCAAAGGCAGGTCATTTGTCCTCAGGCTGCGCATGTTTACTTTGAATTGTTGCTCTCGCACCCACCCACACATGCACAAAAAATATACTGAAATTCAAGCAAGAGATGTACTCACGGTTCAGTCGGAGAAGGCGATTAGGCCTTGCTTCAGTGGCAGCGTTTGAAGAGGAAGGAAGTGATCATTTGTGCACATCCTGAAGGGGTAGACTTTTAGAGATGCAACAACAGATACAAAAACAACATAAGATGAATCATTCAATGAATTTTAAATGATCATTGTGCTTTTTTTCATGGGAATACTTAATGTCTACAGTTTTAGGAAAAAATTTAATAAAATGAAAAAAATAAAATATATATATATGTGTGTATATATGTGTATATATACACTCTCAGAAATAATGGTACACGATCTGTCACTGGGGAGGTACCTTTGCGAAAGGTACAAGTTTGTACCTCAAAGGTCCATATTAATACCTCAAGGGTACATATCAGTACCTAAAAAGTTCAAAAGTGTTCCTCTTAAAATTTTTAGGTACTAATATGCACCCTTGAGGTATTAATATGAACCTTTTGGGTACAAATGTGTACCTTTTGAAAAGGTACCACCCCAGTGACAGATCGTGTACCATTATTTCTGAGAGTGTATATATATATATATATATATATATATATATATATATATATATATATATATATATATATATATATATATATATATATATATATATATATATATAATTGTTATTTTTATATACTTGCATATCATTGCAGTCTCTAATACCCTAATCATATAAAATGGTAAGTCCTACTAAAATGATGAATCTTCAAAGCGCAGGTTCCTCTGGTGTTTTGAGACTCCTGTATTATTGCTGCTGCTCACACGTCTGTTTATTCTCAGTAATGAAATCCCTTCTATTTGGCTTGGAATTTCTATATTCATTGTGTCCGGCTCTCTTTTAGACAGTATGCTGGGATAATGCAGTATAGGCTTTCATTAGAAAAGGCCTCACATAACTAGGAGTCCAAATATGTTACAGATAAAGAGAGGTCATAGAATTTTTTTGTGAGAAGCAGCCTATTAACTACCTAGTTACCATTCTAGACACTTTCCTGAAAATGCCAGCCCGTCTCCAATGTCATCCTGATAAGTTTCACACTACTCACATTAACTTCAGATAATGTGCAGTTGAAGTCAAAATTATTAGCCCTCCTGTGAATTTTCTTTTCTTTTTCAAATATTTTCCAAATGCTGTTCAACACAGATTTTTTCACAGTAGTTCTTTTATATATATATATATATATATATATATATATATATATATATATATATATATATATCTATATATATATATCTATATATATATATCTATATATATATCTATATATATATATATCTAGATATATATATATATCTATATATATATATATATATATATATATATATCTATCTATCTATCTATCTATATATATATATATATATATATCTGTATATATATATATATATATATATATATATATATAAATATCTATATATATATATATATATAAATATCTATATATATCTATATCTATATATATATATATCTATATATATATATATATATCTATATATATATATCTATATATATCTATATCTATATATATATCGTGTGATTTCCCGACCATGAATACAACATTACATGAAGACAAAAATGACATTTTTAGGTAAATTATACCTTATAAATACAGTATGTGACTCTTTCAACATCATTTAAAGGTGTCCATGTTGCTGAGCAATGTATGTGAAATGATGAAAAGACTCATGCAGCCGCCTTTGCTTCTCTCTTGAACTTCTATCCTGAATCGTAGAAATGCTTTTATTAAGATCATCTAGGGGGTCGAATCAAGATTGAGATCTTTTTTCGATTAATTGTGCAGCTCTAGAATGTATACAACTGGCGCATGCTTGTTTTAACACAATATTTAAAATATTTTGCTTAGAAATAACTAAAATAATTATAATTTATTATTATTGTATTATTCTATTTATTAAATTATATAAAAAAAAGTTTGATAGGGCGAATGCTTTCCCACTGGGTCATTCGGAAAACCCCTTAGTGTTTTGTCCTGTATGAGTCTAAAATTGATTTCATAATGGTCTTAAAATGTCTTAAGTCTCAAATTTAACTTGCTGAAACCTGCTGAAATCCTGTATTAAAACTATTTTATTTATAAATGTGTTGAAAAAGATCTTCTGTCTATTAAACAGAATTATTAGCCCCCCTTTATAATTTTTTTTCCCAATTTCTGACTGTATAAATCTAGATCCTTTTTTATTGTTAAATCTTTCCTGTTAGTGTTTGGGTAAACATGCATGCTTTTCATACAGAGAGAGCATCTGACGTCCGACTGCAACACTACAACTAGACTAATGGTCTCTCTGATGCTGTTATGAAAGATTGCTAAACTTGGCAGGCAGCTCGTTAATAGTCTCTGAAGTCGTGATATTTTCTGCCTTACCATCTGTGGTGTTTTCTTCTATTCCTCTTTTCTCTTTTTTTTCTTAAAGCTCTCCTTCCTGTCAATAATGTCACTTAACGTTCTGGAGGTGATTTGTCCTGGGGACGTTCAGTGGCTTAATACTGACTAAGCAAGAAAAACTAATACCAGAATACCAAACCGGGACGTGACGAGATTTCATTCCAGGATGATTTTGCCGTCATCAGGCGTTGCCGTTTCCATCTCTCACTCTGTGTTTTAGATTGTAACGCACTCTATAACTCGGGTCATTTAGTCTATCTCTGGGTTTTGGAATTGATTTGGGCCGATCACAGTCAGACAGCATGAGCATCTTGAGCAACATGTGGAAAACCCTGTTATTTGAACATGAAAGGTCCAGAATTAACATTATACAAGTAATTAATGCAATTTAAAAACGTATTTTATTAAGAAATGTAACATTTCATTAGGCCTACACAATCTATTGTTTCGGCATCAATATTTCAATATGTTTGTCCACGATAGTCACATTGAGTCTTGATTTGGGGTTATTATTGATCAGTCCCACCAAATTATAACTATTGTGAAAGTTGATCATTGGCATGTGTTTTAAAGGCATTTCAAGATCATTTAGACACAAAAGTACATTTGTAACTTTAATGTAGAATAATTTGACTGAAATATTAATTAGTGAAAATGTAAAATATCAGCTGTTAAATTACAGAAATGTACCATAAATAACATATGTTAAATCACAGCAATTTACTAGAAATGGAAATTTCTGTCATTTAATGTCTGTTATTTTATTGTAAGTTTATTTAATTTAACGGACGTTATTTTTACGTTTTTTTTTTCGATACCCGAGCTGCCGGAAAAAAAGTAAAAATTACAGATTTATTTTTTTTACAGTGCAGTGTTGTTTTACATTTGACATTTACTTTTTTAATTTCTTTACATGAGTACTTATTTTAATAGTTTATTATTAATGATTGTACTTTTTCTCTGTTGTATTGTAATTATTTTTGCTTACTATTTGTTTAGTTATTTTTTCTTATACATTATTCACACCTATATAAAATCACCCCAGTCAATATAAATTAATAATTTCTTACCAAACAGAGCTATTCAAACCTCTTGGTGAAATTGTACTCATATCACAATATATAGACTATTTCAGTGTGGTCATGTTATTGGCCCATGAACATTTCCTGCTTGTTATCAAACTATTTCATAACTGTAACAAGAAGCAATTCAATCATAACTTAACTGTTAAATTAGCTATCATAACATTATTTATCAATATGTTGCTCCTTTTTGGATTCTCAAAAGCTAAAGAAATTAAAAATGTAAAACAGTAAATGCGTTGGGGCTGTTGTTTTTGTTAACATCCCTCAATAACGCAGAAAACAAAATATCAAAATGTCAGATTTTTCCAGTATCATTCAGCCCTAAAATGCATTTTAAAGGCTTAAAAAAACTATTAAAATGATATTCTGTAATTTATTCAGCTTTTTAACAAACAATATATATTTGTTAACATTAATGGATTGGTATTGTGGAACAGTAAACAACTATTCATCAGTCTTGGTTATAGGGGTAGTTCACCATAAAATACAACTTTACTCACCTTTTGCTCACCCTTAAGTGGTGCCAAACAAAAATGAGCTTTTATCTTGTGTTGAAGACAATAAAAGTATTGAAGAATACTGTAAACCAGTAGGCATTGACTAGGCATGGGATGATAACTGGTTTCAAGGTTAAACGTGATTTGGAAAAGTCATAGAGGAATGGTGCTATACCATTCATGAGTTTTTTTCCTAAATGTGTTGTCAAGAAAGTGTTTTTGAAATTAATAAAGACAGCAGAAGTCAGTAATTTATTTTAATTATTTAGCCGGACATTTTTACTGTTCCAAAATATTAAACAAACATTAAACGTTTTCTAAAATAAAATGTATTTTGTTTATTGGGGGAAAGATTTTTTGTTTTTTTTACCCAGACATTTCATTCTTATTTTAGAGCAGTAATGACAATACCATAAAAACCGTGATATTTGTATCCAAGGTTATCATACTGTCAGAAACTTATACTAGCTCATGCCTAGTATTGCCATTCACAGTAAGAAGAAAAATGCTAAATAAGTCAGTGGCAGCAGATTTCCAACATTCTTTGAAGTAACCATTCATACTTTGAAGTAACTTCTTGTGTGTTAAACAAAAGAAAGCAGCTCTCAAAAATATTTCTGAATGATTAGTTTATTATATTTATCAGATTATTTATAAACAAACTATATAATGTTCAAGTTAATAAGTTGAAATATTGAATATAATCATTTTATTGGTCTGGCCCATGACAGAAGACAAGATCTGACCTTCTTTTTTTTCTTATCTCCTTGTTTTAACACCTGTACAGATTATCTTCATTTAGCCAGAGAAATACATGAGCAATTCCAGCGTTATGGATGTGATATTTGCAGTAAAAACTCAAACATAAATTCACATAGAAAGTATACGTTAGCATTATATTGAAGCAACTGTTTATATTTTCGGGAACAATTAACCACTGAGTTATGGGATCAGAAAAATATCAGTCTGTGAACATATTTTATATTTTAAATGAGGAAAATAAACACGCGTTATGGATGTGACTAAAAAGATTAGCGAGTTTACAGTTTACAACATACTTTGTAGAAATTCTGTGAATTAAACTGCACAACCCCCCAAAAAACAATACTAATCAAAAGGATAAGAGTTGGCTTTCTATAGAACAAAAATCACTGATTTTATTTTATTTAATATCTTTGCATTTATGATGGAAATACTTCATTATGGATGTAACACTTTTCTGTTATGGATGTGACAGATGTGAAATTGCCACTTTTGGAAAATCAAATATAATAGTTTGAAAACATTGGCAGAGACATTTTTGAGTAGTTTTAAAGCACCATAAAATACATGCATACACAAAAATTGTAGAGACATTTTCTCTGTTTTGGGTGAAAGCTTACTTTTTTCATGGCAATGTTGACATTTGCATGGAATTGCTCACATATATTATCTTATATGTAAGTTTAGCAGTAATGTATGAAAAGTATTTCTGCATGTAAATCTTGGTAAACTTTGAAACAGTAAATCAGTTTGTCATTATTATACAAGCAAAGCAAACTAAATAATCCGTTGCCATGTAGACTAAAATGTTTATGTTTATATAAGCTAAGCGAAATACAGTTTTATGGCCAGTAAAAATACTAATGTCCTTCAATTATTGGCCAAACCGTTTTTAAAGCCAAAATGTGTTTGTTTTTGTGCACTGTGCTCCACTAGTATCTCTCAGTGGGGGGATTGTCAAGCTCTGAGGTTGGCCGCGCTCTCTCAGTGAGAACACACAACCGATGGCCTGACGGAGCACACAGGGATGTAATGAGTCTTCCAGACATGCTGTTTTCTGCTTTATTGTCATCCTTCCCCACTCTGTGATTCACAGTCTTTTGTTAGCGACTGCTACAAAACAGCAAACAAGCCCGTCTTGCAGCATTTTCTTTTAGCCGTATTGTTGTTCAAACTCCCCCTGTGTATGCATGCAGCCCATATGTCATGATATCCACCTCTCTACAGAATTTACACATGCCTTTTTTTCTGCTCCCTCCCTCTTTGCCCTGTCTTTTTGCATCCTCCCCCTTTATTCCTCACTTCTACACAAGCCTCGGTAGAACGAGAGAGAGAGCGCGAGCACATGTGGGGGTGGGGAGGAATCACAGCTGAATTAGTTGAGACTCTCTGATTGGCTGAGAGGCCGGGTATTCTGGGTAGGGGGGCGAGAGCGGGGCGGGCAGCATTTGTTTATTACATATTTCCCCCCCTTTCCCTTATCTTGTGTTATCACGGCAACGGCTCCTCCTATGCAAACATAAAATAGACAGTGGAGGGGAAGCATCAGGCTCACTGTATACAAGGGGAGGGGTGTGTGTATTTGTAGATGTGTGTGCTGTCTGTCTGCCTAAAGAGAGCCTTTTAATTTGTGGAGTGAACAGGAATATGCGTCAGTTCGTCCGTCGTATCTAAGACACTGCCGATGTTGCATTCACAATCAGCTCGACGTCACGGTTTCATCAGGCGAGAGGGGTTGGTGCTCGGTAACACCACCACCACCACCACCACCACCACCACCAGAAGAGAGAGACAGGCAGAGAACGAGAGAAAAGCAAGGCAGCGTTGGTGCACTGATGCCTGTGCGCGTGTGTGCATGAGCTTGTCTGTGTGGGGCTGCCGGCGGTCCACTGCTCCTTAGTTACTCTGGCTTCTTGCTGCTGCTGTACGTCCTTCATCCTGTCTGCCTCTGACACCATGATTTTTTGTAATCACTTAGGAGAATACAAGAAGGACGAACTCTTGGAAGCTGCGAGGTGAGTACATGTCTTCTCAACCCTTCCACATCTCATTCCCCGCTCTCCCATGATTTCGTTCTTTCCCTCCCTCTCTTGTACCGTTTCCATAGTCACTGTTTTTCTTTTGTCTGTGCACATGGACGTGAATTAAGGCATGTGTCAGAGAAGGTGCCGTCAGGGCCGGGAATGTCTGACTCAGTAGATGCATTTTCATGTTTACATGTGATGGCCTGGAGGAGTCCGCTTCCTGCACAGAGGAGAGCCCGAGAGTTTCAATTTAGCTGCATGCCATGGGCAGAATGCTTTATTCCATGTGGCGAATTCAGTTTTAATTGGTTTCTGAATGCTCCAGGTAAAACCAGAGAAGGAGGATTTGACAGAGGCACAGAAATTCACTTCCTACCTGTTGTCCTGGGAAACTCCATTAAACCAAACACTGTATGGTTACCATGAGACATATAGGAATGGATAAACAAGACTGCCTTTGGAAACACGTGATGCGCTGGCAATCCCAGCAGTCTTTACCTTCATCACAGAGAAAAGACGTTCCTTTTTGTGCTCTGGTCTACATCTCCATTGGCATTGCCCCCCTTTTCATACCCCTGCCTTCAGGCACAGCCCGGAGCATGGATACAAATCAGGACTCCTGTTGTTTTAATGATCAAGAGAGAAAGGAACTACAAAGGCCTTGTAATTCTCCCCAACGTCAGGACGAAAGATCGTTAGGAACACATATGATCACAGGGGGCTTCATTGCTGTGGAATTAAGTTGATCTTGTCCACCCAACCCCTTCCAAAGATTGCAAGAGTAACCATATGTATTGAGACTTGTTTGAATTTTGTGGAAAGGACGATTGGCATAGCAGATAGACTTGGAAGTCTTGCTTGGCCTGTGCTGCTCTTAGTAGTAATCTCCTGAAGGCTGGGATGCATCTACAAGAGCATGAAGAAGATTGATGACGCTCTACCAGTACTCAGCCTGTCTTCCCAGTTGTAATCCCTCAGCCAGTCTTATTTTCCTCTGCTGGTGGCAGAGTGTGCATTTAAATGAAGGATCTTCTGTTGTTCACTGAAGCCTGTTATCTGTAGTTACTGGCAGGAGGAGACTAGAGCAACCAGGGAGGAACAAACTCAACTAATTTGTCAGGCAATTGGTTGACCTGTAGGAAATCTTCTCTACAAAAATTCTGTTTGCCAGCAGGACCCTGACATTTTCCATAGCACGTTCCAGCACAGGAACGAGGCTACATTGTTCAGCAGCTAATACGAGTCTCCTTGCCATTGTTCAACTTTCGATTTGAGTGAAATCAGTCCAATCTCAGGCCCTGGTTGGCATGATGCTTTGGCTATACCCGTGACAGAGCTGGCGAATCCAACACTGTCAAAGTTGGAGGTGCTGGCAAGATGTAAAGAATTTATTGGCAGTTGCTGATGAGTCAAACCTCTACAGCATAGGCCTCAAACTTGATTCCTCGAGGGCCGCAGCTCTGCACAGTTTTGCTCCAACTCCAATCAAACAACTAATCAAGGTGTTCAAGACTTCTAGAGACTAGCAGGTGGTTGGAGGTGGAGGTGGTTGGAGCTATGCAGGGATGCAGCCCTCCAGGAATTGAGTTTGAGACCACTGCTCTGCAGGCTGAAACTCCAGGACATGGTTCAATGCAATTACAGCAGCAACTTTATATAGGGTATTCTCTCCTAGGTATGTGATATATTAATGTTGAATGTGCAGTGTGAAGGTTTCTTTATGTTCCATGAAGGTAACAACTGATTGATACTGTTTATCTTGCATGCTCCTCCTCCCCTGACTTTTATTCCCCATCTCTCCTTTTATCCTTCACTCCTCTTTATTCCTCATCTTCTCTGTGAAATTCACTACGTTAGCTTGTTCTATTTTACGGTTCCCCCTTGTTCTTTAAAAAACTGCTGCTTTGCTTCAGGAGCGGAAATGAAGAGAAGCTCATGGCCCTGCTCACGCCGTTAAACGTCAACTGCCACGCCAGTGATGGTCGTAAGGTAAGAGCATTCACTGCATCATTAACATCTGACCGCTGTTGGTGAATACTCCACAGAACTGTAAATATTCTCCTCCTGACAATCTTCCAGAATGAAGTCAAGGTAGATACCATATTAGTAGATGATGACTTTCTGGAAAGTCAGTTTACAGACCTCTCACTCGAGGTAGCAATGCTGTTTTTAGTAAACTTTTGTTCAAGGTTATTATAGTTTTCGATAAGTTAATTGCATTTAAATATTTTATGTTTTTTAGGTTTTTTTTTTAACTTTTTTCTACTTTCATTTTAATTTTGTCTTTGTTTGTTTTTTGTCATTTAATGTTTACAATAATCTAAAGGTTTTTGTTATTTTGTAATTTTTTTAATTTCATTGTCTTAGCATTAGTATAGTTAGTTTTATTTTTAGCAATGACTTTAACACTGCTTCTGCCCTGTTGGAAATTATTATTCAAACCGTAATAGAGTTGTTTCAAGTTAGCCAGCGAGACGTATCCCTAATTTGCATATTCAATTAAATATGTTGTCTACCATGACTAAGCTTTCTTTGTGAGAAATGTGCCATTGTTTACTTCCTTTTGCATTCATTTAGCTAATGATGAAGATCAAAGTACAATCAATGTATCTCATTATTATTATTCATCATCATCATCAAATGTGGAGTGTTGGGTTTAAAGCTAAGCTAAAGAGCATCAGTCTGATTTCTTATTTAATTGGTTATTTAATAAAGTACAGAAGTGTAAATTTCTGTGGAATTACCATTTAATTAGACTAGTTTTTGAAAATTGTTGTTGTTGTGCTTGAAATTCAGTTCTCAACATTTCATTTTAGGTTCAAAGAAATGTTGCTTGCATTTGGTTTCAAGTTTAAAGTAAACCCCTTAAGTTTTTAGGATGAAATACTCTAGCTTACATCACTTTTTGAGCTTAAAATTGAGTTTTTTAAATTAGTATTGACTCAAATTTCACATCTGATATATCTTTTTTAAACAAGTTTTTTATGAGTTCTGTCAGCACATGTTAGGCTGTGTATGACAACACCACCGTCATCAATATTTGTCACAGAGGACAAGATTGGAGCAGTGAAATGGTTGCAGAAGTGTCCTAATCTCTCAGTGAGATCAAGGGCTTGATTTAGAGGAATTACTCTCAGCCGCTTCTGCATGTAGTCCTCATGCATATTTATTGAATATTGACTGATTTCCCAAGTGTGCTACCCAGAATGTTTTTTCCCTGCTTTGGTAAACATTTTGAGAAGAGTCTGGCTGCAGATATGCACTCTCAGCTCAGATGCGCTGTCTGTGACATCATTTCTGGAAAGTGTTAACAAAGATTGATGCTTTATTACATAATGATTCCCCTCATACAGCTCTGTTTATTTTGGATGTGGCAAGAATATTTTAGATGCTGATGCATATAGAATGATACTGGGATGATTTGCCAGTCTTTTTTTCCCCAGTGCTGGTTAGGAATAACCATTTATAAAAAATTTTTTTAGTGCTAGAACGTTTCATTAAATATGTTTTCATGTTCAATATAAATAAATGGTAAATTCAGTCCGAAGTACTGGTTAACCCTGAGATTTATTTTATTTGTTGTGACAGTTTCTCATATAGGATCTATGAAGCTGTCTATAATGCTTAAACATTCTGTGGAGTTCTGGAATGTAGATTAAAAAGTCTTATGAATTTGATGTGCTGTGGAAAAAATGTGGCTTCATTGACCCAAAATAAAAAGATAAATAATAAAAATAAAATATCGCATGTCAGGTTTTTAACTACACTCTGGGGTCTGTATACATTTATGAATTTGGCAAACGCTTTTATCTGTTAAAAAACTGTACACTGTGTTGTCTTTATAAGCTGCATTTCTAGTTCTCTTTGGCAGACTGCTTGAGCTTCATGAAAGAAGAAAAACATGACAGTTCAAAAAGAAAACAAAGTAATTACAATACAAAAAAGATAAGTTGACCTCCTAAACTTTGGGACCGGGTACTGGGTCCGTGATGTCATTTACTGCTGCATTCTTAAAATTTTAAAGGTCCGTACTGGCCCAATACCCCATAAATGGTTCCGTTCTCTCATCAGTTGGAATAGAATACCTTTTGCATAGATTATGAAAGGGACATTTTTCTTTTTTCCTATGATTACTGACATGTGCAGGAACCAACAAAATTAATTTTAGCAACCTAGACGACACAGAACCGAAAACGTATACTTTCAAATTTGAGTTTACAAAAAAAGTACTTCTTTTTTGAGGAGTTTATTATAATAAAGACAACATATACAATTATTTTAGTCACTTTCAACAGTATTTATGAAATTCAAAGGGTTTTCTTTAAAATGATACCAAACTTTTGCATTTACGACTCTGCATGTGGATTTGGGAAGCTTTTAATTTGGGTAGGCAAAATCCATGCAGGCGGAAACCCCAAAATAGCACTTGACTAATAGGTTAACCCTTAACTACCACAGCAAGAAAAAAATGTTGAATTGCATTTCTTAACTCCTAATGTCACTAGTTAACAGACTTGATGGATTTTTTTCAACACATCCCATAATTTCTAAATATCAACCTCTACCAAATTGTGGTTTATGGTAAAGTACTGGATTTAAAACATATACTATGAAAAATATGAAATGTAAGACCAATTTATAAAAAAATCTAAGTAAAACATTTTGAATTCTAAATCATGTTTATTTTTTGAAGTATACCATAAAAAAAATTCAGATTCTCATTTTTTTATTTATTTATTTATTTTTTTTTACGTTAAAACCAAAATCAAGTGTAGTAGTGCAACAGGATTATGTTTGTTTGATTTTTTTTTTTTTTTTTTTTTTTTTTTTTTTTTTTTTTTTTTTTTTGTAACCAACAATGCTGTATTTTAAACCGTTTAAAAAAAAAAAAAAACAGTCATTCTTTAAATGATTTTAACAGTCATTATTTAAAACAGTCAAAAAATGGTCAACCACCAGGCAGTAATTTCAAATAGATTTTAAATACTTCATATAGTTTATTTTGCAGATTTAAACATGAATCTATGTGTATTGTCAATGAAAAACAAGTAATGTGTTCCATTATTGTAGCTGCTTTCCTCAGTTGCTTTCAAACATCATTTTAAAGTCTTTATCACTGTGCATTTAGTTTTTCTATCAATGTATACATCGTATTATTTATTACGTATTTCCAGATTTCCTGTAACAAATGCAGCTGATTTTAAATGCAGTGCAGTACTGCGCATTTAAAACCAGATATCCCAGTGCTGCTTAATGCCATTTATTTTGAAAAATGTATGTTGCAACATAAATGTTGTCCTTTTCATCAGAGCGTCAGCCATTTCACGTCGCAATAAGCGTTTTCTTTTTTTTAATTTTCACATGACCTAGATTGAAAAATCATCCATGAACTTGTTTAACAAGCTCCCCATTTATCTTAAAACAGGTGAGTGGAGTAAAGACTCACTGTGGATGTACCTGAGATTGGCTCTTATCGACCCAAGGGGCCGTAATCTCGCCTATCTCTCTTAGCAGACCTCTAACAATGCCCAATTCTTGTCACCTTAGTGATTCTATACAGCGTTTCTATGTAAAATGCAGTCATTAGCCAAAGGATTATAGTATTTAAATGCATCTGTACCCTCAGCGGATTCAACCCTCTCAGAGAATAGATTGAAATTACATTTAGTCTTTAATAGATTTTGGGTTCATGATGCGAAATAATTTCACGATCACCACCACAGAGATGCTTATTCAAACACAAAGAGATGGCATATGCATTATGCTTTTGATAATCTTTAGCTCTTTTGGTCTTTATGAAAAAAAGAAGCTCTTTCAGGGTCCATCTGCTTTAGTTGGCTGTTTTGCTGTCACAGGCAGCTTTATGTGTGTATAAAGATCAGTCTAAGCTAATGTCACTATAGCAGCTTCTGCCTGAATCATAAAGATTTGCCAGTTTTTCTGCCTTTTGTTGCTTTCTTTTGCTTTGAATGCACTCGCTGCTTCATTAGATATAGAAAGACACCACCAGAATAAGGAATAATGGAGCACATCAGGTTGCAAAGCCCTGAATCCTTTGTTGGCTTGAAATCGTCGTCTTCTATAGATCTACAAAGAGATGTTTGAGTATTACCAGGTTACCTTGTTTTATTCTTCTGGAAAGACCTATGAAAGATTAGCAGCGCCTTATTTAGAGCTCCGTCCCCTTAATTTCATAACCAATTTCATCCACCTGATACTCGAGCCTCAACCATGAAAAGTGATTTGACTTCCAGCGACCGCCAGCGCTGTTTAGAGACAGAGCCTTCCTCCACAAAACACCCCCGTCCTGTAACGCGGAGCAGATTTGAGCTGGACTGCCGCCAATCCTCCATATGGTTGAATTATGTATTCTGTGCTCAGACAGAGAAGCACTTCCTTGCTCTTCTGTCCACACGTCTCTGTGCCAAACAGTGTGTTGTGGGTATATTCGATGTTCTGTCATAACTGGGGGTGTTGGATTGGTTCAGATTTCTCTGTTTGGTTTTCATCACTGGTTTTGATCGGTAAATCTATGGCTCAGTTGGTTAAATTAAGGCTGAGATAACTTCTTGTTTTACGGTGCTTTCACATCTGTGGTTCAGTTCACTTGGTCTGGATCAAGGGCAACAAATGATAAATTTTTCTGTCTTTTTGGTCCATTTTGGTCCGTTTTGAACAAGTAAAAGGTGAGTAAATGATTGAATGATGAAAATGAAGTTTTCAGTTTTGGGTGAACTCTTTAGGGGTGTCAAAATGTATTGTTTCTTCTGTGAATAAACAGCAGAATAAACATCAAACTTATCCAGCAAATGTTTTACGCAGTGGATGCCCTTCCACCTGCAACCCAGTACTTGGGAAACACCCATACACACTCATTTACACTCATACACTATGGCCAATTTAGTTTATTCAATTCACCTATACCACATGTCTTTGCACTGTGGGGGGAAACTGGAGCACCCAGAGGAAACCCACGCGAAAACAGGGAGAACATGTGGAGAACAAACTCCACAAAGAAATGCCAACTGACCTAGCTGGGACTTGAACCAGCAGCCTTCAGAGGCGACAGTGCACGTTAACAGTGCACAAGCATGTTTATTTTTGTCTTTCAGTGCATTTTTACCATACTTTTAATAACAAATTAACAAAATACAAGCTGCCTGAATATGTGTTGTCAGCTACTTTACCTTCTGTCTCATTGTATAATCCTCTAGCAATTCAGATAATTATGAGTTCTTATAGAAATGAACACCTCACGCAATTTAGGAACTTTTACTATTTATTGTAATATTTTCAGAAGTGACCTTAGTTGACAGATAAAATTAAAAAATGTATTTGAAATAAAAACTAATTGTGAAAATCTAAAAAGGAAAATACAACATATATTTAAGTAAAATTAAACATAATAAAGACATCAAAACATTACAGTTGTACAAATATACTTTATTAAGTTTTTAATATATACATGAACAGTTTAAGTCATAATTATTATCCCTTCTGTGAATTTCTTTGAAATTTTTCCCAAATTATGTTTGACAGAGCAAAGAATTTTTCACATACTCAAAACCCCACTAAGTTGATTGAACTCATCTGATTAAGTAAACTCATAGCCTAGTTTATTTGTGTAATGGGTCTCCTAAAATATAAATATATAGAATTTTATTGAACTTGAGTAATGGGGTCTGTAAAAAGGTCTCCCGAAACACACTTGTTTAAGTTTATTGAAATTGGTGCATTTATAGATTGTACTTAACATATTCAGTTTCAAATTATTTGGTGTTATATGACTCCACTTTAATTAAACCTAAGTTAATTTTGATTTTAATTAATTCTTCATAATAAAGTATTTTGGTAGTTATCCAGTTGTTGGTTGAGGCAGACAACATTATGCATACCAAACAGATATAAGCAATGTACTGCATATTTAACTATTTTATTAACTAAAGGTAAATTGACTGGACAGTATACAGTACACACAGTACACATGGAATTGTTCATCACTATAAAGTCAGTAATAACAGTAGAAATATGCAACATTACTTATTGCACTTAAACTAAACAACTCCACAATGTAGTATTTCCTATAATATTTTTTCTTCTGGAGAAAGTCTTATTAATTTATTTCAGCTAGAATAAAAAGCAGTTTTAAATGTTTTAAAAAAGAATTTTAAGGTCAGTATTATTAGCCCTTAACGAATATTTTGCCTATTACTGTAACTTGCCTAATTATCCTAGTAAGCCTTTAAAATTGCACTTTAATCGGAATACCAGTATCTTGAAAATGTCTAGTAAAATATTATATATATCTAGTAAAATATTATCTAGTATTCATAAATATTATCATAGCAAAGATAAAAAAAAGAAGTAAAAAATCTTCTTTCCATTAAACAGAAACTGGGGAAAATATACAGGGGGATAATAATTCAGGAGCGCTAATAATTGACTTTAACTGCGTATACCTGTATTTTACCAGTGTCACACCACTATAAGTTATATAACCACCACTACCATTGTAAGACATCACAGATAGCTTCCCTTTTCTTCATCTTACCTGATGTAAATGTTTCCAGGAAAGACAAATTTGGCTTTTGTCCACCTTTCGTTTCCAAAAGTGTGGGTTGTTTTTGTTGATAACACCATCCTCAGCGCTTAAATTTCATTTTATAGAGCTTTTGTCATGCTCCCTTCACGCTGCACAACCAATCGAGCGGGTTGGATTAGTTTCAGAGGCTAGAAACATGGCCCCCGTGTTGTCTGAAAGTGAAAAACACCATATGCCTGTGAGCTGAACCAAGCCCGCCATAGCATATTGTCTGTATTTACACTATGGTGCTTCACCGTGGTTGTCTCTGTCGTGCAAAAGTGCTTTGATATCCCGACATGAGCATGAAAATAATGTAGACCACGCTCCCGCTGAGCTATAATTAACAGAGATATCTCTATTGAACATTATATCTTCCTCTCTTTACGACGCTGTCAAAATGAATGAGCAACTTCTGTATGGATGGCAATGATGTGACGCACTTTCACCCGCTCTCCATTACAAGTGAACCACTTTTCATTTGGTAATTATATGTTTGCCTCAGTGACCATCATGCTTTGAGCTCTGGATGCTGGAACAGATGGCCTTGGGCTCTCAATTTATTGCTTGCTGTTTTTCCGCACACTTCACCTCTCTGGGGATTTTTAGATTATTCAGGACATATCATTCATAACATTATATTGATCTAGTTCTTGTATTGTTGTTTTTTTTTTTGCTCTCCTTGTTGCTCGGTAGAAACCAAGCACATGAAATATGTCATGTATTTTAAAGAATAAATATGTCACGATTGTTTCAGCAGTCGATACAAATAGAAATAGTAATTTTAAGAGTACTTTATTGTTTCATAGTAATTGCTGCTGCACTGCTTTTGCATAACTGCTTAATCTGTGTCGTGAAATGGACTTCTTTATTGACATTAAAGTGAAATGTTAATTAAAAAGTTAATTTCAGTTAAACATCGAAAAAGTAATTATTCAGGGTAGTGCTGAAGTTTTACGTCTTCTATAAATGGGATTTTTACATTTCAATTAATTTGTTTTTTGCTCTGTATGTTTGCATTTTGAAAAAGGCCTGTAGCAAACTGATTATTTGTTTAATTTAAAGGATTGTTACTTGGAAAAGACTAGTCACCATTGACAAGTCATCATTTGCTCACTCACTGATGCTATTCTTATTCCATGTGCCTTTTTAAAAAATAAACATTCTTATTAATACTTTTAATTAAATGATAGTTTATTTATTTATTGGACCAATTTTTTTAAAAGTCAAAGGGATTGTTTACTTGGGATATGACAAGTCATCGTTTACCCACTCAATGATGCTATTCTAATTCATGTGCCATTTTCATTATTAATACTTAACTAAAAACTATTAAAATCTTTACTGAACAAAATGAAATTTGCACAAAAATAAAGTCTAAGAATACACCAACACCATGTTGAGTTCAATAAACTATAGCTAGTATATTATTTATTTTATTGAACTTTGCTAATTTGCTAAACTACAGCAACAACATGTTAAGTTCAATAAACTAGCTAGTTAAAAAATTTAAATATTAAATGATATTTATTTATTTATTTTGGACTTATTTAAAAACAGTCAAATGGGATTGTTTCTTGGAAATGACAAGTCATCATTGTCAAGTCACCATTTACTCGCTCGATGATGTATTGTAATATCATGTGCCTTTTTCATTAATAATACTTAACTAAAAACGAATTAAAATCTTTACTGAACAAATTGAAGACTACAGCAACCACCATGTTGAGTTAAAAAACTAGCTAGTATATTTATTATTTTAATTAAATTATGTTTGTTTGTTTTTTTTTTTTTTTTTTTTTTTTTTTTTTTTTACAAATTGCCAAACTACACCAACACCATGTTGAGTTCAATAAACTAGTATATTTAATATATTTTAAATTAAATGTTTGTTTGTTATTTATTTATTTGTCTATTTCTTTGTGTATTTACTTTTACTATTTTTTGGGACTTTGCTAATTACTAAACTACACTACACCATGTTGAGTTCAAGCTAGTGTATTTAGGATTTTTTTAACTAAATGCTATTTATTTATTTATTTATTTATTTATTTATTTTAGACAAATTTAAAACAGTCAAAAATAGTCCTCTTTTTCAACAACACCATTTTTTAATGATTTAAAGCAAATATGTGTATTAAAATTAATAATAAAATTTTTGGCCAAACAAAAATCTTACCCAACCAAAAGTCTTACTTTTTAAATGTTCTTATACAAACATTTAAAAAACATTTATTTTTTTATAATTTGCTTTGATATTTCGAAATGAGCACTTGCTGCTATTGCACTGCTGGTTAGACCTAAACTGCATTTCGTTGCCTTGTACTTGTACATGTGTAATGACAATAAATTTGAATCTAATCTAATCTAATGTAGACCGCTTTTCATCAGAAATTGGGCACTAAATTATAAACAATAATCTATTTGCCTTTTTATTTATATTTTTACCATGCAGTTACCTTTTACTTGCCGATTTACCTGCCAATTTTACCATTTAAGAAAACACCTGCTGTCATCAAAACTTTGAAATCACTATTAAGTCAAATGTATAAACGGCAGAGTCTGAAACTGAATAGTAATGTGCCATGTTTGGTTAGTCTCCACATATATTAGGCGAAACAGCATGAAGCTCGAGGCTTCTGCCATTTCCAACATCTCTCCTAATGAGAGGTGATGATGGGAGAACATGAAGCCCTCTCTGCTGGTTCAATCTCATCTCAGCCTTTGCCACGCGGGCAGACATCTCTCTCTGCTTTCTCGCAAATACCTCGCATCATCCTCCTCAGTATGCTGTGTTGGTGTTTTGATGTTGACCAATTTTCAGAAGCTTCGAAGTTGTACCAACAGTGATGTATGAAAACTCGTCTCAGGTCCCATGCTGTGAAACTTAGGGCTTCCTGATATCGTATTTGAAGAGCCGCCTCATCATGCACTGCGGTTTCTTTTTGACGCTGATAAATATATGCAGTGCAATGTGCTCACTGTGAAACACTGAATCAAGATCACTGCAAAATTGATAGTTTCTTGCAAATGTGAGAGCTTATCCTCATGTCTTTGAGATTTAGTCAGTCGTAACTAGTCAGCTATTCGTTGGTGATATAAGTCAATATATAAGTTTAATTGAGCTGTAATTGTGTTTTAATAGTGTGCGAGCTAACTTTATCTAGTATGGTACCAATTTCGTAAAACAAAAATAATATTGAAATTTTAGCAACGAGACTTATACGGTGTTACTTAGGAATGCACCGCATTTTTGCAGACTGGAAATTATTAGTTATTGTTATTGTTAATAATTGTAAGTTATTAAGCTAAGTTTAAAAAAAAGTCTTACACAATTTATTTAATTTTATTTGTTTCATATAATTATGTAGTTTGCTTTTACATTCAGTAATAAGCAGATGCTGTTATCCAAAGCGACTTACAATTGGAAAGACATTCAGCAATTCAACAAGATAAGGCAATACACACAAGAAGTGCTAATTATACAAAGGAACTGTTACTGCCCAGGGAATTAGGTGCGAGAGTTAAGTTTTTTTAATAATAATAGAGAGGGAGGAGAGAGTTTCTACAGGTGTTTGTCAAGCCCACTCACTAGCTATGTTTCTATTCAAAGATACGTGTAAAAATTTATGCGCAAAATTGGTAATATCTCATAAAAGTCGTGCAATGAAGCTGTGTTCATCCAAGTAGTTAAAGAAAACAAAATTGTCACTACCTGATTAACTGGCATTGAATATCTAAAGTAAAAACGAATTTGCCACCACAAATCCTTCCTCTGTGTTTAGAATGATTTAGTTTCCTCCACCTTCTTCTCGAATCACTATTATGCTGACGTCCTCCTTAATTAGCCCATCTTCAATTATTAAAACGTATAGTAACATGCTTCTATTAAATACTAGACAGTTTCATGTCAAAAGTAATATTAGATCAACTTACAATACATGATTTTCAATAAAAAAAAAAAAAAATTATTATATATTATATTACTATATATAACTGATACCGAAAAATCCTATATACTTCATCAGTCTTTAAATGCAGAAACAATAATATTTCAATAATTAAAAATATTGGAAATACATTGTCACATTTAATTATTTAATACAATTTTATAAATTAGTTGTTACAAAGCATTTTGAGTTTCTGTTTTTGGCCAAGTTTTGGTTTTGGCTCAGAATTTATTTTTTGGTGTATCTCTAACTATAATAATTGTTATCGTTTTAACATCCAGCCCTATTACAAAACAAAAACGCACTCGGCAAACAATTTAGTTTAGTTGTTTGTGATCAAAAAATCAAACATAAATATCCAGAGAACCTCTTTGCGTCAATGGCTGCACCACCTATCTCTCATAGTTATATGTTTTTTTGTCTCTTCGCTGCATCATTTTTGCTCATGGTTGCATCATTTGGGATATTTTTATTTGTAGAGTTTAATAAAAACTATTAAAGTTAGATTATGTTTTAAAGTTCTGCTGTTTTATTTTATGGATATTTGACTATTCTACAATCATTCGTAGGTTTCATGTTGTTTTGTCACTCCTTTAACATTTCTGCTTGCAGTCAAATTTTTGGGATTTTTTTTTGTTTGTTTAAGTGTAAAATAGAAAGCTATACCTAAAGGAAGTGATATCTATTTAAAGTTGTGCTGTTTGTTTTTTATGGATATTTTTACCACTATGCGCTTCCTATTTGCAGATTTTTTATCAGAGTATTCTATTTTCAGTTTTGAATCGGTGTCTTAGTGTTGTGTAGGAGGCGAAGGTCTTAACAGTTCTGTTCTTCAATTTATTGCAGATGAAATAGGTCTCCAGACAACAATCGTCAAGATTTACTGCTACAATCCACTCTCAGTATCTCTTATGAGGAGTTGCATATTTATTATTTATTGTTCATTTAAGTTAGAGCTTTAAAGATATTAAAAACTCATCATATTTTATATTTTAAATTAGGATTTTTGGTTTTGTATTAATCCAAGAAGTTAAATTAGTGCAGTAGCATTAAGACACAACAAACACATGCAAAAAAAATCACAAAAAAAAAAATATATATATATATATAGATATTTAAAAACACACACAATCTCAGCATGCTTCATATTAACTTTAAAAATATAATAATACTACTTCTGGAACAAAACGTGAATTTATAATTAATAACAAATGTTAAAATTTCAACATTGATAGCCTTATTATTTATTTATTTTGATAACTTGTTAAACTATCATCTGTTTCATACTATGCTTGAAATAATATTATGCTGTTTTTTTATAGCTCTTTTATATTTATATTAAATAGTTTATATTTTAATTACCATGTTAAAAATAGACACAACAAGGTAGTACATTCAAGATGTAGAATTGGCCATGCAATGCTTACCCACTCGTATTTATAAAAGGGGAGAGAAACCAATTTATGACTTGTGCAAGATTTTGTTTTTGACTATAAACATATTTTAATATTAGAGAACATTTTGTCTTCAGAAAAATATTTTAAAGGAAAGGTTTAAAAGTTTAACAATTTTAGAATATTTATAACTAACTACATTGAAAGATCTTTTTGATTACATAACACATACATATACATACCCCTTCCCAACATCTTAGCCCCTTATAGATGAAGGAATTGGGGGAAAAAAATATTAAAACAAATAAAAATAGATAATAAAATAAAATAGTTACTGCAATGATGATAATGTTCTATTTCAGGGGATACATTTGTACGTCAAGTTACATTGTGTTATCATTGTAGTTGCATCAAATTACATTAATGGTATAATTACACTGTAAGGGCCCTGTCATACACCGACGCAAATAAGGTGCAAGACGTGTTTGCTGCAATTTGTGCTATTTTCAGACCAGCGCAACCTCATTTTCACGTATTGCGACACATGTATGAATGGCAAATCAATTTGTGCCACTTTGGCGTGCTGGTCTATAAGGATGTTTGTTAAGGCACATTGTTGGTGCATTACTATTTTGATTAACTGAAAAAGACACATTATTGACCAACTGAAAGCGGGTGCTAAAAGTCCAGCGTCAGGAGGCAACTGTTAGTGTGCTTGTGCGGGTCCAAATGCTTACGCGTTGCTTAATACACACAGGATGTACAGAAATACAAATATTTTTACATATGAAAATAGGATTAAAATGTTACAAACAATACTATTTACTGACAATTTCGCATTTATATAATGGTATTATTATTAGCAGTATTATTTATTATATGCAAATTATATTTGCTTTAATTAAAAAAAGTTGAGATTTGTCCACCGGTCCGGGTTTTGGAGATGTATGCGTCACTGCATGGTGCCTCAGAATAGACGTGTGTTTGGACAACAGCTCTGTTTTTGACCACCACTTTCGTTATTATTGTTCATTTATTTGTTTGCTGGAAATTGAAACTGAATTTAGAAAAAGTTCTGAACAAATCTTTCTGTTTAAGAAACGCAATTAAATATGTAGGCTAATGAATGTCTTCAGTGGAGTGTTTACAACACCGTTTCCTTATCCACGGAAGTAAAGGAATAAAGCAAAGAGTAAAGTAAAGAGAAAGTAAAGAGGCCCAATGGAGGAGGCTCATTCTTTATTCTCCCGCTGCAGATTGTTTGTTAACTGTTTTCTCACTAATGATGCGTTTCAGTTTTTCCTCTTACAAAGTCCGCCAGGAAATAGCAAAAATGCCCTATGCATGACTCTTAAAGGGAATAAGAGATGAAACTCTAATTGATTTATTGCAGATTGCACTCAAAACACACCCATAACTCATTAAGAGAATAAGCACAACCCTGTTGACCATGTGCCAGGGCCCAAATCTTGTTTTCCCATTCTTAAAATGCAAAAGTAAATTCGGACACACACTTTTGTGCCATGCGCTTTAGACGTTGCACCTAGATTGTAAAATAGAGCCCCTAAATCCTGCATCTCTAAAATCTTGTATGCATTTCCACCTATTCAGAAAAATATTAGTCTTTATTTGTAGAAATACAGTCATTTTTTTCTTTTATATAGACTTGTTTAAGTCTCTGAATCCAGGGAGCCACCTTTGCAGGACCTTCTTCCATCCAATGTATTGTTATGATTTTCTTTGCATGAATATAGCCATGAATATAGCCAGTACTGCTTATATGGCATTAAGACATCGTTTTTTTTGTTCTTTCATTCTTTTTAATAAGACAAATGATCACATTTTTACGGTCATCTGAACATTTCCTTTAAATATTTCCACCTGTGTGACAAATGACAGCTCCTGGAGAAATCCTCTGCATTACAACAAAAAAACTTCACCGTAATGTCAATCTCTTTTGGTGAAATCTAGATTGTTTGTACATTGTCAAACAGTTTCTCGTCCTATGGTGTTTTGTGTGCGTAATTGCACTACACCTCAGAAACGTACATCATGTAACACAGCATTTTTCTTCTCTTCTGTCATATTTTCTGGCTGGCTGTGTTGTCCTCAGCGTTTCATGGCAGCTGTGACCGGAGGAGCTTCTGCTCAGCGAAGCGTAGCGTGTTAATGTACCCCTTGAACTGCTTTGTATTCAGGTTGGGCCTCTGTCCTGCCTCCTCTCTTGCCTCCATGTGAGGAGCCAGCACGTGGTTTGGGTGCTCTCATATTGGCAATTTACCACAACCTGTGAGGATTCAAGTAGCCCTGCAGGCTGTGGCAATTCAAAAGGATGAAGAGTGGCTGTCCTCTGAATCAAAGTCTTGAGTGTGGAAATGGTGACAACTAGTCTTACTAGACATATTAGATGCGACATTGGTGCAAATTTCAGATGAAACATTCACTCAGTTTGTGTTGAATTGGCCTAACCTCACAGAAGTTGATTTAGATTTATTGTTTGCTGCATTTTCTTGGCTTTTGTCATTTGTCTGTTTGCATCGTCAGTCTCATTCTATCAGTGTCTCTGTCTATAGATTTTTCTGTCGCTCTATTTCTTCATTCATTCTGTGATCTGTCGTCATTCTATCTGCTGACTGTTCTGTCAGTTGATTGTTCCTCTTGTTCTTTGTTCATTTATGTTGTCCATTCTGTCTCTATCATTCTTGTATTGGTTGTTCTGTTGATCTTTTGGTTGTTTGTCCATTATTCTGTCTGTCTGTCAGCCATTGTCATTCATTATAATGGTTGTTCTGTTGTTTGTGTTATTATATCTTCTATTATTTTATCTGATGGTCGTTCTATTAATTGTTTTGTGATTGTTCAGTGTTTGTTCATTTGATCACCTGTTCGTCCGTCTCTATATTGTTCTGCTCATTTAGTTAATCATTTCTTTGTCAATTTATTGATTGTTTTCTCTAATGATTGTTCTGTCAATTTAGTTTTCTGTTGTTTGTCATTTGCTCATTCTATGGTGGTTTTCGTTCTATTGGAGCCTGCTATCTTTTGTTTTGGCAGTCATATCTATTTTATAGGTTGTTTGCCATTTGGTCTATTAATTGTTCTTTCATTTACTATAATTTGTTTCATTTCAATCATTCTGTCATTAAACAATCTAAGGTTGTGTTAAACCACAAGGCTTTATATATGAGCAATATCACACGAGTGGCAGTGCGTATTGGCGGTATATCGGCACTATTGGGAGGCGTTCGTGTCCCACCAGTGACGATATAAAGCCATTTCGCATTGCTGTGAGTGTGATATTGAGTTTAAACAACATAATTGTGGTATATAAAAAGAAAATCAAACACGTAGAGTCCAAAAACCCTTTTGTATGAGGAACTACTTTGTTCCACCATTCCTTTACGTCTGCAGCTGACGTCAGAACAGGAGAAGCTGTTGCTACTTCACCAATGTGATTTTTGTGTTAGTGTTTTGAATGATTCTTTAGCGTAATATCTAAAGTGATGACAAAACAGGTGACAGTCTGCAGACATTTCCCAGTATTTCTCTGTTGCAATTGGGAAATCACAATAATTAACCCCGAAAAAGCCAAAGCAACGCTATCACTACCATATTACTGTTGTGTTTTTGCGATATGGAAAAAACGATAAAAACAGGCAGGCATTTCTTTCTTTCTTTCTTTGTACTGAACTAGTTATGGTGGCTTGAAAAGCCAGCATACTGTTATCTATCTTAAACTTATTCTTCTTCTTCTTCTTTCTTCTCGTCTTCTTCTTCTTCTTCTTCTTCTTCTTCTTCTTCTTCTTATTCTTCTGAGACTAATTTCTAAGTGTATCTCCTTCCTAGGCCTTTCAAGCTACATACTTCAAACTTTCGTCAAACCTTCAAACTGGTCTGACTCGGTTGCTATATCTTTTCTAACTGATCCGACCTTGGGTTTTCCGAAAACGACCCAGAAAAATCCCAAAAGTCCCATTGACTTAACATTGGGGTCAAACTTTGTGAGCTCATAACTCTGCATCAGACGGTCTACCGACTTCTAACTGGACTCATTTAACTCAGTCTAGCCATCAGCCAATAACTGGATGACTTTTTAACTTACTAGCCACTTCCCTAGCAACCACTTACAGCACCCTAGCAACTGTCCCATAGACTCCATTGTAAAAAGACCTCCCATTTACTTAACATTGGAAGCAACCTTGTGAGCTCATAACTCTGCATCAGACTGTCCATACAGACTAGAGTCTGGCCTCATTCAAATCAGTCTAAGCCAGCAGCCAATCACTGATTACCTTTAAACTTACTAGCCACTCCCTAGCAACCAATTTCAGCACCCTATGCAACTGTCCCATAGACTGTGACTAGCTATTCTAACACAGCACGCTAACAGTTTTAACAATCCTACTGACATGCTAATCTTGCTAGAAAGGTGCTAGCAACACGATAGTGACATGCTAGTCATGCTAGTAACATGCTAATTCATGCTAGAATCATGCCAACAACATGCTAATTCATGCTAGAAACAAGCTGATTCATGCTAGAATCATGCTAGTAACATGCTAGTTACATGCTAATAAATGCTAGAATCATGCTAGTTACATGCTAATTCATGCTAGAAACATGCTAATTCATGCTAGAATCATGCTAACAATATGCTAATTCATGCTAGAAACATGCTAGTAACATGCTAATATTCATGCTAGAAACATGCTAGTAACATGCTAGAATCATGCTAGTAACATGCTAATTCATGCTAGAAACATGCTAGTAACATGCTAATCCAAGCTAGAATCATGCTAGTAACATGCTAATTCAATGCTAGACTCATGCTAGTAACATGCTAATTCATGCTAGAATCATGCTAGTAACATGCTAATTCATGCTAGAATCATGCTAGTAACATGCTAATTCATGCTAGAATCATGCTAGTAACATGCTAATTCATGCTAGAAACATGCTAGTAACATGCTAATTCATGCTAGAAAACATGCTAGTAACATGCTAATTCATGCTAGAATCATGCTAATAACATGCTAATTCAAGCTAGAAACATGCTAAATCATGCTAATAACATGCTAATTCATGCTAGAGACATGCTAGTAACATGCTAATTCATGCTAGAGACATGCTAGTAACATGCTAATTCATGCTAGAATCATGCTAGTAACATGCTAATTCATGCTAGAAACATGCTAGTAACATGCTAATTCATGCTAGAATCATGCTAGTAACATGCTAATTCATGCTAGAATCATGCTAATAACATGCTAATTCATGCTAGAATCATGCTAGTAACATGCTAATTCATGCTAGAATCATGCTAGTAACATGCTAATTCATGCTAGAAACATGCTAGTAACATGCTAATTCATGCTAGAATCATGCTAGTAACATGCTATTCATGCTAGAATCATGCTAATTCATGCTAGAATCATGCTAGTAACATGCTAATTCATGCTAGAATCATGCTAATAACATGCTAATTCATGCTAGTAACATGCTAATTCATGCTAGAATCATGCTAATAACATGCTAATTCATGCTAATAACATGCTAATCATGCTAGAAACATGCTAATTCATGCTAGAAAAACACGCTAGTAACATGCTAATTCATGCTAGAATCATGCTAATTCATGCTAGAAACATGCTAGTAACATGCTAATTCATGCTAGAATCATGCTAGTTACATGCTAATTCATGCTAGAATCATGCTAGTAACATGCTAATTCATGCTAGAAACATGCTAGTAACATGCTAGTAACATGCTAGAATCATGCTAGAAACATGCTAATTCATGCTAACAACATGCTAATTCATGCTAGAAACATGCTAGTAACATGCTAATTCATGCTAGAATCATGCTAGTTACATGCTAATTCCTGCTAGAAATCATGCTAATAACATGCTAATTCATGCTAGAATCATGCTAGTAACATCTAATTCATGTTATAATCATGCCAGTAACATGTTAATTCATGCTAGAATCATGCTAATAACATGCTAATTCATGCTAGAACTATGCTAGAAACATGCTAATTCATGCTAGAATCATGCTAATAACATGCTAATTCATGCTAGAACTATGCTAGAAACATGCTAATTCATGCTAGAATCATGCTAACAACATGCTAATACATGCTAATCCATGCTATAATCATGCTAGTTACATGCAAATTCATGCTAGGATCATGCTAATTCATCCTAGAATCATGCTAGTTACATGCTAATTCATGCTAGAATCATGCTAATTCATGCTAGAATCATGCTAGTTTACACTTTAAAACGACTTCAAAACTTTCAGACTCGCTTTTCAAGCCACCATAAAGTTGGTCCTCAAACTTTAATATCTAGTTTGCAATAATGAAAACAGAAGACTCATTAGAAACAAACAGATGGCCAACCAAAAAGTAACTCAGGGTTATACAAAGAGTGGCCAACACAAAATACACACATTCCTGATATGCAAGTCCAATCTCACACTTAATACAATACAGTACACTCATCTACTTTAATTCCCAGGCTCTGCTGGTTGAAAGCACTTTTCCCGAATTTCCATTGTCAATATTAAGACAATTGTAATTGTTTGTTTTGGTTCAATTTGGAATTTCCACAACCATCACAGAGTCCAGGGGATTGGAGAGAGGCTCCAGCTTGGCACCTCCCTGATCCTGCTGTCGTTTGTTTTTAATGCATTATTACTATTTTCTTACATGCATAATTGAATTCAAATCTGTTTTCCACAATATGTTTAATAAAATTTTTAAAAGATTTAGCTTGATTTGAAAAGGCGTTCTTAATTCAGCTCAAAATATCACAAAGCGTTCCAGTTGTGTTCGCATCATACTCAAAGTTGCATTATTAAACAAAAATTGTAACAATCGAGATGCATCATATGTTGAAGAAAAAAACACTTTAGACTGTGAGCAGCTGGTGCAAAAGGGAGTAGATGATGACTAACTGGATGTGCGGTTAAACACTTGGCCCATTGAAAACGAGAAGACGGTGTGAGGCCTGCTGATTTGTCCATCACACTTTGAAACTCTGATCATTAGTCCTGAACCTCTCATTGCTGTAAGCATCTCACTCTGTCACAGCCTGGCAAAGCCCAAAACTCCCCATCAGATCAGACAGCATGCTTGACCGGCGGCACTGATGAAGAGGTCTGATCCCCGAGGAGCAGCTGCTCTCTCCCACCAAAGACGTCATTTGCATCTATTAGAAGTCATCCCAGTAAGAGGGACAGTGTAGGTTTCCCCTGGAGGTGGATGGTGGTGGGCCAGGCATGGAATCACACCTCGTATCCCTTCAGTATAATCTCCTTATCGCCTCAAAAAGTTACAGATGATATCAACCATCTAGGGTGACTTGGGGCATAGAGATGGCTGGTGTCTTGTGGCTCCTTAAAAGGGCTCATTTACTGGGCTGTGAAGGGGGTTAAGGCACTTACAGCGACAGAGGTTTTGCCGGCAAAGACAGAAAGGGAGTGTCGATGTGTGATGGGAAGGGGTGCTTTGCCATAGATGTAGCTGTCTGAACGATAGAAAAAGCAGAGTCATTAGTCTCCTGTCTAGAGAAGAGGTTGTCAGTGAAGACACAGACACTGCTCATCATGATACGTTTAAGGGCACACTAAAAGCTAAGCTCCATCTTTGCTGAAAAAGGCCTCTTTGCGTTGACATTTTTTTCATGGAAAGGGCACTGAGAGTGGACAGGCTTTTCATCAGAATGTGAGAGAACATTCACACACATTTAGCAGAATGACTGCTAAAATAAAAGTGAGAAATCACGACCCTGTGGCACATTTTGAATAGAATTCTTCCTCTAATTTGATCAAATATATTAAATCTAGACTGTAGGGAGGTAGTGCCTTGGCTGAATTTAAAACTAGTCTCAATTTAGAAGCCATGTTATGTTTAGAATCTGAATTAGATTATCCCTTTCGCTTGTCTGTTTTTATGCAGTATTTCCCCCCTTTACTGTGAGTATATCTCAAAAGGGGGAAATCTCAATTGTTTAAAAATCATTAGAAGTGATTTCCAGACTTGTTCACATTAGCCACAAACAAAAGTAGTAGAGATTCAAGACTCTGTTCTTAATTATGTGCACATTAGCCGCAAGCATAAGTGGTTTCTAGCCAGGTGTTCACATCCACAAACAATAGTAGTGGTTTAAGACTCTGTTCTTAATGTAATGCACATTGGCTAAAACAGAAGTGGTTCCAGACTGTGTTCTTCTTTGTTCACATTAGCCACAGACAGAAGTGGTTTCCTGCCCTTTGTTCATATTAGCCACAGACAGTAGTAGTAGTGGTTCAAGACTCTGTTCATAATTATGTGCACATTAGCCACAAACAGAAGTGGTTCCAGACACTGTTCTTAATTGTGTTCACATTAGCCACAATTATAAGTGGTTTCTAGTCATGTGTTCACATCCACAAACAATAGTAGTGGTGCAAGACTCTGTTCTTAATGTAATGCACATTGGCTACAAACAGAAGTGGTTCCAGACTCTGTTTTTAGTTGTGTGCAATTTAGACACAAAGAGAAGTGGCACAGGACTGTATTTATTTGTTCACATTAGCCACAAACAGAAGTAGAAGTGATTCAACACTCAACAAATTGGCTATGAACAGAAGAACGTTCTGCGCTCTGTTTCTGATTGTGTTCAGATTAGGCACAAACTAAAGTGGTTTTCAGATTTGTGTTCACATTAGCCACAGACAGAGAAGCGGTTTCCAAACTTGTGTTAACATTATACACAAACAGAAGTGGTTTCGGACTCTGATTTTAATTGTATTTACATTAGCCACAAACAGAAAGTGATTTCCAGACTTGTTCACTTTAGACACAAATAGAATTGTTTTCTAGATTTTGCTCTCAATATTTTCACAACACAAAAACAGAGGCTCAAACTCAAGATTTCTTATCGGAGCTTTATGTCCAGTTAAGCTCTGTTCCACAACAAACCTTTAGTATATATGCAATGTCAGTTGGAAAAATGGTCTTGATTAGCTCCATCACCTCCTTGCGTTCTTTAACTTGCTTTTGTTCTCCGCTGACCTTTGAGAAATCAGTGTAAAAAAATCAGTGCAAAGCAGAGATGAATGACTTGCCCTCACTCTATTTCTTGAAGTGGAAAAGTATTTATCAGTGCCATGCTAGCTTTAAAAGATGTCTGGATTGAAAGCTATGCCTGTGTGTGTGTTGGCTGTGTGTGTGCGTGTGACAGAGAGAGAGAGAATAGGAAGCATACACCAGAGTGTGTGATTTGCTACGGTCCGGGTTGGAAAATGATGGAGCTCTCTGAAGTGCAGGACGTTATTAACACAGCACACTGGAGCACATTATACAAGATGCCTTCTACTGGGGCTCAGGGAAAAACAATCACTTACCGTACGCCTACCGCAGATCCCATCAATCATGTCACAGTTGTTCCATGGTGAACAATTGACTTTTTCATTTTCTTTCCACGTTTTACTCCCTTTCTCTGCTGCTTTTCCCCCTCAGATTTGGTTTGAGCTGGACTCTGCTGTATGTTAAATACAGACTGTAGTCAGTTCCACTTAACTTGTCCGAACTTTCAGCATGTCAGTAAGCTCTTTTGCTTCGTTGCTCAGAATTTAGGTCATTTTCTTTTCTCAAATGATGCATAAAATTAAATATAGTTTAATTTAGAGAAACTTCAGTGTGCATTTTAAAGGATATAATCTTTTACATTTTGCTAACCATCACAATATTTCAAAACTGACTAACTTTTGTGGAACATAACAAACAAACACACAAAAAACCCTAACATTTAAATAAAAAATACACTTTTTATTTTTTAGTTTTCAGGCCCATGGCAACTTCCTCCCATGCTGTTTTCTTAACCTGCAACTTTTTATTTTACAACTTATATAGATTCCAAAGGACTGTATGCTTCTCAAGCTCTATAAGAAGTGTCATTCATGTCTTTTCAGGTGCACTCAGAAGATAATTGCCTGTTATATCAGATCATTTTGATTTTGATCGTCAGCATGATGTAGGCCTATAGTTATAATAATATTTAAACAATATAGTTATAATGGTATTTATACATAATAAACTAGCGTGCAACTTGATGAAGGTTAGTAAATTTGTAAATTTGACATTTTTATAATTAATATAATCTCTTTTTATGTCTTTCAGATAATGTTACAGTTATTAGATTTAAAAGCATAGCTCACTCCACAATTAAAAATGTCATAATTTACTCATCGTTTAATCAGACTTGTTCTGTTCACTATTGAAATCAATGGTTTGCTTATCTTTGTTTAAATTCAACAGAAAAAAGAAACTCATAGAGTAAGCACCTTCTGCCTTCAGATGACAGGAAGCGACAACCCTGAAAATGTAAAGAGATGAAGATGAGAGAATGAAAATAACACTGACAGATTTTGTTTTAGAAACCACCTAAAGTTACAAATAATGGCACATCTGATAAGTGATCGTGTGGGAAAGTTAATCCACCATTTACACTTTTCGAAGAGTGGATAAAAGACTTCCATTGGGTTAAAGTCCGCTATGAAAATGACTAAAGCATTCACTTTAAAGTCTGTTTGCTGGTAATAGCATTTGCCACATTTACACAATTTAAGTATTAGAGTTTTTATTTAATTGTCAGGATGTTATTTTATTGTTAATTAATGTCTTTCAGATAATGTTGGAACAAGTTGATGTTAAGTAAACAGTGGGTCAATTATGGTTGAACTATGTATTTAAGAACTACCTATAGTTAAAAAAAAAAAAAAAGCTTGGACAAAAAAGCATTAACAGGCCATATTTCATAACCATATATCTTGTAGCTTTTGATGTCTTTTATCAAACATCACCAAAAAAGCTTCCAGAGTGTAAGATGAAGACATTCTCATTCATGTCAGCATATTGGAAGCTGTTCTTCCGTTGAATGCCCCATCATTACTCTGGGTGGAATTGTGAAACAGAGCCGTTTCTCCAGTGTGATAACATTTGCTTTAACATATTGAAAGCTTTAGCTTGAAGATTACGTGTACTGGAGGAGAATGATGTGGGAAGAGGAATTAGCTCAGACAGATTTGCTTTTGCACTAAGTCTCAGCTCTCTGGATCCAGCGTTCCTCAGGACTTCGCTCTTGCTTTGTCGTTGGTTGGTTCTGGTTAGCAAAAGCACAGAGTTTGGAGAGGTTAGAACACAATGAACAATATATGGATTATTGCGCAAAGTATTTAGAAAAATAACAGTGATTGAAACTCAATACATTTACACAAAATTGTGTTTTTAGTGCTCCATTTAAAAAGATTTTCTTTTTTATTTCAGAATAGAAATGACAAAATAGTTTTAGCGTACTTAGGTTAGGGCCTGTACAAGTTTCTGACGGTATGATAAACTTGGATTAAAATATCACAGTATTACAGTATTACGGTATTGAGATTGCTTCTCTAAAATATGTTATTTTTAAGTGTCTGGGTAAAAAAAAAAAAAAAACTTTTCCCCCCATTGAACACAATATATTTCATTTTAGGAAACATTTATATTATTTGGTAACAGTAAACATGTCAGGCTGAATAATTAAAATTAATAATTGACTTCTGCTCTTTTTATTAGTTTCAGTAGATAAAAAAAACTCTTTCAAATTCCTTAGGATTGGTATAACAGAAAAGTTTAGTGGTTTTAAAAGCTTGACTTTTCCAAACTGTGGTAAACCTTAAAACCTGTTATCATCCCATGCTTAAGTGTAGTATAGTATAGTAATAGAGATATACGCTCACTAAAAAACACATCTGTGCTTTCGGATTAGTCATGTAAGTGGTCAAATGTAAACACAGATCACTTTGAACATTCTTGTAATTAGTTTATGGCTTTCCTAACTTTATTAATAATTATGTTAGGTTTAAGCTTTATGTGTAAGGAATTAGATAGAAGCAAAGTATGCCTGTTTTTAAAGCATAAAGGGTCATTTGTTGGTAAAAACCTAAGCTAAGAATCAACTTTGAAGAGAAAATCTTTGATTAATCGCCACAGCTCTAGTTATTCGACCGACTTTAAGCCTTATAACGTGCCCTGTACACATTAGCACATGACTTTTTTGTCTTTCATTTTGTAATTGTTAAGCAAACAATGCATAAAATTACAGAAGAAAGATATTAAAGAATGTCGGAAGCAGCAGCGTTTGACTTCCTTAGTATTATTTATCCTTACTATAGATGTCAATTGTTGGTGGTTTACAAAATTCTTCAGATAATGACTGAACATATGCAGAAACAAAAGTAAATATTTGAGTTTTTTTTTGGATGAACTATCCATTTAACGTGTAAAATATAACTATAAATACTATAAACTGTTTACTTTTTAAAATACAATTGATTTCTGCAATGTCAATGCTGAATTTTTAGCACCAGTTACTTGACCTAATCCTTCAAAAAGTATTCTAACATGCTGACTTGATGCTCAAGATGCACTTTATTAGGATACTTTGATTAATAATAAAATGCTCAGAAGGAATGCATTTATTTAAAATAACTAGTTTGTGACATTCTAAATTTGGTCACTTTTTGATCGTCTTAATGTGTATTAAAATTGAATTGTTTGCTGAATAAAATCAAGGTTAAAAGAAAAGAAATGTCCTGACCCTGAACTTTTGACTAGTTCTTAGAGTTCTCACGAATGTTCTTTGTGAGGTGAACAGTTAATCAGTGCACATTAATCCAAACTGAGGGGAAAAATGTTTGCCTTTGTAATTAAAATCTGAAATTTTTCTTCAACTCTGGAATGATGTTTTTTTTCTTTCTCTTTCTGATTGTCAATTTTTAGCTTGGGCAGAATATATTTAATCACTTCTTCCACCCTCTATTTAATATTCAAGATTGCAATATTGAAGTCAGTAACCTCAATTTCTTGCTGAATTTAAGCTGCTGTATAGTGTATGCGCAGATGTGTGGATAGTGTTGTCACTTGTTTGTTCTCACCTGAAGTGATGTTTTGTTTTTTCCACCTTCAGACTTTGAAATGAACAAGGCATCCCCGTCTTTGATAAGGTATCAAGTTGAGGCAGCCTCACTGCACAGGCTGAGATAAAACAATCTGTGCAGTGGTTGCTGGTGAGAATATGTTAATTCACTCATGAGTTTTTGTGTCTGTTTATTTCCTTATTTCTAAAGATTAACAAATATTTTGTCTATCCAAGCGTCTGTTCCTGGCCCTCATTGCACAACGATGCGTCCTCGTAGAATTGTAGGCGTATGGAAGAAACAGCACCTGCGTGTGTAGATAATTTATAGTGTTTCGCGTCTGCATTAATCTCTTTCCTCTCTCTTTCTCATGCTTTTACATACACAGATGATGTTGCAGTTAATTATCACACATGACTGTTTGTCTCTGCTTTCCAGCAAAAGACTCCAGGGAAAACCTGAGCTCTTGATGGCACGTGATTTGAAATAGCATCCCGTTGGAGGCGCTGGTTGTTAACGCCTTCAGTGCTCCATCGGGACTGTCTTTAATGGTGGGCCGAGTGTTGTGATTAGGACTGAGGAGCCAGGTGTCACCCCCTTTGGGCCCTGATCTCTTTTATTAAAGCAAGACACTGCAGGCAAACACACTGGTTTATGCGCCTGACAGTTTTGAGGCTTTTAGCTTTTAGGAAAGTGTTTTTTTTTTTCTTCAGTCTAATGTAAAGAAGACATCCAAAAAAGGCTTTCGATTTTTTTTTTTCATAATTTATTGAGTTTAAAATATGCCGAAACAATCTAAATTTGAATTGTTCTCTACCTGAATTATACAATCTGAATTTCTGGATTTGAATTGTAGGACTGAATTTGATGGTCTGAATTTCTTCATCCTAAATACTTGAAACTATATTTTTACTAGAAATCTGCGGTCTGTGAATTCAGAACCAAAAAATCTGAAGTTTGAAAATACGTGCATAAAAATCTGCCTGAAAATAAAATTCTGTTGTCTTAAATTTCAGATGTTCAGTATTCAAGTTAAGAAATCCAAATTCAAATTAAGAAATATAAGATTCAGTTATATTAAATTACAATAGTTAATAATTCTAATCAACACCATTTAAATTCAGATTGTTTCGGCATATTTTAAGCTTCATAATATATATTTTTTCAATTTGTTTTTGTAGATTTCAATTACAGTACATGCTTTTAAGGCCATTTTCTCAAAAATAAGCCACAAATTTCCACTTCAGCTGCAGTTTTAGTCTTTGGTTTTACTAAGGGATTTATTCTGCATTATATATTTAATTAGCAACAACAAGCAGCAATGCTATTCTATAAAACAATTGTGGAAATTCATATTTTAATGACTGTTTGTTGGATTTTCTGGAGTTGGATTATTATGAAGCTGATTATGAAGTGATTAAAAAAGAACCAAAATCATCTCTGTTAAAACCTTTAACTGTTATGATATGTGCAAAAAATAAATTTTGAAACAGTCAGATTTGGTGCTTGAATGTATGCAGATAAATGCATATATCATTTAAACCTATTTTACCCCTTTTACAAGATGTAAGATAAGAGTTTTAGCACAGAATACCATTACATTATTAATATATATATGTAGAATCGCCCCTTTTTGGTGTCTGAATATATTGTAGCTGTTTTTGTAGCCTGTGGCTTTAGATCCAAATGAGCTGCTTCTCCTCGCCCCCTGTTTCCACATGCGTGTCTGCGTCACGTCAGATAAACAGCTGTCAGTGATAGAGACAGACACGGATGAAGCTTAAATAAGGTCACTAGTCTGGTCACTATTTTACTGTCTTTTTTACAAACATGCTGTTTTAAAATTTATAAAATTAACGATTGAAGTGGAGCTGATCATAGACAGTTGTACCATATGTTTTAATCCCAGTTTCTTTCCAAAACATGATTTGTGGACATAAAATATTTGTTAATTGGCGGTTGTTAAAACCTCTTCTTGGTTTGCCGCTTTAAAAAAAGAGATTTATTGTATTTATATCACTCCAATATGACTGTGGACACACTATACTTTCACACAGTCCTGTCCAAAAGCTGTTTATGATCATTGGTGCCCTTTAAGGATATCTATAAGTTAGTGTGTTCCAAAACAGTGACAAAATTTGCATCCAGAAAATATAAAACCGATATAAACGTAAAGCTTGTGGGGTTTTTTCACATCACATCGTTCTTCAGTTTCTCATCAAGTCTTGCCCAATCAATCAACCAATCAAATGCTCTGCAGTATCTGAAATGCCGCCCGCCTCCTTCAAAGACACTTCATTTGTTTTTCATTTGATGCACTTGAGCTCAACCACTCTCACTGGCAGAGCTGGGATAAAACAAAATGCTAATAGCTGTTTATTTAAAAGGGGAGGAGCTACTCTGTCCCATCCTCTCCTCATTTTTCACTCGAGATTACGTCAAACATCAAATAAAAAATGCACATTTCAAAACACTTCATGACACCTTTAATGTAATCGCTCGGCTGGGGAAGCATGGTGATGACTATTAATTAATTCTTTTGGCCCATTCACCTGCAGTGCTTTGTCTTAACAAGCCTGCTATGCAATATAAAACTCCCATAGAAGTCAACGGACTGTATTTGTCGCTGGTTTTGCAGACTTGGGAGAAGGGGTAATGTCTTATTGATCCTCTCAGCGTGTCGTTGGCATTAGTGTGCTTGGTAGCCCCTTCCCGCTGTTTGCTTCCAGCTAATATGACGCCTCTCTTTGGACATAGTGTTTGCACGGGGACGGAAGAACCTCTGTTCACTACGCCCTGCACTAGCGGAGGTGCGCTAAAGGGTTACTTAGCCGGGCATCACATTGTTTCCAAAGGCTCCATCCGCACAGATTTCACACTAGTTATAGCATGCGCCGCAGTCATGGCAACAGCTGTGGAGAAGCACTCACCGTTGGCATGGTTACAGGTCACCATTCCTCCATGCCAAAGACGAGGGGAAGATGCAGACAAAGGGATATTTCCACTCACATCAGGGTAGTTTTTGTTGTTGTTTGTTAGGCATTAAATGTATAGGGAAATATGCTACTCAGAATTTATATTTCACAATGTCTGGCATTTTGGTCTGCGTTTTGGTACTCGCATGGTTGATTTCATTTCAAATACTATATATATTTTTCTAATTTATACATACACTCTAAGAAATGCTGGGTTATTTAAACCAAAATTGGATAAAATATGGACTAACCCAAACATAGGGTTAATTTTGGCCCTATTCATTTAATTTTTAACAATTGACCAAGCAGTTGAAATAACCTTGCATTTTTTAGAGTGTATGTAAATGAACTATTATATTTACTTTAAATGGGATTTATTTGAAACACAGTAATATTTCTGTAACATTTATGTTTAAGATTTTGTTTTTCTTATTGATATGTTTTAGAATATAAGTTATTTTTCAATGTTGAAAATGGGGAATGGAGAAAAGTGTAACGGTCAACGTGTAACGGTTAATATGGTGAATGAAGTCCTACCTACTAGTACAAGAGCCAATCATCAATTGGCTGGATGCAAGCTTTTACGGTGGACCGGATGTGGAGCTTTTACGACAGTTTGGTAAACAATCACAATGATATCTCAGCGAATAATTGCTTCAAAGACATATAAAATATATCCACATAAAGCATAAATCTGCAGTTTTTAAATGAATCCACTACACATGAAAACAAAAGTTATCTAGTTTTGTAATCTGTATGAAATGAACGTGAGGTAGTCTGTCCTGTCAAACGGACATCACATGACAGCAACTACTGAAAAACAACTTGTAAACAAAGAATCACTGGAGGAGATTCAACATCAAGACAAGTTGTGAATTACCAGCGTGATTTGATGAAGCAATAGATTAATAATAAGCATTCATAGATTAATAATGTGTGACGGCCAAAAATGAGGTTGGTGTTGTGATCTCGTTCTTTTCAAGTGGGCATGCGCGTTAGCTCAAGCAACCTGAATAAATGCAGATTTGTTTGATTTGAACGTTTAGAAATGAAATGTATGAGATGGTTGTTGTTGAATTTTTACTTGTGATTCCAAATAAGTAATGTAATCGTAAGCTTGGCAAACAGTTTTGGTGAATTTAATGTTTCCCCATTCACGCCCGAGAGGCATTTCAAAGATAGCCTCCGAGTGAAATGACTTGTCTTAAAGGGACTTTAAGAGTTAACTGCTTAAAAATGCAGTTTAATTATTCAGATATTTATATTTAGTATTTAGGAACAAAACTCATTAGTTTTATGCAATAGAACAGGTGTTTTAATCTCATGAAAGATAAATCAACAAATATTTATTTTGTTTAAAGAAAAAAAAACTGCTGTAAATTGTAGACAAAATTACCTGTTGGTTTTAGGCATTTGCTTTTGTTCTACAAAACTATATGCAGAGCGTTCACTTTACAGAACATATGATGATTATAGATTATAGACTCATCTGCCTATAGCTTGCTTGAACAACATGCCCACTACACTACCTGACAAGTCTTGTTGCTTATCCTAGTTTTAGGAACAGCAAATAATCACTTGACTTCTAGTTGATTATTTGCTATCAGAAGTGGCTTATATGAAAGGCAAGGCCTCTAGATTATTCTTATTTTACCCTAAATAAAATATGATCATGCTTTGATTTTTAATGATTTAATTAGGACAGTAAGGGCTGACTTTGCTTAGACAAAAGTCTTGTCAGTTAACAGAAATAATGTACAGTATAGAATATAAAGTCATGGTGCAGTGGAAAAAGAATTAATATTGTGTATGAGCTTGGAGGACTGCACCCATACATCTCTGCAATGACTCAAATAACTTATTTATTAAGTCATCTGGATTGGCGAAGAAAGCGTTCTTGCAGGACTTCCAGAGTTCATCAAGATTATTTGGATTTATCTTCAATGTCTCCTTCATCTTACCCCAGACATGCTCAATAATGTTCATGTCTGGTGACTGGGCTGGCCAATCCTGGAGCACCTTGACCTTGTAATGTAATGGGCAGCACAAATGTCTTGATAGCTAGTGATGTTGCCATCCACTCTGCAGATCTCTCGCACACCCCCATACTTAATGTAACCCCCAACCATGATTTTTCCTTCACCAAACTTGACTGATTTCTGTGAGAATCTTGGGTCCATGTGGGTTCCAATAGGTCTTCTGCAGTATTTCTGATGATTGGGATGCACTTCAACAGATGATTCCACTGAAAATTGACC
Organism: Danio aesculapii; assembly: GCF_903798145.1. Lineage (NCBI taxonomy): Eukaryota > Metazoa > Chordata > Actinopteri > Cypriniformes > Danionidae > Danio > Danio aesculapii. The sequence goes on along the minus strand of NC_079455.1, from coordinate 25,423,662 downwards.
TTCTGCCACTTTTCCAAATGGTCAACGAGAAGTCAAGTTATTATTTGTTGCTTTTACAACTGAGATCGATGACAAGACTTTTGTCAGGCTCTGTAATATTTAAGAATTAGGTTAGTAGCCAGAGAGTATATTGCCTTCTGTGGCTTTTCCAACACATTTTCCACATGAGCACTGCAATCTGATCTATTGAACTTTTGACTACCTCTGGATTACCTACTGGATTTTGAAAGAGGACAAGCGAAAGAAGATTTAGGCAAAATTCACATCGTTTTAAGCATTGTCCACATGTGATTAGATCTACAAAAATGCATTCTTAATACAAATAAATAGATATATTTAAATGATGTAAATTGTGCATAAGAACAGTTATTTAAAACTTTTGTCATTCATGGTAATTTGCATTTTTGGTGCCTGCTTGAGTGTAGATTGTCTTTTTCCTGTTATTGAGACAGAACTAGAATCCCAGATTTCAAATGTGAGAACAGACCCATTTACAATCTCTTTAATCCGTTCCAGAGATGACCATTTTGTTTGCTTGTATTTGCTCAAATGTTCTCACACTTCCTCTCTTTCATCATCACATTAATGTGAAATGTGTCATCAAATAAATTCCATGCAAAGTTGTTTCTGCGAAGTTAGCCTGGCTAGAAGTGTATGAACTTTATATTATCATTTATTTTACACTTTATTGACTTGTTGAAGTGGGTCGGCTTCTGTGTTCAGTGATTTGTCTTATTGGCAGCCTATGTTTTGAAACGCTTTCTCATTGAATGACCTGGACTACCGTCTCACTCTCATGCTTCAGGGTCTGCTGGCAAAAGGTCAACCCTGCCACACAGCTTTACCACTGCTTTCTTTACAAGCCATCTGAATGGACACAGATCTTCGCTCTAGTTCACCTGTCTGATCTTTCTGCCAGCACCAGAAAAGACTGTATGTGACAGCCAAATGATACCAGAATTTCATTAGTCTCAAATGTGATGCCTTTAAACAAAAAGAATTTGAACAGCATTAGGATTTTGAGATCTGGAGTATGTAGGGGGTAATATTTCCAGTGTACATCTTTAGGCAACACATTCATCTTAAGTGATTCAATAGGAACAGCTCTCGAGTGAGACGGCAATTCTGCCGGTGTGTCGGGTTCTTAAAGAAATTGATGGAGGATCTGCACAAGAAGCAGATTTAATAGCTTACGGTTAAGTTGCCATTATATTTTGTCTTTTGCACAGAGCATGAGAATGTGGGCTCTTTCTGCAGGATGTCTTTCCTGTTTTGCTTTCTGTAGGATGGACAGATTGGCAGGAGGGGCTCAAATGATTGAGTGTAGCCATGGCTACTGTATGACTGTATCACCATGGTGATCCAGCCTCCTGACTCTTACATATGCAAGATTCAGGTTGTGCAAAATATCCACAAATGTGTATGTACTAACAGGTAGAATGTCAAGGTGTTCTCCAAGGCTCGATATTGGGCCATCTTTTATTTTGCATTATTGTTGAAAGTCATGCTCTGATGTAGCTAAAACACTAATGGCAGATTAAATCACTGTAGTCTCAGTGTCTGATGCACAAGTGTCATGTCAGGATGACCTTGATACTATAATAGATGTGCTGCCAAATGAGATTGAGAATATAATCTTCTGTAGAGTACAATCTGGGGGTTGTTTAGAGGAATTCAGCAAGCAATCCTCATTTAAATCTGACTTTATGGTAAAGAGAAAAATGGATGAGTGTTTATGTTTGTCATTTAAAATGGGTCAAATTTACATTTAAGACTTTAGGCAAATGCTTATGTGTTGTGATTTTAAATGGTTTTGTTTACAGTCACATTGCTGTGGTTAACAGATGGTCATCCACTTGTAATATAAGCACTGGAATGTGCTGTACATGTTTATTAATGCCAAAGACTATAGAATACACAAGTGCGTCACTTGTATAGTTTTGAATGGGGAAAATTGTAACGGTCAATATGGCAAATGAAGCACTGTCTATATGTACATGAGCCAATCATCGATCGCTATAGACTGACGTTCCCTGGGAGAAAGATCGCACCAGACTTGTGCTTTTCGGACAGTTTTTGTGGTCGACAGACACACTAAATCTCAGCAAATACTTGCTTCACAGACGTAAGAAATATATCCACATAACGCTTGAAGTCTGTGCTTTTAAAGGAACCAACTACACTTGAAAAACAAACGTTTTTTGTTTTGTAATCTGTATGAAACGAACACAAGGTACGCTCCTCCCATCAAACGCACATTACATACAGAAACTACATGAACGCCTAAGAAACGTGTAAACAGAGTCGCTGTCATTTTCTGGGGAGATGCACATCAAGATTATTTGTGAATTACCTCAGAAGAGCAGCGTGATTTG